>NC_080766.1:45867319-46167319 GCF_020826845.1 Diceros bicornis minor
GGAACTCTCTGTACCTTGCCCTCAATTTTGCCCCAACCTTAAACCCCTCTAAAATAACTAAATAAATAAAGTCTTAATTAAAAAAGTAGAATACAGCAAAAGATAGAAGGAAAAAATCCAAGCTTCTGGAAAATAAATCTGCAAGCCCAGATGGTTTCACTGACAAATTTTATCAAACACTTAAAAAAGAAATAACACCAATTTTATATAGTCTCTCCCATATTTTTTTTTAACTTTATTTTGAAATAATTTTGGTCTCATAAGAAGTTGCAAAAATAGTACATAGAATTCATTCAGTTTCCTGCAATAACATCTTATATAACCATAGTACATTATCAAACCATCTTCCATATATCCTTAATTACAAAGGATTATATGATTATTGTGCTAAAAAACTTAAAATGTTCAAAAGTATATGAAGTAAAAAATGAAATCTATCTTACACCCACCCCAAGCTGAATAAATAAATCACTATTAGGGCCGGTCCCATGGCTTAGCGGTTAAGTGCACGCGCTCCGTTACTGGCGGCCCGGGTTCGCATCCCGGGTGCGCACCGACGCACTGCTTCTCCGGCTGTGCTGAGGCCGCGTCCCACATACAGCAGCTAGAAGGATGTGCAGCTGTGACATACAACTATCTACTGGGTCTTTGGGGGAAAAATAAATAAATTAATTAAAAAAAAATTAAAAAAAAATCACTATTAATAATTTGTTGGGTATCCCTCCAGACATTTTCTGCAGACACAGAAATGTACACACCTACATGCATGTAAATATAGTTTTATTTATCTATTTTTACCAAAATTAGATCATTCTGTATATCCGTGGGTTTTCAGCTTAACTCTTTTTACTCAAAAGGATATCCTGAATCCATGTGGGTCATACACCCCTTGCCCCCGCCTCCCAAATACCAGGGTGTTTTTTTTAGGACCAACAGTATTCTGTAGTAATAATGTATGGCAGCATATTTACTTCTTCTTTTTGTTGATGGAAAATTAGCTTGTCTCCCGTTATTTGCTGTTATACGTAATGTGTACTGCCTATCCTTGTTCCTGTGACCTTAGGGAGTTGCTGAGTGTTTTGAGAATAGGTTTGTAGAAATTATGTTGCTGAGTTAGGGACTTGGGGATGTCATTTGGGATTTTGCATCTGTAAGCCCAAGAGACTTTGGTTTGCGGCACTGGAAGTCAACCACAGTCATACCCCTACCCTGGAGGGCTGGTAAGAACAGCTGCTAGCTCATCGACCACCAGAGAATCATGTGGTGAGTAGAGGCCCTGATGTTTTTCCAAAGTCCCCCAGGTGCCTGGGTGCTCAGCCAGGGGAGAGCTCCACCCTATCTGCGACTCCTTTGGCTGTCAGGTCAGGGTTAACCCAGGTCTGTGTGGTGGATTGGGGAGCCTGGCTCTGCTGTTTGTCTCTTTAGTATTTACTGAGCTTGGGGTCAGGAAACTTGGATTTGAGTCCCTTTTCTATTAGCTTATTAATTTTGTATCTGGATTCTATTTTGGAATTCTACCTTGCTCTCTGTGCGGGTGGAAGCTTTGCATCCGACAGCGTATTGGGTTAGTGTCTTAAGTTGGATACGTGAAAATGTGGTAACTGGTTACACATGAAAATGTGTAGCTGGTTATGTTCAATTGGTTCAGTAAAACAAATGAAACACCTTTTGGGATATCATGAGCATCAAGCAGGGAGTTGGTTTGTCTCATTTCTGAATGCTCTTTTGGTACCTTCACATATCAATGTTCATTTGAAATGGGAACATAAGAAGGAACTGTTTCCAGGAAATAAATACTTGATTTTTAAATATCCTGGAAATGCTCTGCTTTTAAAAATAAGGGTTTATCACTTTTAGTTCAGTGTAGCAATATTTAATTTTCATTTAAATTTGTCTTAATTATGTATTTTCATATATTCCAGAGGAAATATACTTTTTTTAGTAGATATTGCTTTAAAAAATACATGTGTTTTGGGGCCGGCCCGGTGGCGCAAGCGGTTAAGTGCGCGCGCTCCGCTGCGGCGGCCCGGGGTTCGCTGGTTCGGATCCCGGGCGCGCACCGACGCACTGCTTGGCAAGCCATGCTGTGGCGGCGTCCCATATAAAGTGGAGGAAGATGGGCACAGATGTTAGCCCAGGGCCGTCTTCCTCATCAAAAAAAAAAAAAAAGAGGAGGATTGGCGGATGTTAGCACAGGGCTGATCTCCTCACAAAAAAAAAAAAAAAAAAAAAAAAAAAAAATACATGTGTTTTAAAGTTGTTCACAAGTTGAAACTTAATAAGTGAAATTATACAATCATATCCTAGATCTGATTAGGGTGTGTGAGTGTCGGTAAGATGAGGACGATGCACCTCAATGGCCGCTGCAGTCAGCAGTGGATTAGGTGTGCTCACTACATTGCGGATGGGTTGATCTTAAAAATTCAGTGCTTGGTGAAAAAAATAGACAATAGAGTGAGATTTATAATATAATGCTATTCAGGTAAAGTAAAAATACATGGACACAAAGCAGTGTACATTCTGCAGAACATATTCAAATTAAAAGTCACTAAATACAATAGAATAGTGTCCTGTGGGGGTGGCGGGGGAATAAGGTGGGGACAGAGGGATAAAGGAAAGGATAGATGAGACTGAACAAGCGAGGCTCTGCGAGGAGTGGCCTGGCTGAACCAGCTGCTGTGAAAGCAGAGGCTCTGTGCAGAGGGCGGGGCGCTTCAGGGCTCTGGAGCTGTGTGGTAGCCTGGCCTGGACCCAGAGCAACTCCTGCTTGGCGGGCAGGATGGCCCACTGCTTCCCTGACCTGACATTCCTCTTCTGTAGGGTGACGTATTAATGCCTACCCAGAGGCTTTCAGTGAGGCTTAACTTAGATGTTAGACATTCAAAGGTGTCGGCTTTTTGACACAACAAATCCTGCAGTCAAGAGTTTATCTAAAGGAAATACTTGGTGAAGCACTCAACAAGTGATAGCAGTCTGTATCTTCTGATTCCCAGCAGCCTGACCACTTTGCTTATTTGGAGAGAGGGGGATGGGGGAGTGGGAGGCGGGGTTCAAAGAGGGCTTGCAAAATGCTGAAAGCTTTCTGTGGAAGACAGTTCACCCAAAGAGCAAGCTACTAGTGGGAACTGTAATATATGTTTTCAGTCTAAATAAAGTATCGAAAACATGACAGATCCACTCTGAGCACTCCGAGCTCTGGCTGGGAAACCAAATGATGTGCTTAGATTGAGAAGTGTTTCCATTAAGACACATTTCCTGTCTTGTTCCTAGGTGGTTTAATTTGTTTTTATGCTGTTCTTTATGGTAATTGATCAGAACACCAGTCCTTTGTCCTGAGTCCTTGCCCAGGGACACCCGTTGGCCTGCTAGGGCTCTTTTTCTTTGGGTCCCTTACCCCATGCTTCCACAACCTGGCTCTGTGCAGGAATCATGTGATCTTGGTGAAGGGCGGATTCAGCTTCTGTCAGTCTGGAGGACGGCCTGAGTCTGCATTCCTCACAAGCTCCTCAGGGATGCTGATCACAGGTTTTCAACACTGAAGTATCATTTCCATACAGTAAAATGCACCCTTTCTGGTGTGCAGTTCTTTAAGTGTTTAACAAATGTGTACAATCATGGAACACCACTGCAATCAAAACATAGAACAACTTCATCACCCCCAAAAATTCCCTTGTACCCTTTTGTAGTCAGCCTTCCCTCACTCCCATTTTGAGGAGGCTCGCTAGCCTTTTGAGCCTGGCTTCTTGTGCTTAGCAATATGCATATCAGATCTATCCAAATTGTTGTGTAGGTCAATAGTTTGTTCCTTTTTACTGCTGAATAGTATTCCATTGTATGGATGCATCATACTTTGTGTATCCAGTCACCAGTTGAAGGACATTAGTGTTTCCAGTTTTTCCATTATGAATTAATTTTTAATTCAAAAAATTTTGGAACATTAGAATAAATATAATTCTCTTTTTCCATTTTGTTTTAGGTGACATCACTCAAAAAGGATATGAAAAGAAAAGGGCAAAGCTGCTTGCACGTTATATACCACTTATTCAAGGTAAGGTCAACACACTCATGGCTGGCCCGGTGGCTTAGCGGTTAAGTGCACATGCTCCGCTACTGGTGACCCCGGTTCAGATCCCAGGTGCGCACCGACGCACCACTTGTCCAGCCATGCTGAGGCCGCGTCCCACATACAGCAACTAGAAGGGTGTGCAACTATGACATACAATTATCTACTGGGGCTTTGGGGAAAAAAAGGAGGAGGATTGGCAATAAATGTTAGCTCAGAGCCAGTCGTCCTCAGCAAAAAGAGGAGGATTAGCATGGATGTTAGCTCAGGGCTGATCTTGCTCACACACACACGCAAAAAACCACACTCAAGTGTTTTGTAGCAATTATATTGTCTCATAAAACTTGATTGAAAATTGATTTTAGAGTTTAACATGGGTATGTTTCATATTTTATTAAGAAGGATTGGGCAAATATTATGTCTAATATTAAATAATAAAATCCAAAGGCATAGATTATAATTTACAGCTCTGGTTTGGTATAGATCTCATTCCCAAATAGGATTTATTTTATTTTTATGATTATAGAGCATGATTGTTTTTATGATTATAGTAAGGAACATTTCCTTGCTTAGGTTTAGAACAAATATTGTAAAGATGTCACTTCTTCCGATCTTAGATTGATCTATAGAGTCAGCACATTCATCGTTTCAACAGATTTTTTATGGGTATAATTTGACAAGCTCATTCTAAAGTTTATATACAAGTTTAAAGGGCCAAGAGACTCAAAATATGCTCAAAAGAAGAACAAGGATTTGCCCTACCAGGATATGAGGAATTAATATCAAGCTATTGTCATTAAGACAGCATGGTTTGGGGCAAGAGTAGACAGCTAGATTAGCAGAGAACATGGAGCCCAGACACAGATGTGCACAGATGTGGAGACATGCCTTGTGGTAGAGGCGACATTACAGGTCATGGAGCTGGCATAGTTCCTTATCCATATGTAAGACACACGACATTGGACACAGAAACCTGTCCTAGGTGTATTAAAGGCCTAAATGTGAAAGGCAAAAACTATAGCACCTTGAGAAGATCGTCGAGGAAAACTGTCACAATCTCAAGAAAGGAAGGATTTCTTAAGTCACTAAAGTACCAAGCTGCAACCATAAAGAAGAAGAGTGATTAATGGGACTACATTAAAATTAAGAATTTCTTTGTATCAAAAGTCACCATAAAGAGCTTAAAGTGAAGCCACACAATGGGAGAAGATAACTGTAACAGAGAAGTGGAAAAGAACTGGTATCCAGAACATAGAAAGCAGCACCATCCAGGAGAACTTCCTGTGATAATGGTGATGTTCTGTAGCTCCGTTGTCCAGTGTAGTAACCACTAGCCACATATGGCTTTTGAGCACTTTAAATATGGCGAGTGTGACTGAGAGACGGAATTTTTAATTTAATTTTAATTAATTTAAACTTAAATAGCCAGAAAGTTCTCAGCATGATAAAAAAACAGTCCAGTAGAAAATGGGCTAAGACTTGAATAAGTATTTCGTAAGAGGAAATCCTGATAGCCAACAACCAAACACAAAGATGCTTCAGCTCAGTAGTAATTAGAGAAATGCAAATTAAAGCCATAACCTACCTTGGGGTGTTGGAGAGGATCCAGACAGTGGGGATGCGGACAGCTGGTACAGTTGAAGAGGTGCAGAGATGCAGCAGTTCAGGTACACACACGCCCTCAAGAAACTCCATATGTTTGCACCTCGTACCTCCTCTGTGCACAGGAATGTTTGTTATATCCCTAAACTGCCAAGAACTGAAACGTCCATCAACAGAATCCATACAGTGGAAATCCGTGCATGGAAATCTGTACAGGGGAATCCATGCAGGAGAATCTGTACGATGGAAATCCATACAGTGGAAGTGCAAACATGGAAATCCATACAGTGAAAATCTGTACAGTGGATATGTACAGTGAAAATCCGTACACAGAAATCTGTACAGTGGAAATCCATACGTGGAAATCCGTACAGTGGAAATCCATACATGGAAATCTGTACAGTGGAAATCCATACACAGAAATCCGTACAGTGGAAATGCATACACGGAAATCCATACAGTGAAAATCCATACAGTGGAAATCCATACAGTGAAAATCCATACAGTGGAACTCCATAGAGTGGAAATCCATATAGGAAGATTTATACAGTGGAGATCCATACAGTGGAAATCCATACAGTTGAAAGCTAAAGACCAACATATGCCAGCAAGGACAAATCTCATAAACATCATGGGGAGTGAAAGAAACAATTAGAAACAAATGTAGCCAGATTAAGTTAAAAAAACACGCCAAACTGTACTGTTTAGGAACCCATATGTAGTTGGTGAAGAAAGACAAGAAGATGGTTTTCATGGAAGTCAGCATGCTGTTTTCTTGTGGAGTAAGATTAGAGGGCCTGTGGGGCTCCTAAGGCACTTCAGTGTTCACTGCTTAACAGTGTGGTTGTTACATTGATTCTTTTCTTTTTTTTTTTTAATTTTTATTTATTTATTTTTTCCCCCAAAGCCCCAATAGATAGTTGTATGTCATAGCTGCACATCCTTCTTAGTTGCTGTTTGTGGGACATGGCCTCAGCATGGCCAGAGAAGCGGTGCGTCGGTGCGTGCCCGGGCTCCGAACCCGGGCCACCAGCAGTGGAGCGCGTGCACTTAACCGCTAAGCTACAGGGCCGGCCCCCATTGATTCTTTCCTGTATAATAATTCTTAAACTGCATACATGCTTTATACTGCCTGTATCAATATGATATATTTTATAATAAATCAACAAAAAATATTGAGAAGACTCTTTATATACTGACATTCATTCATCCAGAATAAAACAAAAACAAACTCTGAGTAAAATTGGAATTGAAGGAAACTATTAAGACATCTTAAAGCCTGTTTGCCAAACATGAACAGCAACCATCAACCTAAGCGATCCCTTGCTCTGTAGCATTTCTCTTCCAAGGTGGGGAGACAGGAGTGCTTGCTGTGCCCACTCCTGTGCCACTTAATTCTGGCGGCTGCTGCCAATGCAGTGAGATGGGAGAACAAGGCAGGCTGAATAGTAGAATAAAAGACAGTCGTCTTCACTTATGGAAGGTATTATTTTATACCTTGAAAACTCAGGTGACTGCTTACTTAACTATTAGAATTAGTAAGAGTTTTTGGTTTATAGAAGACAAATATGCAAGAAATATGCAAGCTTTTCTCTGGCAATATTTCTGTTAGTGAAAAAACTCACATTCACAATGATAATAAACTGCCAAATGCTTATGAATACATTTAGCAAGAAAGGCACAGAACCTATATTAGGATCATAAAATCTTTTTTTTTTTTTTTGTGAGGAAGATCAGCCCTGTGCTAACATCTGCCAATCCTCCTCTTTTTTTGCTGAGGAAGACTGGCCCTGGGCTAACATGTGTGCCCATCTTCCTCCACTTTATATGGGATGCTGCCACAGCATGGCTTGCCAAGCAGTGCGTCGGTGCGCGCCCGGGATCCGAACCGGCAAAGCCCGGGCCACCGCAGCGGAGCGCGCACACTTAACCACTTGTGCCACTGGGCCAGCCCCGATCATAAAACCTTTTTGAAAGAAATAACTAAGACCCTAAAATATGAAGAAACATACCACTTTCCTAAATGAAAAAACTTAATGTTATGAAACTGTCAGTTTCCACATTAATGTGTGAACATATTATAGTCCAATCTGAATACCTGTGGTTGATTTTTTTTCCCAAACCTGGGATTGGAAATAGTAACCCATTTGAAGGAGAAGAGTTCTGAGAGTAGCCAATACATTTTTGAAAAAGAATACAAGTGAGAAAATAAACCTGATTGCATAAACTTCATAGTCACCGCAGGAGGGTGTTGGTGTATGGGGTAGAAGACCCAATTAGTGGAAGGGAAGGGGGTCTAGAAATGATTCAGGAGAATGCAAAGGTGGGAGGATTTATTTAGTAACCGATGCCATCCCTCTGGAGGCAACAAAGCTGAAACCCTCTTCCTCTCCACCATTAGTGAACATAAACTGCAGAATGGTTAAAGCTCTAAATAGGTTTATAATTATAAAATATTATTAAATTCAGGAGAATATTTGAATAACCTTTGAGTGGGGGTTACAAGATAGGAGACTTAGAAGTTAGAATGGAAAAGAAAAGCAGGTATGATTCGCTGTGTAGAAATGACCACATTTCAGAATGACTGAGCTGCCACTAGCTGGGCCACAGCTCTGAGAGGCATGCGTAGTCCAGGGTAGTGTCCCCAGCAGACCAGGGCTTCCTGCAGGTCTTTTAGGGGTCTCATTAGCTGGGTATAACGAATAGAAATTCAAAGAAGTGGAAATGCAGATGGGCAATAATCATTAAATTATATTCGACCCCGCTAGTAGATATGGAAATAGAAATTAAAGTGGACCATTTTTCTCCTGTCAGATTGGCAAAATTCTACAACTTTTTATAACACCCATGCTAACAAGGATGTGGGGAAGTGACACTCCCATACGTTGCTCGTGGGAGTGCAAATCGCTGTGACCTTTTCAGAAAGTTATCTCTTGATATCAGTTAAAACTAAAAATATACCTACTCTTTTATCCAATAATTTCACATTGGGTTATGTATCTTTGTTGAATAAATGAATCTATCTCAAAGAATAAAGGCATCCATATTTTGGAAATTAAGTATAAGGATGTCCATATGCATATATATCACTTTGCAACGTGCCTGTTTATAATCCACAATGCATAAGATTCTATGTATTCTGCATATGAACTTTAAAGTAGTTTTATCCAGTCACAAGAAACAAAAAGCCAATAGCAGAATTGATCAGTATTGCTCTAAGTATCCATATGTATATGTGCATATATATGTATGCATATATGCTCAAATGTTGAAGAGCTAAACATTGATTTCCAGAGGGAGTGTTCCCATTCTCTAGCACTTGAACTAACCATCCCAACATGTAGTACTTCAAACAAGAGCGACATTGTCTGTTCTGCTCACAAACCTGCAGTTTGGCCAGGCACAGTGGGTAGCTCCTCCCTGTCTGTAGAGTCACAGCCCGTGTCCTGTGAGGGCTCCTCAATCACTTGTGGCGTTGGTGCTGGGAAACTCAGGCAGCCTAGTGCTGGGCTCTGCACCGCCTCTGTCCCCTCTGTCTTCTCATGTGTTCTCAGTGTCTTGGCGCAGAGAACGAGGTGGGAGCTGTGTCGCCTTTCATGACCAGCCTTGGAAGTCACACAGCGTCACTTCTGCCACACTGTGTCTGCCGACGGTCACTGACCCACCTGAGTTTGAGGCAGGGGTGGACTGCCTCTTTTCAGGGAGTGACAAGGGCTGGAGGAGCCAGTGGGGCTGGAATCCCTGCTGGCCATTTTTATGAGACATCTTGAAACAAAGGCTAAAATTAAACAGATTGTTTTGATGAAGCACAATGGAAGGCTTTGCTTTGTGCTGTTCTCATATGTCAGCAAATTAGGACTCAAACAACACCAGAGATTCTCTTTGATGACCCTGCATGCTTGTATCCCGTTCCTTACTTACTACCCTGTCCTGAGGGCCTGTGTGGTCAGGGCCATGGATGTGAGAGCCTGTGGCCTGGAGATGGAGTGTGGAGAGCCGTCCACAGGTGGGTTTGGAGACAGCACTCCGGCGTGCAGGCTGAAGCAGTGGGGCCTGGTCTCTGAGCACTCTGCGCTCTATAGTCCTTGTTATCAACGCCTCTCACTTCTTTTTCTCCACCGTTCACTGTTCCCCTTCTTTTCTGTCTGTGTCTAAGGGTGACTGGTAACCCCCCTAGTGATTGCTTGTGGGCTGTTTCTCACTGAGTTGGCTGACACCATGGACAGTGCCAGGAAAAGGGGCACGGGCCATTTCCGATTTAGGAATACACTTTCAAAGGACCTTCCCTAGAGAGTCTGCCCCGAGTAGCTGCATATTGTGCTGACGGGGCTCAGTGAGGATGGCTGTGTGATGGTCACTCTTCTTGCGGACTTGTGGACGGTGGGCGGGGCACTGTGGGGAGAGAGAGCTGTAAGTGCATTCACAGCTCTATCCCTGACCTCAAGACTCAGGGGTCTTCTGGGCTTTGAGGGCCACCGCAGGGTGCGTGTGCTTGGATCATTGTTTTTGGTACCTGTGTGCTGTGTAGCAACATATGAGATGTGTGGCCTGTTCTAAATGGATTTTCTCATAATTGGAAAAGCAAGTTGTTTAAACAAGATATTTCTATAAAATTGTGTTTCAGGAGTAGATCCATCCCTACAAGCCGAGAATAGGATCCCGGGGCCCTCACAAACCACGACCGCAGCGCCCAAACAGCAGAAGCTGCGGCCCACCAACTCACGGGATGAGCGTTTCCGGTCAGGTAGGGACCAGAGAGGGGGCAGGCCTTGACTTTCGGACTCTTAAGTCTTTCGGTTATTTTTTTTTTGCTAAAAATGTCGGGCTGGTCTGGTTGCGTAGTGGTTAAGTTTGCACGCTCTGCTTCGGCAGCCTGGGGTTTGTGAGTTCAGATCCCAGGTGTGGACCTACGCACTGCTCATCAAGCCATGCTGTGGTGGCAACCCACATACAAAATAGAGGAAGATTGGCACGGATGTTAGCTCAGGGCCAATCTTCCTCACCAAAAATAAAAAAAAAATCTATTGAAGAAATTATTTTCACTTGAACAATAATGTACTACATCATCACATTCTTCAAGAAAAAATTTAACCTTCATATAACCACAATATGTTTTAATGTAACCTGTAGTGTAAGTGCTCTCTTCTTAGGGGATGCTTATAAAAATCTCTGGAGACATCTTCCTTCTCCCTGATTAGAATAATTTCTTTAAACATTTTTGTCCATTTTTTTGCCTAGAACTGTGGGGTTTGTGTAAGTAGTTTTTGTATATTATGGAGCAGCTTTACTACTGTAGGTGTTTTAGTATTTTTTTCTTTTTCTAATTTTGACGATTTCCTTCTAATTAGATTTCTACCACTCTGTCAGTGCTTTTATGAATATTTAAATTTGTCTTGGATATTTTATTTGAATTATCAGAACATCCATGGAAAAAATTCATGTTTTCAATTATAGGTTACATATCAGCAACTTTGGAGCACTCTATTTCACCTGTTTAATAACATTTCACCATTGTGTGATTGTATATTTCCTTCATATTTAAGCTCTTTTGATAAGCCTTTTTTTATAAAGAAAAACTTTCAACAGAGAAAGAAATGGCGATTTTGTTTTCTTTTTATTTATAATTTTATTTATTTATTTATTTTTCCCCCAAGCCCCAGTAGATAGTTGCACGTCACAGTTGCACATCCTTCTAGTTGCTGTATGTGGGACGCGGCCTCAGCATGGCTGGAGAAGCGGTGCATCAGTGCGCGCCCAGGATCCGAACCCTGGCAGCCAGCAGCGGAGCGTGCGCACTTAACCGCTAAGCCACAAGGCCGGCCCCGATTTTGTTTTAATAATATCCAAAAAGAACGTTAAGATTTTAAATGTTATGTCAACATGGGAATGTGATGAAGTGATTTGAGAAATTTTTGATCAGATAATTTCTTACCAATTTTAATACACATTTAAGAAAACTTGGTCACACTGATAATAGTTTCTTTTCTGATGATATAAATAATACATGTAACATAAAGTATTACTCCAAGTTTAAGGACAAAAGTGAAAATCACCTGAGCTCTCTGAATCCTGAGACAGCCGCCATCAGCATCTCACTGCGCAGCATCTTCTTTAGCCCTGGGCGCAGAAACACACATGTGCACGTGCGTGTTCACGTAAAAGGTCTCCTTCCCCTCCCTCCCTGTCTTCCTCTTTTCCCTCTTCCCCATCCTCCCCACATCCATTGCCACGTAAGCCGTGTTAACAAACTGCTTCTGCCCTTGTGAACTTTATTGTAGTTTTAATGCTTTATGTTGTGAACACAAGACCTGTATCATAAATATGATTTGCTAATATTTTCTCCTAGGCTTTGTCTTCTCTTTGCATTCTCTTAAAGTGGCTTTGGAAGAACAGAAGTTTTAATTTTAATGAAGTCCAACTTATCAATTTTTTTTAATGCATAGTGCTTTTGTTCTTGTTTCTGAGAAATCTTTCCCTAACCCAAGGTCACAAAGATTCTCACCTGTGTTTTCTTCCAGAAGTTTTATAGTTTTAGGTTTTACCTTTAGATCTATGATCCATATTTTAGTATGAGCTCAAGGTATGGATCAAAGCTTATTTTTTTGCATATGGATGTCCGGTTGTCCTCCACCATTTATGAGGAATACACGGCCTTTGCTCCTTTGTCTGAAAGCAGTTGCACATGTATGTGTGATTCTATTTCTGGACTCTTACTCTCATCTCTTGATGTATTCGTTTATCTTTATGGCAAAACTATGCTCTCTCAATGTTTGTAACTTAGTAATAATTGTTGAAATCAGTTGTGTTATTCCTCCAAGTTTGTTTCTTATCACTGTTCCCTTGTATGTAATGTGTCTTTTTTCCCTCTGGCACTTTTAAGATTTTTCTTTTTCTTTTTATAACTGGCTAAGAGTGATTTGATTATGATGAGCCTTGGTGTGGTTCTCTTTATATTTCTTATGCTTGGGGTTTGTTGAGCTTCTTGGATCTCTTGGTTTATATATGCCTATTGTGTTGATATTGTCTACATTTTTTTTTTTATTGATGTTTTAATGGTTTCTAACATTGTGAAATTTTGGGTTGTACATTTTTGTTTGTCCATCACCCCATATATGACTCCCTTCACCCCTTGTGCCCACCCCCCACCCCCACTGCCCGGGTAACCACAGTCCAGTTTTCTCTGTCCATGTGTTGGTTTATATTCCACATATGAGTGAGATCATACAGTGTTTGTCTTTCTCTTTCTGGCTTATTTCACTTAACATAATACGCTCCAGGCCCATCCATGTTGTTGCAAATGGGACGATTTTGTCTTTTTTTATGGCTGAGTAGTATTCCATTGTATATATATACCACATTTTCTTAATCCAATCGTCAGTCGAGGGACACTTAGGTTGCTTCCACTTCTTGGCTATGGTGAATAAATCTACGTTTTTGTTCTGTGTTGTTTTGTGTATAGGTTTTTGTTTGTTTCTGAGACGGCAGTAAAGTTTAAAGTGTGTGCTCACAGTCACTGCTGTATCTGCTGCAGGCCCTCCTGGATTTGTGTCTCTCTCTCCAGCACCTTCTTCCATGCGTGTTTTCAGTTGTATGTCTGGGATTATTTTTATTAGACCCTCATGTTCAAATGATAATTTGGCTGGATATAAAATTCCAGGTTCAACACCTTTTTTTCCAACTATGTTGCCTTCTTGCACCTAGTGGTACCATTGAGTAAGGTTGGTCTGTTTCTTGATCCTTCAAGATGATTTACTCTTTCTCTCTGGAAGCTTTTAGAATTGTCCTGTTATCTTTGATGTTGGCAAATTTTATTTTAATATGTCTAAGTGTGAATTTTTCATCTTTCCTGATTAGCACCCTATGAGCCATTTCACTGTAAGGTTTCTAAATGTTTTAAAAACATTTTGTTGGAGAAAAATTTAAACATGCGCAAAAGTAGTCTTAATAATGTAATAACCCCCTTGGACTCATTGTCCACAGCTCCCAGGCATGCTCAGTCTTGGGCTCATTCATCGTCACCCACCTATTTCCTTTCTTCCTGTGTGATTTTGAAGCAAATCGCAGAGATTATGTTATTTCATTTAGGTGTCATAATATTCCTGGTCTCTGTATCTGAAAAGAATGTATATTCTTCTAAAAGATAATGGCATTATCACAAAATAATTAACAATAATTCCTTAATATCAAATATCAAAATGTTCATATGGCTTTTTTAAAACAGTTTATTTGGACCCAGGATCCAAAAAAGATCTACATATCACAAATGGTTGATATGTGTGTGTTTTCAGTCTTTCTTAATTCATGGATTCCCTCGCTCCACTCTATGCAAGAAGCTGGACTATGTGTCTGATGGCTCCTCTGTGATATAGTCCTCTGCTCCTTAGCTCCGTAGGCTCCATGAGGGTCAGGTGAGGATTTTCAGTTGTTCATAAGACTTTTTCAGAGACGAGGCTGTGTTCTTCCATCAAGAGACACAGCACGCCTGATTCTCTCTCTTCCTTGGAGTGCTGGCAACCAGTCACACTCAGTTCCTAGATCCATTAATTCATTAAGGTTGCAAGATGGTAAAACAGATTCTGTCATCCTTCCTCATTCAAAGGCTGGAATACTGCTGTAAAGAGAAACTTTTCCTCACTTACCAAAGGAGAGCCGGGATAGATGTTTAATTCTTTTCATTTATTTACTCCTTTTCAAAATAATGGGTTGGGGCCGGCCCCGGGGGCCTAGTGGTTAAGTTCAGTGTGCTCTGCTTTGGCAGCCCGGGTTTGGTTCCTGGGTGTGGACCTACATCACTCTTCTATCAGTGGTCATGCTGTGGCAGCGGGCTCACATACAAAAGAGAGGAAGATTGGCAACGAATGTTAGCTCAGGGCGAATCTTCCTCAGCAAAAAAAATAAAATAATATAAAATAAATGGGTTTAGTCACTGGCATCCTCCAAGGGCAACCAGTTAATTTTGCTTCCTCTTCTCCTTTCTTTCTTTTCTTTTATCTTGTTTTTTAGTATTGAATTTGATATTCCATCCATTCTAGCAGTTATCCTTGTTGAGATTCAAAACCTTAGCCATTGGGAATGTCTTCCAGTCGGCTCCAGGGCCTGTGAGTGGTTTGATCATGTCCTGGCTCTTAGGGTGAGATGCTCCAAGCTCATCTGTGCATCTCACGACCCGGCCCTAGAATCTGCCATTTCTCAGGGCGCTTTTAGTAAGGATGGTATTCTAGGGATACCCCTTGCCATTGGGCTGGCCATTGTTTCTAGACATTTTCTGTGGAGAGAGGTAAGACATTCTGTTTAAAGACGAACTACCACATGCATCCATACTGATATTTTCCATTCAGGTTCCAGACTGCGGAGTTTTTCTCACTTTTGTCTTTGTAGCTCTTCTCTCCCTCAGGAATGTCTGGGTTCCCAGGGACGATAGAATCACATGACTCTTCATTTGTGCTACAAACATCACAGTGTGACAGTGCCCTCACTACCACCAGCAAACAGTGTGACTGCGGAAAAGAGTTGAAATTTCTTATGCAGTTCTTTTTGTCCTGAGTAGATATCTCTAGAGGAGCAGGTTAAACAGTCTAACTGCAGTGTTTTAAGTCATTTGGAATAGTTCGTGCCAACAACTGGAGAAACATTTAGGTTCATTTGTTTCATTTTATTTTCAATTTTGGGGATTTCTTTTTTATTTAGTTTTGATTTATAACTATGAAAATATTTACATGGTGCCAAAGTCAAATCTACCAACAAAGGAATATTTAAAGAAATGTTCCTTTCACACTCAATGAAAACAAATAAAAAGATGAAGCTCAATTTTGTTACTTTGTAACCAACCTTGTAAAAAGTATCTTACTGCTCTTACTTTGGTGTAGATGTCCACACTGAAGCCGTGCAGGCAGCTTTGGCCAAGTACAAAGAGAGGAAGATGCCTATGCCTTCAAAGAGACGTTCTGTCCTCGTGCATTCGTCTGTGGAAACCTATACCCCTCCAGGTATTGATGCACAGTGTCAGGAGTGGCTTGTGTGGGTGTTTCACAAGCCTGATGTCTTAACATTTGTTTCCCGATGAGTTGGAATATCCTTCTGACCTGCAGTGATGATTTGGAAAATCGGAGATTACAACTGTCTGTATAAACTTCCTTACCTGAAATCTGTGGTCTACATGGTAGGGCTCTTGCCACACAGAGACTTGCTTTCTGCAGGACTTTTTCTGTAGATTTTAACTTTTTATTGAGATGCTATTTGCGTCTTTTAGTGAAGAGAAGAACCTAAAATAAGTGCCTAGTGGAATGCTCAAGTTCCCTGAATTAAGAATTTTAAAATTGTTCTCATCTTGTTAACTATTACTTACTGTGTTGTTACCAGGCCTTAAATGGGAGAGTATAAGGCTATTTGGAGGGTTTTTTGTTATTTTGTTATTGTTTTGTTGTTGTTACCATTAGAAATGAAGGCTTTTGTAGGAGTTTCTCTTCAGCAGTGATGTGTTTTAATAAACTATACAAGGTGTTTACAGTGTTTAGCGACTGCGTTATCTGTGCACTTAACTGCTGTTGCCCATCTTGTTATTTAAGTCACAAAACTGGCGACATTAGTTTTTGGTTTGATGACACAGTAAAAGCCAAACACACCAGATTCACAAGATAGTTTAGTGGTTTGGGTAATGCTTCCTTGCTACAGAAAAAGTTTATATTGTTGAAAAAAATCTCAGAAATGGCTGTTGAATTATTGTTTTTATGAAATATAACTATAGATACTATCTAGTTTTAAAAAGACTTTTAAATAATTGTGAAACCCATAATAAAATCACAGTTGTGCTGACTTGATAGAACCTTAATTCACAGTTAATTTTATTGACTGAAGCAGTTGTCTTGGGAAGGAATTCTTTTCAGAGCTCATTCCTGCTTCCCCTAAGAGGATGCAGGTGGACCAGGTGAGGCCTGGAGGCAGGTCTGGGCTGCAGCCCCCACAGCCACCACGCTGGCCCGGGAGGTATAGCTTGGCCCTGCCTGGGGGCTGTCCAGCCATGTGTGGAGGTGGTGTGGGGATTGGAGTGGACACTCAGTAGTAACACTGAGTGTTCACTGAGCACTCAACACTTGGGGTCTCCTTCGGTACTGGAGACCCCACCGAGGAATGTGCTGAAGCCAGTTAGGAGTTGGGGCTGTCTTCACTGCCAGGGTGTAGTGCCCCTGAGGCTTCATTTTCTGGGGAAGCTGGGGTTGTGAAGCCAGTGTCCAGAGTAGGGCCCTTGGATCTTACAGCCAGTCAGATGCAGGCCCTGCTAGATGGAGGGCCACCACATCTGGGTGCAGCTGTGCAGGCGCACAAAGCATGTCCAGCACAGGCCTGGGTGGCCCAGGTGCCAGTGTGGGAACCGCTCCCTCGTGGACTTGTCCCTACATCATGCCTGTCGTCGTTATTTTAACCACAGACACGTCGTCTGCCTCAGAAGATGAGGGCTCTTTACGGCGACCCGGGCGACTTGCCTCCACTCCGCTCCAGAGCCATTCCAACGTCGAGCCCTGGCTCGACCGGGTCATTCAGGGCTCGTCCACCTCATCCTCCGCATCCTCCACCTCATCTCACCCGGGAGGGAGACCCGCCGCCACGCTCGCAGGCCCTGCGGCCCACGCCCACATAGGTCAGTAACAGCTGCCAGGCCCCTCCAGGACAGGGGTGCCTCTGCACTCATCAAGACCCACCTTCTCTTTTTCATCTGGCAAATGTCTTTTTGATAACAAAAGTAGTTCTTGATTCTTCTGTGGTTTGGCAATCCCAGACCCTGTGGCATGTGGGCCTCCCCTGTGGACCCCGAGAAGTGCACGGAGTTTCTTGATGTCGTGTCTCCTGCTCTGGAGGGGTGGGCTGTTGCAGGTGGCAGGTGCAGGGTGGGTGGTCAGTTGGACGTGACCGCGGTTGCTCCTGCGAGTCACCCTTGGCCTGTGGCCTCTCCATTGTCTCCCTTTGCTCATTGCTTTGTCTGCACAGTTGTGGAGCCATCAGTTGTGCCTGCGTCTGGGTGGTCCCAAGGCAGAGGGCTGGGGCTGCAGCCATGGGCTGGCCTTTCTTCTTCCACATACCAGGTTAAACAACCCTTCGACCTGAAAAGAGATGTCAATGAAAGCCAAATCATAAAGATGCATAGATCTTTTTCAAATCATCCAATCCTTTAAATTACATTAAACTTAGAAAGAAAATAATTACAGACGTTTCATCGTTTGAAATCATATTTTTTAAACAAAAATAGTAGCATAGTGAGTTAGCTGTATGTGGCTGACGTGAAGCCCGCATACATTCTTGCACTAGTCCCTTAAAAAAAGTGTACTCCTCAGATCGTGCAATCAGTATTGTCTAAGCCTCATCTTCACCCCCTCTTTTTTCTAGATGTGGAGGGAAGACAAAACGTCGAGCTGATTGTAACTTGTCTGAGATCACACAGCTGGCTTAGTGGCAAAGCCAGGGCTGAGACACAGTTTTCTCGATTCTTGCTCATTTTCTTTGCTGTTAGTTGCTTTCTGCTAAAACTGAAACGGTGCACCAGCAGTGCACCCAGGAAGGATGGTGTTTGCAGTGGGGTCCCAGTGGGTGAAACAACCCCCAGTCAGACGCTGGACTAATGTGCTGAGCTGTTTTTGTGTAAAATCTCGGTCATTTGGCTGAACTGGGAGTAAATCGGGTGTTTAAGTAGCCAACAGCTTCTGTCTCAGCCTCCTCTGTGAACACATCACTGATGCTCTTCATTTTTTATTTGTTGAGTCAATACACAAAGTCTGCGCATTTCTATTGAGCATGTGTCTTCTACTGTGATATAAGTCTTAGATGAGAACTCACGACTCCTCACTCTGCTTCTAGCACACAGAGAAGCCTCCAGGACCCCTAGGGTAGCATGAGAAGCTGGAGGTTGGGCCATCAGGGCTGTGCCAGGCAGCATGTTTTATGAGAAAAGTACCCTTTGGAAAACAGATTGTTTTCCACCAGATTGTTTTGGTAGCTTTCCTGGGTGTCCTATGAATGGCTAGTGGTTGCTGCCCACCTTTCCTCAAGGAGTTTACAGTGGATAGCTTGAAAAACAGCTTTTGTACTGTTATATTTTTTCTCTGTTTGTGATGGTGATTTGACTTATTGGAAATACAGGTGTATTTCCGATGTGAGAAAAACAGTAGTTTTTGAATGTTCTGTTACCTTATTTCTGCTTCCTGAAGCTCTGTTCCAGGTGAGACATTGTAGGAAAGTAAAGCAGAGCATTTATAGTTTGAGTATATTAGCCATTGATGAGCTGTTGTCAACGCTGCTTCCCACTGGGTTAGAAATAAAAACATATTCAGCATGAAAGACTGGCCACAGTTCAAAATGTTTAACCAGACAGCTCTCGACTTTCCAGTGGGTCTTCCAGTGGTTCTGGGGCCTTGTAACAAAGCACTTAGCTGTAAGGTGTGTTTGAGTTAGGTGTTCTCATTCTCTGAAAGGCTCTGGCTGTGGAGATGTGTAAGGTGGGTTTTTACCTCCGGGGGTGGAGGTCTCCCGACTTCTGCAGGTGTGGAGTGACCATCTCCTCTCCCTCCGCTTGGTCGGCCTCACACATTGTGTGATGAATTCTGGGAAATCCCCACAGTCTTCACTTGGGCTCTATCCAATACCTTACTGTGGACTGTAGACTTCATGTGCTAGATGTTTGCCGATGTAGTTGACGTAATTTCTAAATCTGAAAATACTCAATTTCTTTCTCTGTATTATAAAATCATTCTGGAGAATTATTCAATTTGGGCTAAGGAAGAAATATAGAAAGAAGAAGAATATATTGGGTAAAAAAATTTGAGGTAGAATGTATTAGGTAAAGGTAATTTAAAAAATATATCATTTTTAATTTTGGATTAAGGAAATCAAATACCTAAAACATTTGGACACAAATATAAGTACTTATATTTAAAAGAAGTACTTTTAGTTATAGTAGTTTATTTTTATTTTCATGTAGTTTGCTTATTTTTAATGCAGCTATTTTAAAAACTACTTGTAGTTAAGATTACTATTTATGCCTTTTTTCATGAATACTGTTAAAATCATTTGTTCTTTTTGCTGGATTTGGAAGGGTGGTGAGATTTCTTTTTCAACTGAAAGAACTTCATGATAGGCAGATTTTAAAATGCTAATTTCATCAACATCAAGCTTTTTAAAGGTTTATGAAAACACTGTGTCTAAAGTTAGATTTTTCCAAATGGTGTATTTTGCTATGTAAATATTGAGCTTGTGTTTTGCTTCTATGTAATTTCATCTCTCTACATAAAAAATTCTTAGTTTGCCTTCTGCCTAGGTTATAAAATGATAGGTAAATTATTGGAATTTAAAAATTAAAGTGTTAGAGTGCCATCTGTGATGGCAGGAACATTCATTAGAAGATTAAGCAGATTACAGATCTCCACCGACATTGGCTCATGTTGGTTCTCACAAGCGGACAGGTGTCTGCAGTCATTGTCGTGGTGGGGCGCAGGAACCATGCCTTCCCAGTGGTAGACTCAGTTATAATGATAATGCTGTAGCGACTTACAGTCAGCCAGTGCTCCCAAGAGATAAATGCACTGTACACTGAAAATTAAACACAAAGTGGAAGAAGGGACTTGAAACATTTTCTGTATCTAACATAGTTTGTCTTTAAATGTGACATTAATATGTTCTGCTCTAAGAACTTGATTATAGTCTCTTAATAAGTGAGATGTGTTGAACAGGCAGTGGGGGTAGTTTTTATCTCTGTCAGTGTATTCTTTGAAGCCAGCAAAGATCTTTTGTCTTTGTGACATCCAACATACTTTTTTAGGGAGTGTGGGGTAGTTTATAGAAGCCTGGCTATTTTTTTCATAATATAACAAAAAATGGTCCAATAACAATTGATTTTAAATGTGTCTCTATGCTGTAGTTGGTGGTTCTGGTCTAGACCCCTTTGAGAACTGAGCAGCCCACATGCACACATATTTCTACATGCCATGTCTGGGAGTTCAGAGTTCACAGGGTCCCAGTGTGCTTTGGTCAACCAGAAAAACAAAATCAATCAGAATACTGCATTCCTTGCTTAGAGCTCGGCTAGTGAGGCTTTAGTTGAATGAGGTTTAAATAGCAACTTAATACTCTCTTGAATTAACAGCTGCTTTTATTTTGGGTTTGTTTTTCAAAAGCAGATCTGCACCCTGCCCCTCCTGATGTCACCACAGGCCTTGTGGAGCATTCGCACTGTGAGCGTCCACAGCTGGCTTCCGTGAGAGGTGTCCCTCGGGGGTACAGCGGAAGCGTCCTGGAAACGGCAGGTGGTGAGCATGCCTCTCTGTCTCCTTTTGAAATAGTAGAGCACAGGTTCTCTCCTCAGGTATTGAGCATCACTTTAGTGGATTTGCTGTAGCAAACCTGAGCCAGTCATCAATTATAATCCTCAGCGCATGTAAACTGAGACTGGTGTGTGCACTGAACGTTATTACAGAGCGCATCATGTGGAGAAATAATCAGGAATATCCATGGAATTGGTCAAGTGGGGAACATGGAGAGTAGGGAGGAGAAAGCCTCCAAATTTAAATTGAATGCAAAGGAGTTTGGATCTCTAATATTGTAGGAAAATGAGAAGCTGTGGGAAGTTTCTTAGTCTGGACTCAGTGTGGCTGCACAGAGCAGGTGCGGGTGTGCATGCAGCCCTGCCTGCGACACATCAGTGCCCGCGCTCTCCGTCCTCAGCAGCCTGTGAGACCGGCACAACAGCCGTCACAGCTTCCCATGTGCAGCCCAGAGATGTCAGCCTGATTTTTATCGTGTCCTCGTTTATACCATTTTGTTTTGAAATAGTTTCCAGTGTCTTTTATCAAAATCCTTTGAAGTTTTCTTTCCAGTGTACCAGATTTGAATTGCAGAAAAATCCACAGGGTCTCAGATCTAAGACTTGAACATGTATTTTGATACTCCTAAGCAGTAGGTCAAATATTGTCAAGGTCTTTCAGCTCCTTGTCCAGATACAAAAGGAAAACACTGAGTCAGCATGAAGCAGGTTTTCCATTGGTTAGATAGATTTTTAAAATCTGTTTTATTACTCTTTATATTAAGAAAGAATTAGGGCCGGCCCCGTGGCTTAGTGGTTAAGTACGTGCGCTCCGCTACTGGCGACCCGGGTTCGGATCCCAGGCGCACACCGATGCACCACTTGTCCAGCCATGCTGAGGCCGTGTCCCACATACAGCAACTAGAAGGATGTGCAGCTATGAAGTACAACTATCTACTGGGGCTTTGGTGAAAAAAAGAGGAGGATTAGCATGGATGTTAGCTCAGGGCAGATCTTCCTCACAAAAAAAGAAAAGAAAAAATTAAGAGCTTAGTTGAGGTATAGTTGATATGTAATCAACTGCACATATTTAAAGTGCGCAATTTTATGAATTTAAGATATGTATACACCTGCGAAACCACCCCTACAATCAAGATGGTGAACACACCCAGCACTCCTAAAAGATCCCATCTGCCCTTTTTGGCTTCTTCTCAGGCAGCCACTGATTTATTTCCTGACACTATAGGTTAGTTTGTACTTTCTAGAATTTTATATAAATAGAATCGTATAGTATTTACTCTTTATTGTCTGGCTTCTGCCACTCTGCATAATTATTTTGATATTCATTTGTGTTCATTCCTCTTATTGATGAGCAGTATTTCATTCTTTGGGTGCACCACTGTCTGTTTATCTATTTACCTATTGATGTATATTTTGGTTGTTTCCAGTTTTTGGCTATTACACATAAAGCTGCTATGAATATGCTTATGCAAGCCTTTGTGTGGATGTATACTTGCATTTTTTGGGGGCTCAGTACTAGGAATAGAATGGCTGGATTGTATAGTAAGTTTATGTTTAACTTTTTAAGAAATTGCCAAATTGATTGCCAAAGTGGTTGTACCATTTCATATTCCCCACCATTAGTGATGAGAGTTCCAGTTCCTCCACATCCTTTCCAACAGTTGGTATTGTCGGTTGTTTAATTTTAACCATCCTAATAGATGTGTAGAGGTATCTCATCATAGTTTTAATTTGCATCTCCTCTTTTCATCGCTTATATGCCATCTGTATGTCTTTTTAGAAGAGTCTGTTCAAATCTTTTGCTTAGGGCCGGCCCCATGGCCTAGCGGTTAAGTGTGCGCGCTCTGCTACTGGCGGCCTGGGTTTGGATCCCGGGCGCGCACGACGCACCGCTTCTCCGGCCATGCTGAGGTGGCGTCCCATGTACAACAACTAGAAGGATGTGCAGCTATGACATACAACTATCTACTGGGGCATTGGGGGGAAAAAAAAGGAGGAGGATTGGCAATAGATGTTAGCTCAGAGCCGGTCTTCCTCAGCAAAAAGAGGAGGATTAGCATGGATGTTAGCTCAGGGCTGATCCTCCTCACCAAAAAAAAAAAAAAAAATCTTTTGCTTATGTTTTTAATGTGTTGTTTGTTTTCTTATTAAGTTTTGAGAGTTCTTTATATATTCTGGATACAAGTTCTTTATCAGGTTTATAGTTTGCATTTTCTCCCAGTCTGTGGCTTATATTGTCATTCTCTTAAAGGTGCCTTTCAAAGAGCAAAAGTTTTTAATTTTGAAGAAGTCGAGTTTACCAATTTTTTCTTTTATGGATCCTACTTTTGTGTCATATCTACGATATATTTTCCTAACCCAAAGTCATAAAGTCTTTCTCCTAGAATTTTATAGTTTTAAAGGGTTTTATGTTTAGGTATATGATCCATTTTGAGTTAATTTTAGCATCAGTGCAAGGTATGAATCAAAGTTCACTTTTTTGTATCTGGACATGTAGTTGTTCCAGCAGCATTTGTGGTAAAAACCATTCTTTCTCCACTGAGTTTCTTTGGCATCTTCCGTGAAAATCAGTAGAGTGTATGAGAGGAGCCTACTTCTGGGCTCTGTATGCTGCTCCATTGCTCTCTTTGTCCATCCTAATACCAATACCACACTGTCATGACTACTGTGGTTTTATAATAAATCTTAGAAGTCATGTAGTTTGTCTTCAGCTCTGCTTTTCATTTAAAAAATTGCCTTGGCTATTCCTTTGCATTTAAATATATATTTTAAAATCAGTTGTTAATTTCTAACAAAATTCCTGCCAGATTTTGATTGGCATTTCATTGACTCTCTAAATCAGTTTGGAGGGCCGGCCCCGTGGCTTGGTGGTTAAGTGCGCACGCTCTGATGCTGGTGGCCCGGGTTCGGATCCCGGGCGCGCACCGAGGCACCACTTCTCCGTCCATCCTGAGGCCGAGTCCCACATACAGCAACTAAAAGGATGTGCAGCTATGACATACAACTATCTACTGGGGCTTTGGGGGGAAAAAATAAATAAAATCTTAAAAAAAAAAAAAAATCAGTTTGGAGAGAATTGACATCTTAACAATATTGTATATTTCGATTGATAAATATGGTGTACCTCTCTGTTTATTTAGCTCTTATAAAAATTTTTTCAGCACTGTTTTGTAGCTTGCAGTGTACTGGTATTATATATATTTTGTTAAAATTATCGCAAAATATGTTATATTTTTGATGCTGTTTTAAATGGCATTTAAAATTTTTTCCAATTATTTTTTGCTAGTCTATAGAAATACAGTTGATTTTTGTATATTAACCTTGTATTAGTTCTAGTAACTTTTTTGGTAGATTCCTTAAGTTTTCTACACGTTGTTGTCTATGAACACAGTTTTACTTTTCTTTCCAAATTGTTTGCCTATAGGAATACTTATTTTTCTGGCTTTATTGCAGTGTCTAGGACTTCCAGTGATGTGAATCAGAAATGCTGAGAGTGGACATAACTTGCCTTGTTTCCAAGTGTAGGGAAAAGCATCCACTTTTCCTGTTTTTAGTTGTGATGTTAGCTGTGGGTTTTTCATAGATGCCTTTCATCAGGTTGAGCAAGTTCACTTTTTGTCCTAATTTCCTGAAAACTTTTTTTGTGATTTTTGTTAAATGATTTTTTAAAATGATCTATTAAACTCATCATATGGTTTTTCTTTTGTAGTTTGTTAGTAGAGTAAATTTCATTGTTTGATTTTTGAATGTTAAGCCAAAGTTATATTCTCAGGATAAACCACACTTGGTTATGATGCGTTATCTTTTTTATGTATTGTGCATTTTATTTGCTAATATTTTTTGTTAAGGATTTCTTGTCTATGTTTGAGATACATATTGGTCTATAGTTTTCTTGTAATATCTTTGTCTAGTTTTAGTATCAGGATAATGCTAGTCTCAAAATGAATTGAGAAGTGTTCTTTCCTATTCTATATTCTAGTCAGAAAAAACTGACTTTTCTATTCTTGAGTCAGTTTTGTGTCTTTGAAGGAATTTATTCATTTCGTCTATGCTTTCCAATTTATGGGCATAAAGTTGTTCATGATGTTCCCTTATTATCCTCTGATGTATGTAGGATCAGTGGAGCTGTCCTCTCTTTTATTCTTGATATTAGTAATTAGTGTAGTCTCTCTTTTCGTTCTAGCTAGACAGTTAATTGAATTTTATTTATCTTTCAAAGAACCAGTTTGGGTTTAATTGATTTTCTCTACTCTTTATCTTTTTTCTATTGTCTTTTTTCTACTCTTATATTTATTACTTCCTTCCTTTTACTTACTTTTGAGTTTACTTTGGTCTTCTTTTTCCAGCTTCTGAAAACTTTTTCCAGTTTCTTAGTGGAATCTTAGATCATTGAGTTTAGACCTTTCTTGTTTCCTAATTTAAGTATTTAAAGCTATAAATATTCTTCTAAGTGCTGTTTTATTTAGCATCCCACATATTTTGACATGTTGACTTTTCATTTTCCATATTCAATTCTAGATATTTTCTAATTTCCCTCATGCTTTCAGTTTGACCCATGATTTATTTAAAACCATGTTGTTTGATTTCAACAGATTTCCAAATATTTCAGATATATTTCTCTTATATATGTAATTTAACTCCTTCTACATATATTGAAACTTTTTAATGGCCCAGCACTTGGTCTATTTTGATGAGTGTTCTACTTGAAATAATGTTGTTTGATAGATTTTTCTGTAAATGAGGTATATCCAGTTGGTTGATATGTTTGAGTCTTCCCTATCCTTATTGATTTTCTGTCTACTTGTTCTATAACTTGCTGAGAGGGGGGTATTGAATTTCCAACTATAATTGTAGGTTTGTTTATTTGTTTAGATCTGTCAGTTTTTGTTTTGTGTATTTTTAAGGTCTGTCATTAGGTGCATACATATTTAAAATTGTTATTTCTTGATGAATTGGCCCCTCCATCTTTATAAAATTTTCTTTGGTGATAGTGCTGAAATCTCTTTTATTTGATATTATTATAGCTACCTTGAGCTATTTTGTGGTTAGTGTTTACATAGCAAATATTTTTATCCTTTTACTTTTACCCTACCTGTGTCTTCATAATTAAAATGTGTTTCTCATATTTAGTATTTTATTCATTCTTGCTTTTTGTTTAAGCAGACAATCACTGCCTTTTCATTGAAGTGTTTGGATCATTTATAGTCAATGTAACTGGCAGTTTGGTTGGGTTTAAATCTATGATCCTGCTGCGTTTTCTCTATTTTACCCATCGTGTTAATTTCACCCCCTTTCCTGCCTTCTTTTGGTTTATATTCTATCTTATCTCCACCTTTGTTTTTTTAGTGGTTACTGTAGGATTTACTATATGCATCTTTACCTATTGCTGTGTGCCTTCAAATAATATTTTTCTACCTCAGTGTGGCAAAGATGGTCTTTTTAGTAAATGCTATTGGTACCACTGGAAAGCTTTTTGGAAAAAGTTAAAATTAGATCCTTTCCCCACACCACTGAAAAGGAAAAACTCCAGAAGAAGCAGATATCTAAAATGTAAGAAATGAAGAATGAAAGGAAGAAATTAGTGAATTTCTCATTAACCTGGTTATAAGTAAAAGCTTTCTAAATTTAACTAAAAACTACGTGCAATAAAAGTAAAGATACATGAATTTGACTACATGAAAGTAAAAAAAATCCTTTACATGGCAAAATAATTCCATAGAGTCAAAGGAAAATTTGACAAACTAGCAGAAAATATTTACAACATGTGTGATAGATAGTTCCAATACAAAAATGACTTTTAAAAATCAAGGGGAAAATACCCAAAATCGTATGGATGAGGGGTCAGCAAACTAGGGCTTATGGACCAGTGTCCTGCGTTTGTCAGTAAAGTTTTGTTGGAACAGGGCGGTGCCTGCCCTTCCCATATCACCTGTGCTGCTTCCTACCACAGTGACAGAGTAGGGTAGTTGTGACAGAGACTGTGCCTGCTGCCCAGAATGTTTACCGTTTAGCCCTTTAAGGAAAAGTTTGCCAACTCCCAGTGCAGGAAAATGGGCAAAAATATAAAGAAACAGTAAATAAAAACAGATATAAAAATAGGTCTTAAAAATGATCTTTAGCCTTTTTCATAATTAGAGAAATACACGTTGTTGGTGGGAACGCAAAATAGTTCAACCTCTTTGGAAGGGAAATTGGTAAAATCTATATACGGACTTACATTTGGACCTAGCAATGCCAATGCAGGAATTTACCCTGTACACACGCCTCCAAAAATAAGGAAATACATGTGCACGAAGTCATTCATTGCAGTACTGTTTATAATTGCCAAATATTGGAAACTGCCTAGCTATCCAAGCCTCACAAATTGGTTGAATAAACCTAGTACATTCACATTGTGGAGTACTATGCAGCTGTTAAAAATAATGAGAATGTGGGGGCCAGCTCGGTGGCATAGTGGTTAAGTTTGCATGCTCCGCTTCAGCAGCTCAGGGTTCGCAGGTTCAGATCCTGGGTGTGGACCTACGTACCACTTATCAAGCCATGCTGTGGCAGGCGTCCCACATATAAAGTAGTGGAAGATGGGCACGGATGTTAAGCCCAGGGCCAATCTTCCTCAGCAAAAAGAGGAGGATTTGCAACAGAGGTTAGCTCAGGGCTAATCTTCCTCACCAAAAAAAAAAAAAAAAAAGAGAGAGAGAGAGAGAATGGATCTTTATGACTTGAAATGAGGTGATTTTCCAGGAGATGTTAAGTGAGAAAACAAAGTAAAAGAACATTATAGTACACCACCTTTGTGTGAGAAACAAAGGAAAATAACAAACCATGACATATCTGCTGATCTTTATAGAAGGAAACACTGAAGGATAAACCAGAAAGCAATGAAGTTGACCACCCCTGGAGGTGGGATAGGATGGGTGGAAGGAGTTCAGGAGGGAGTGATATTTCTTTGAGTTTATCTTTTTATATAGTTTTGACTTTTAGAAGTTTGTTAATGTTCTACATACTCAAAACATAAACTTAGAGGATGGGTAGAGGGAAAAAACCCCTAAAATTGAAAGCAAACAGAAATAAACCTGATTGTATTTCCAAGAAATACCATAGCCACACTAAGGGAGTGATAGCAAGAGCTAATACAGGTAAATCATGGACATGGTGTCTGACTGTGCACCTCAGTCTTAGATGGGGTTGGGTGTGAAGAGCAGCAAATAAATCCTGAACTCTGGTTAGGAGGTTTGTTTTTTGTAGTGGTGTGGGTGAAGCAATTGGAAATGACTTTATGTACATGATAATATTGAGTGAAGGCGTCGATGTTGTTGGGAGCCAGGGTTCTCACTCTGGAGGAATGGACATCTAAGTATGAATGGGAAAAGGCAAGAAAGAACCCTATGGGGAAGACTGGAATTGGACGTACTGGCGTGGACTCATGATTTCCAAGATATAAATGTATAGGTTTATGCTTGTCTGTGCACACGTGTATATTGTACATGTAGTTGTGTATGTATGTCCATGAATACATACATGTGTCTATACATCGTATTCTTTTTTAACTCTGTGTCCTTAAAGAAGCGAAGACACTGCAGTAGCACTGAGCACATGAGTGACCAGATGTTGGTTTTTAATACCGTTCTCACTCAGAAGAACCAGGGCTTCTTGGAGAAATAGGTGATTCCAGGGCTGGGGCAAGGTAGCATGAAATGTCTCTGAAATATCTTATGACAGAAGATAAGGCAGTGCTCAAAATACTGATGGGGGCCTGTCACAAATCAATTTGCACGGGATCCTACTGACTAAAAATGGGACAGTTTGTGCGTCAAAATAGTTACGAACCATAATGATTTATAACAATTGAGAAAATAGCAATCCATGAGTCCTTCCTCATGATTGATTGATAGATAGGTGACAGACAGACAGAAAGCTGAGTGCTGACTAGTAAATGTAAATAAAGAGCTAAAGTTGGAAAATAATTTTGCAACCATTGCAGTAAAAATTGCTTCTGGCAAGAATGATCCAATGTCTGTTAAATGAAGGAAGAAAGTTCAGTGAGGATCAGGATATTCATATGGTCTTCAAGTGTCCCCTCACACATTGCTTATCAGTTGCATAAGAAAAAATAGTAACGATGTAGTGGAGAACCCAGACAGCGCTCTGGGTGATGAAAATCAACATCTCCATGAGGGTAGGTGGATGACTCATATATCTGGATGTGATATTTGGGTAGTATTTCAGCCAGGAGTACAGCACCTGAATTGAATTGTGAGAAAACCTTGAGCAAACTCAAAATGAAGTGTGTTCTAGTTAATAAAAAGAAAGAACTATAGTCTTTCAAAAAGAAGTGAATGTTGTAAATGACAAAGAAATGTTCCAGATTAAAGGAGACTATAGAGTTGTGACAGGTAAATACAGTTCTTGATTCTAGGCCGGCTCCGCTACCGGAGGAGGGAAAATGCTATAGAAGGGCATTATGGTGTCGGCTGCCACACTTGCAATTGGGTGGTGGACCAGCTAACTGTTTCCACCCTTGGCTAGGGGTGCCTGGGGCTCAGGGGGCCTTGTTTACTCCTCCTCCACATGTGCTCTTGGTCGTCTGCCCACATATGTTTTCCTTAGAGCCCTCGTCAGCCATGTCAAGAGTTTTTGTTTATTTGCATGTGTACATATTTTGCTTCTTTTCACGTAGCAGGTGGTGAGCTGGTTGAGGGCAGACTCTTGTCTGTCTTTTTGCTGACTTGATAGCTCCCAGAACAGCATTTCATTTTTTTTTTTTTAATGGTTATTTCAGATACTCTTCTTTTTTTAGGAGATTGATGCCTACAGTGAATTTTTTTTTATTGATGTTTTAATAGTTTATAACATTGTGAAATTTTGGGTTGTACATTTTTGTTTGTCCATCGCCATATATATGTCTCCCTTCACCCCTTGTGCCCACCCCCCACCCCCATTGCCCCTGGTCACCACAATACAGTTTTCTCTGTCCATGTGTTGGTTTATAGTCCACATATGAGTGAGATCATACAGTGTTTGTCTTTGTCTTTCTGGCTTACTTCACTTAACATAATACCCTCCAGGTCCATCCATGTTGTTGCAAATGGGATGATTTTGTCTTTTTTTATGGCTGAGTAGTATTCCATTGTATGTATATACCACATCTTCTTGATCCAATCGTCAGTCAATGGACACTTGGGTTGCTTCCACTTCTTGGCTATAGTGAATAATGCTGCAATGAACATAGGGGTGCATAAGCCACTTTGGATTGTTGGTTTCAGGTTCGTTGGATAGATTCCCAGTAGTGGGATAGCTAGATCATAGGGGATCTCTATTTTTAATTCTTTGAGGAATCTCCGTACCGTTTTCCATAGAGGCTGCACCAGTTTGCATTCCCACCAGCTGTGTATGAGGGTTCCTGTTTCTCCACATCATCTCCAATATTTGTTGTTTTTTGTCTTGGTGATTATAGCCATTCTAACGGGTGTGAGATAATATCTTAGTGTTGTTTTGATTTGCATTTCCCTGATGATTAGTGATGTTGAACATCTTTTCATGTGCTTATTGGCCATCTGTATATCTTCTTTGGAGAAGTGTCTCTTCATTTCCTCTGCCCATTTTTTGATCGGGTTGTTTGTTTTTTTGTTGTTCAGTTGTGTGAGTTCTTTATGTATTATGGAGTTTAACTCCTTGTCAGATATATGTTTTGCAAATATTCTCTCCCAGCTGGTGGGTTGTCAGCATTTCTTAATAATTATTGAGGACATCAAAGAGCTTTTAGTTTGTGTGGATTGTATCTCTTGATATTTCCCATATTAGAAATTAAAACTAAAGACTTAAAAAATTTTATTAGTTCATTTAAAAATAATAATAAACTCATTACATCTTAACATAAATAGCACATATTTATGAAAAAATCTCTAAAACAATAAAAATTTAGTGAGAAGAATGAGCTTGTTTTTTGTCCATCTCTCCCATGACTGGCATAATAAAAGCATCTGGGCTCTTACGTCTCGTCTCCACTTGGTCTGTTGTAATATCACATGTTGTGAGGCCTCTGGGATACTCCACTGTGTGCTCGTGAGAGGAGGAGAGTGAAAATGGGGAAATGACGTCTTAATATGACTATGAAAGTAGTTTTGACCTCATGAACCCCCTGAAAGGGTTTCTGGCATCCCCGGGGTCCCTGGACCACTTTGAAAACCACTAACTTAGGACAAGTTCTAGTTCCTGAAAGGCATTTGGTAAATATTTGTTAAGTGAATTAATAAATTCCCAAATGGCTATTTGATGGGGCCAGCTCTTGGTGGGATTTATAAGTTCCAATCTATTCATGTAGTTGGTCACTGGACCCATTTCCACGTCCTGTTCCCCAGAGGATTTGGTGTGTACTAGCCTCAGTGCTCCTCTTCCCGTAACAGGTGTCCCTGTGAACAGCAGAGTGTCCTCCAAAATCCAGCAGCTTCTAAACACCCTGAAGAGGCCAAAGCGCCCTCCGCTGAAAGAGTTCTTCGTGGATGATTTTGAGGAGTTGCTGGAAGGTGAGATTGCCCTGACTTTGGCTCTTGAGCTTATGTGAACCGGGTGGCTGTTATGTCTGGAGATTTAAGCTAATGTTCATCATATGTGGGTTGTTGCTATGATGTTATAACACAGTAAAGTGACGTTCTCTGTGTTCCCAGACTCTGTGGTCACTGTCTGTGATGGTGAATTTAGCATCACATTTGACTGCTAGCTTTATTTGAGGAGGTAGAAAATTCATTGCTCACAATTAAGAGAATTAGCATTTCTCTATGCCTCTTTTTATTTATTTATTTTTAAAAAGAAAATTACCAAGAAATGGGAAGAAGTGTAAACCTGTAGAAAGGGAACAGAAATAAAGCCCAATACAAGATTCAAGCGTGTGAATGTGTTGTTAGAGCCTCAGGGGCACAAGGCCGGCCCACCCTTCAGCTCCTGGCTCCTTTTCTGTGTAGTGTTGCCACCCCACAGATCAGCTCCAGGTGTCTCCTCCATGTGTGAGGATTAGACACAGCTTTTCGGGCATTGTTTCCCCTTTATAATCAGATAACGCCTTTCAAATTCAGAGTTCAATGGTATGAATGCTTTTTTTAGGGCAGTCTTTCTTACACTTGGGTAAATCTGGGTTACATATCCACTGGAAATATAATTGATTGTACTTTCTTTTTTTCTTTCAACATGGTGGTGGTTGTTTTGAATGCTCAAACTAATCATTTGCATCCTATATGAGTGGGACTAGTGCCTGCTTCTGAGGCGTGATCAGGGTCGGCCATAACCCCGTGAAAGCCTGGCCATCACTGCCACCGTTCTGGGGATTGTCGTGTGGGGTTACGGTAACCAGGATCCATCATTATCCATGACTGAATTTCCACCCATCCTTTGGTCAATTGGTGTGTGACTATTATAAAGGGAAGGAAATCTAAACAAATTATTGCAACCTTTTTATAATTGGTACTTTTTTAAACAGAAAATTATAAAATATGAATGCTTAAAAAGAGAATGTATGCATGGTACTATGAAATGTTGATTTTTAAATTTCAATTTTGCTTATAGTTCAGCAACCAGATCCAAATCAGCCAAAGCCTGAGGGAAGCCAGATGGTAGTGCTGAAAGGGGAACCTCTGGCCCTGGGGACTCCCTGGCCACCATCACTGCTGGCCGCCTTGCAGCGGTGGGGCACAATGCAGCCCAAAGCCCCCTGTCTGACCGCCTTGGACACAACTGGGAAGGCCATCTACACCCTCACCTATGGCAAGTGTCAACAGAAAGCAATTGGGCTTGGTTTAGGTGTAAAATATTACATGTGTCATACGGCACAGACATATAGCTTGTGAACATGATAGAACAAATTCCTGAGAAACTAACACAACTGTCAGATAAATAGAACATTGCCTCACTCCACTGTCCCTTCCAGACCACTGCCCCTTCCTCCCACCAGACGGGACCACTCAGTGACTGATGGTGACCGGCCACTGCTTTGGTTTTGAGTGTTCACATAACTATATATGCATTCCTGAACAGTGGAGTTTAGTTTCTTCTAATTTTGAACTTTGTATAAGTGGAATCACACAGTTACACAAATCATAAGCATATAGCTTGATGCGTTTTCACAGAGAAAATACACTCCTGTAACTAGCACCCAGCTCAGAAGCATTTCCAGGTCCCCAGGCCCTTGTGTCCCTTCTAGCACTCACATCCTCCGACACACAGAGGTGACCTGTCGTGCTGACTGCTGACACCTCTGGCTTTACCTGTCTCAAAGTTTTATGTAAATGGGGTTTATGAACGGTGCCTGTGCCTGCATTCTTTTGCTCAGTGTTGTTTGGGAGACTCATCCGTGATATGGTGTGAAGTTGTAGTTAGTTTATTCTCATTGATGGATGTTATTTTATTGTATGAAAACGCCAAAATTTACTCATGCACTTTATGGTAGATTTCCACTTTGGGGCTATTGTGTATAGTGCTGCTATGAACATTCTCACATGAGTCTATTGGTGAACGTATATAGGCATGCTGGATATAAACGTAGGTGTAGCATTGCTCAGCTTTAGGACACACTGCCAAACAGTTTTCCAAAGTGGCTGTGGCAGCCTTAATTCCCACCAGCAGTGTGTGAAGACTTCCAGTTGCTCCACACCCTCTCCAACACTTGATAATGTCCTTTATTTCATTTTAGCCTTTCTTATAGGTGCATTGAGGTGTCAGGTTATGGTGCTGGTCTGCATTTCCCTAATGGCTAATGATGCTTTTCATATGCTTATTGGCTATTTGAATATCCTCTTTTATGAACTATCCAAAATTTTGTCTCATTTTTCTGTTCGATTGCTAATGTTTTCTTCTTTATGTATTTCAGATACACATCTTTTGTCAGAAACATGTTTTGAAAATATCTTCTTCCACTCTTTGGACTGCCTTTTAGCGCTTTTAATTGTGGCTTTAGATAGATGAGAAGTCTTAACCTAATGTGGTCTAGTTTATCTGTTTTTTTCCTTTATTATAGTACTTTTTTGTCCTGTTTAGGAAGTCTTTGCCAAACCTAAGATCCCAAAGGTATTCTCCTACCTTTTCTTCTAAAAACTTGTTTTATTTTTCACATTTAAATGTTACAATCCATCTAGAAATGAGTAGAAAAAATTTTTTCAGTCATTCCATTACAATAGGAATAAATCTTATGAAAGATGCTCAAGACTTCTGTACTTCTGTTGTGACTTTGTATCTAGTAATCTTGTTAACTTATTCTTTTTTGTATATTAATTAGTAGTTCGTCTGTATATCTTTTGGATATCCTGTGTGCAGAGTCATGTCATCTGTGAACAATGACAGTGTTATTTTGACTTTTCTAATTCTTACATCTTTTATCTCTTTTTCTTGCCTTGCTGCACGAGCTACAACCTCCAGTACAATGTTGACTAGTGGGCATTCTTGCCTCCTTCTCCATCTTAGGTGGAAAGCTTTCAGTCATGAGGTATGATGTTTGCTGTAGTTTTTTGCTTGTTTTATAGTGGAAATTCTTTGTCAGATTAAGGGAGTTCCCTTCTGTTCCTAGTTTGCTGAGTTTTTTATCATGGATTGGCATTGAATTTTATCCAATGTTTTTTCTGCTCTGTCAAGACTATCATATGGTTTCTGTCCCCTCCCCCATTAGTTTGATGAATTGTGTTGATTAATTTTCAAATGTTAAGCAGCCCTTGCGTTCCTAGAGTAAATCTCACTTGCCATGATATCTTTTTAATAAATGTCTGGATTTGATTTGCCAATATGTTGTTTAGGATCTTTGTATCTGTGTTTGTTAGAGAGATTGGTCTGTAATTCTGTAGAAGGGAACTCACTGCCTGCTTGGGAGGGAGGAGTGTGGTTTGCTGACAGCCTCCACCTGTGGGATTCAGCTTTCAGGTCTAGGTTATGCTGCACCTGGGGCAGCCCCTGGCCAATGACTGAGCAAGGTGGTAGACAGGGCCTTGTGTTTCTGCTCAGCACGACTTTCCTTGTGAGCAGTCTGCTCGATCCCCCCATTGGGGTTGCAGAGACTTTATCACAGCTGCACTGTGGTCTGACAGCACCTCCCGCCCATTTCACCGTTTCCCTTCACAAGTTTTACTCCCCAGGAATCCTTTTTCCTGCCTAGCTCTGTCTCAGTGTCTGCTTCTTGAAGAACCCAACCTGTACCACACCTTCTCTCCTTTTGCGTTCTCCTTGCATTTTAAATGTATATTCATTTATACTTCTAAGACATTACTACTGCTGTGTTTTTTTTTTTTGCTGAGGAAGGTTCACCCTGAGCTAACATCTGTTGCCAATCTGCCTCTTTTTGCTTGAGGAAGGTTCACCCTGAGCTAACATCTGTGCCCATCTTCCTCTGTTTTGTATGTGGGTTGCTGCCACAGCATGGCCGCCGACAAGTGATGTAGGTCCGTGCCTGGGAACTGAACCCAGGCTGCCAAAGTGGAGCACACTGAACTGAACCGCTGTGCCACCAGGCCGGCCCCACTACTGTTGTTTTTTAAGTCAGTGCTCATAACTATTTATTCTTTCCTGTCGTCCTATGTGTCCCGCTGTAACCTCTCCTTGTGGCTGGCAGAACTCCCTCTGTATTCATTTTACTGTAGGATTGCTGGTGACGAAGTTTCTCGGTATATGTCTGACAACAATTTATTTCATCTTCATTTTTGAAGGCCATATTTGATGGTGGTCATTTATCTCCTTTGAACACTCTAAAGACATTGTTACTGTCTTTCCAGAAGTAAGATGCCACACTATTGTTCTTCTTTTGATGATAATGTGTCTTTTTTCCCTCTGGCTGCTTTTTAAAACTTCCTCCTTCTTTGGCTTACATCTGTCTTACTGTGATATATTTAGATATGGTGTTTTTTGAAATTTTTGGGGGGGGTCCACAGGGCTTCTTGAATCTGTGGAATGGTATCTTTAATCAGTTTTGGAAAAATTATAGATGTAATCTCTTGATATGTTGCTTCTCCCGCATTTTCTCTTTCCTCTCTGAGACTCTGATTACACTTATATGAAACCTTTCCTGAGTCCCACATGCCTTTAATGTTCTTTTTTATGTTTTACGTTCTTTTTTGTGTATACTTCAGTTTGGAGATTTTCTATTTTCCTTTATTCAAATTCTTTCATTCCGTCTTCTGAAATTTCTAGTCTAACGTGAAACTCCTAATCAGTTCTTATTTTTAGATACAGGCATATCTTGGAGATACTGTGAGTTCAGTTCCAGACCACTGCAATAAAGCAAGTATCACAATAGAGCGAGTATCACGATAGAGCCAGCATCACACTAGTGTGAGCATCGCAATGGAGTGAGCATCACAGTAGAGTGAACATCACCATAGAGCATCACAATAGAGTGAGCATCACACTAGAACGAGCATCACGATAGAGCGAGCATCACGATAGAGTGAGCATCACGCTAGAGCATCATGGTAGAGTGAGCATCACACTAGAGCGAGCATCACAATAGAGCGAGTTGTGTGCATTTTTGGTTTCCCAGTACATATAAAAGTTATGTTTACACTGTGTTGTCGTCTATTAAGTGTGCAATAGCATTATGTCTAAAAAAACAATGTACAAACCTTAATTAAAAAATACTTTATTGCTGAAAAATGTTAACCATCATCTGAGCCTTCAGTGAGTCGTACCTAATCTTTTTTGCGGTGGAGGGTCTTGCAAAAAATGCAGTGTCTGCAAAGCACAATAAAACTAGGTATGCCTGTATCGTCTTTTTAGTTTAGAATTTTCATATCTTTATTCTAATTCCTGTTCTAATTCTCTGGAAAGATTCTTTATCATTCCATGCATTTTCCTCATCTTTTCCTCTGTTGCCTGGAACACATGCTCCTGTAGTAACTGAAAGTCTCTGTCGCTCTGTCTGTCAGGTCGCCTCTGGTTCTGTTGCTGTTGTCTGTGCATTCTCTTGGTTTTGGTCTGGGGAACCTCTCTTTTGGGGTGCCTGGTACTTTTCTGGTTGAGTGTTGGTTGTTGTGTACTAGAGGCTCCAGGTGATGTCACTTCCTCAGGAGAAGTCCCCCTTGCCTCCTCTAGGCAGGTGGTGTAGTAGCTGGTCACTGCAGTCCAGTCAAGGCCAGTTCAGGCCCCATCTTCTCCCCCACTGGCCCCACCGGCACTTTGGTATGCCTGGTATGTTCTGTGTGTCCCTTTCCTCCTGGTGGGGTCTCCAGCCATGGCTTTTATCTCATGTGACTACTTAAGGACTCCACCTTGCTTTTCAGAGGTTTTCCATGTGGATTTTTAGTCTCCTGCTACACACAGACCCAAGATTCAGCAGATTTCCTGGGAGGAAGCTGGCTGTGCTCTCGAGGCTCCCAGTCTCTGCTGAAATCACTGCTTTCTCCGTGCCCCAGCAGCAGCGCTCTATGGGCATGAGGTGGTGAGATAGATGCTCAGTCTCCTGTGGGTGCCAGGACCCTAAAGACTCCCAGCTTTTGTAAAAGCAACTGCAGAGCACAGCTCCCCTCCACAGGGTTTCCCCCTGGAGTCTTAACTCTTCTAGTTATCTTTGCTGCCTCCCACAGATGTTTTCTGCGTTTTATCCAGTTTTTAAAATCATTTTAGGTGGGAGTGCTGGTCTGCCACCAGTACTCTCTCCTATTTGGAAGCAGAGTCTCTTACTGTTATGCTTTTAAGATTCATCCATATTATTGTCTATAGTTGTAGCTCATTCATTTCAGTTGAGGAATGAATATATCAGAATTTACGCATCCATTGTACTGTTGATGGACATTTAGGTCATTTTCAGTTTTGGTTATTATATACAGTGCTGCTAAGAACATTCCGGTGTGTGCCACCTGGTACATTAGCATGCATTTTTGTAGGGTTCATACTTAGGAGTGGAAGTGCTAGGTCTGGGATTATGCATATCTTCACATTTATCAGATAATGCCAAACTTTTCCAGTTTACATTTTCCAGCCCATCAGTGTGAGTCCCACCTGCTCCCTAACATTGTCAGGCTTATTTTAATCAGTCTGGCGAGAATATGGTAGTATTTCTTTGTGGAGTTAATTTGCATTTTCCTGATGACTAAGCAGGTTGAGATCTTTTCCTGTTTTTTCAATCACTTGGGTTTTCTCTTTTGCTAAGAACTGTTGAATCTTTTGCACATTTTTTTATATAGGGCTGTTTGTGGGAATTTTTTATGTGTCCTGGATACCAGTCCTTGTCAGTGACACGTGCTGCAAGTGTCTCCTCCTCTGTGCCTTGGCCCGCTCACTCCTGAATGGCAGCTTAGTGAACAGAAGTTCCGTCCAACTTCACCTTCTTTTCTTTTATGGCTTGTGCTTTGCATGTTCTCTCTAAGGACTCTTTCCCTAGGCTGAGATCATGAAGCAATTCTATTATGTTGGGAAAGCACTGTCATTTTGGCATCCACATTTAGATCTACCATCCACCGGGAATGAGCTTTTGTGTATGTGTGGGGATGGGGCCCACAGTCAGTTTTATAAGAGAGAGAGCCATTCTTGTTCCCACAGTGCCACCATTCTTCTGCAGTGCCACCTGGGCCATAAATGGAGTTGTCCACACATGGATGGGTCTTTTTGGGGTTCTTTGTTTTATCCCATTGATTATTCTGTCTTTATGCCAATATCACACTCTCTTAATTACTGTAGCTTTATAGTAAGTCTTGGCATCCGTGGAGGAAGTCTTGCCATCTTGTTTCCTTCTTCAAAAGTGTCTTGGCTAGTCTTGTCCTGTATATTTCAGAGTCAGTTTTAGAATCAGCTTCTTGGGTACCACAAACATACCTGTTGAGATTTTTATTATCATTGCTTTGAACAGTTTGAGAATTAATACCTTTCTATTATTGAGTCTTCCAGCACATGGACGTAATATATCCCTCCATTCATTCATATCTTTTTCACTTTATCTCAATAATATTGTATAATTTTCTGTGAGGAGACTTTGCATATTTTTGTAATACTTATTCTTAGGTATTTGGCATGTTTATTTTAATCTTACTGTAAGTAGTATCGTTAAAATTTTTTATTTACTGTTTTTGCTGGTTATATAGAAATCAAATGGTGTTTGTATATTGTTTTTCTATCTGGCAGCTTTGCTAATTTCACTTATAAAAGATTTGTAATGTACATAGTCATGTTATCTGCAAATAGTGACAGTTTTTATTTGTTTTACCTCCCCCCCCCCCCCCCCCCCCCGCATTGCTTTGGCTGAGACTTTCAGTAAAAAGGCAGATGTCCTTGACTTGCGTCTGCTCTCAGAGAGAAGCTTTCAGTATCTGACTATTAGTGATGACATCTCCTATAGGATTTTTAAAGATGGGCTTTATCACGTTAAGAAAGTTCCTTTTCATTCCGAATTAAGAGGGATTTTTAAAATCATTTAAAATCCTGAATGATTGTTAAAGCGTTTTACTATTTTTCACCTTTATTCTGTTAATATGGCAAATTATGTTGATTTTCTGTTAAACCTTTTTGCATTCTTGAGATAAAACTAACTTGGTCACGATGCATTATTCTTTTTTATATATAGCTGGATTCTCTTTGGGAATCTGTATGTATTATGATTATTAACATTTTGAATTGACCTTTTTACATAGGCAAAGACAACAATGTTTTGAGTTGAATATTTTTTCTCATTTATATCTCAGGTCCCACAGTTCACTTATTTCACAATGTTGCAGCTGAGTTGAGAGTTACTTACAATGAAATTTGAGCATTTATTTGGAAGGCATGGCTGCTGAAACTGCATGTGGTTGTGCCACAGGAATTTGAGAGGGGCTAAATTACAACTTCTGTGGTACACTGCATAGGGTAAACATTAGGGCTGCTTCGGGTGTTGAGAGTGGACTCAGGTTTTTCTATATTCCTACCCCATTATCACCCCTGCCTCTGTCTACCTCCTCAAACACCTTCAGTCTTCTTCACTTTTCCTTTGTCTCCCATCTTCCTCAGTGAAGCTCTCCCTTGCTAAGCATTCACCAGCGCTGGACGCTGCACATTGAGACTGTGTGCCAGGAGGGGAAATGTGGTGTGCAGGACCTCACAGGGCTAAGGGCTGAATCCTGGGGGTCCAGATGTACCACTCCAGCAGTTGATGGCTCTGGGCAGGTTACTTAACATCTCCCTGTCTAATCTTGAGTGAAAAGTGGAGATGAAAATATGACCCACCCCATGAATTGTTTTAACAGTTAAATGAATTGTATGCCACTCTTATAAGAGTGGCAATTATGTATGTACAATTATGTATGTACAATTACAATGTAATTGAGACATATTTAATGACATGAAATGCATTTACAATGCAATGTTGATTGAAGAAAGCAGGGTGAAGTATGATCCTATTTCTTGAAAATTACGCACATACATGTATGTGTGTGTGTGCGTGTGTGTGTGTATACATATGTACCTACATAACAGAAAGAATGCTAACTTTTTTCTGCTGGCTTTTCTATATTCTATATTTTCTATAATAAAATCCTGTTTTATTTATGTGTTAAGAAAAATAAATCTATAAGTTGTTTTTAAGAGAAAACTATGATGTTCGTTACAGCATTGTGCAAAATGGTTTATCATTTGGAAACTACCTGAACTTCTAGTAATAGAGTGATGGTACATTATAGGATATTATGATTGCTATATTAAAATGTTAATTATTAGTTTCTTAAATTTTACTTTGCTTAGTATTTTTATTTTATTTTAGGCAAACTTTGGAGTCGGAGTTTAAAACTGGCTTATACTCTACTTAATAAACTGACTAGTAAGAATGAACCACTACTTAAACCTGGAGACAGAGTAAGTAACTAGAACGTAACTTTACTGGAGTGAGCAAAAACAGAGACCTAAAAATCTGTTTCATTCAAGTCAGTATTCTATCAGTTGGTTAGACTTAGAGCATTAATACAAGGGATTTAAAATCAATGAAAAATAGGAAAAAATATTAAATTTGGAAAACGTTTGTGATGATATAGATAAGTTGATCGCTTTTTATTCTCCCTCATTGCCCATCCACTGATTCTTCTTTTTTTCTCTTTGACTTCATATATGTTGATGTTAATAAATATATTAATATCAGAGATTAATAAATGTTAAATTTCCAAAGCTTAAGTTTTATGAGGGAACGCTGAACTTACTTTGAAATTCTTTGTACTTTATATTCATCTCCTTTGCTATCCATGTGGCCAGGCAACCCCCTCTGCCCTACCTGCCCAAATAGAATGTGGAGGAGGCAGAGGCTTAGTTCTTCATCCTACACTGCCCAGCATAGTTGGCAGTGGCCACATGGAGCTATTTAAATTAACCAAAACTAAATAAAATTAAAAATTCAGTTCCTCAGCCACATGAGCCACATTTCAGGGGCTCAGTAGCCACCTGTGGCTAATAGCTGCCATGTTTGATAGCTTGGAGGCAGAACATTTCCATCATTGTAGAAAGTTCTCTTGGGCAGCGCTGCTCTAGGCAAGCTGAACCAGACTAGAGGAACCCAGGCATACCAGAAAGTCCAGGATGGAAAACAGGAGAATATGGTTAAAATCAGCATACTTACCAGTGAAATCCCCTAGTGAAGAAGGTTGCCTATGGTCAGATCACCCAACAATGGTAAGTTGATGCCAAGCTGACACAGAGTTTCAGGCAACTCTTTGAGTGTCTCACTCTCTAATATGAACCAATAGCCAAGGACATTTAAAGAGAGAAACTTCAATGTAAAGGAAAACAACCAAAAGGCAAAGAGAAGAATAGAAAAGGGGGAGAGAGGGAGAGAGAGAGGGAAGAGAGGGGGAGGGAGAGAGGAGGAGGGGGGATGGAGGGGAGGGAGGGGGAAAGAGAGGGAGGGAGGAGCGGGGAGGGAAAGGGGGAGAGGGAGGGGGAAAGAGAAGGAAGGAGGAAGGGGGAGAGAGAGAGGAAGGAGAGGGTGGGAGGGAGGGAGAGGGAGAGGGAAGGAGGGGAAGAGAGAGGAGCGGGGAGAGGGAGGCAGGAGGAGAGAGGGATGGAGGGGGAGGGAGGGAGGGGTGAGCGGGGAAAGAGGAAACAAACAAGCTTGGAAGAAAGCTAGATACAGAAAATGCATTTAAAAAGATTAGTATTAATATCCCTGGCGATTGAAGATGAAGATATTGCTCCATAAATCAAGAAAAAGATGCTACTAGGGAAGCCCAAGAGATAGAAAGTAGAAAGGAAAAATAGTGCAAAAATTAGACTTGATCAAAAAGGCCCAACATCTGACTAATAGGAGTTCCAGGAAGAGAAAGGAGAACAGAGAGTAGACAATATTAAAGGATAATAATGAGGCGAGACAGTATTTTAGAGCTGGAGAGCATGTTTCAGAGTGAAAGGACCTGCAGGGAAGGCAGTGGACCCACACAGAGCACATCACCAGGGATGTTGCTGCTTCAGACCAGGGATGTAGACAAGAGCCTCCGAGCTCCTGGGGAGACGTGGCATGTCTACAAAGGGTCAGCCGTCATGGTGGCTTTGGGACTGGTCAGGAGTCATACTGGAAGAGGCCAGAGTGATGCATCAAAGTGCAGAGGGAGTATGATTTTAACCCACAGTTCTGTTCCTAGTGATTCAGCAAATGTGAGGGTGGGGTAATCATTTTCAGACATGTAGGACTCAGAAAAAACTTGGACTCCCAAGCACTTTTTCTTGGGAAGTTCCCAGAGGATGTGCTTTAGCCAAATAAGTGAGTGGGGTCCAAAGAGAAGAGCCACAGTCCCAGGATGACCGCTAGAGCCCAGCAGGACTAAGAGGATACAGGCCCCAGGGGGAGTGTGGGGCTGGTCAGCAGCTGTTGAAATTTACGGGTTTACTTGACTGGTTGGTTATTTGGAAAATACTATTGATGATTCTTTGACACATCGGGTGGAGCATTTTATTTTATTTGTATTTTATTTTATTTTATTTTTTGTGAGGAAGATCAGCCCTGAGCTAACATCCATGCTAATCCTCCTCTTTTTGCTGAGGGAGACCGGCCCTGAGCTAACATCTATTGCCAATCCTCCTCGTTTTTTGCCCTTTTTCTCCCCAAAGCTCCAGTAGATAGTTGTTATGTTGTAGTTGCACATCCTGCTAGTTGCTGTATGTAGGACGCGGCCTCAGCATGGCCGGACAAGCAGTGCATTGGTGCACACCCGGGATCCGAACCCAGGCCGCCAGCAGCGGAGCGCGCACACTTAACCACTAAGCCATGGGACCAGCCCCAGGTGGAGCATTTTAGAACAAATGGGCCAGTGCATACATAGAAAGCAAAGCAAGTAAAAATGGTAGCTATTACCATCAGAAAGAGAAGAAATGTGTATTTGGCTGTACAAATGTAAACAGTACGAGAATGATACTTTATGATGTGTTGTGCTGTAAAATGAATCTAAGAATCACTAATTTATTTTTATTAAAAAAATTCTTGCATTGACAAAGACTTCCAGATACTTTCTTGACTTGCAAGAGAATTCATGTAGTTAGGTTAATTATAAGAGGTTTGACAAGATTATGGTGAATGAGTTAATGATCAGAGATGGGTGGCAAAACCATCCTCCTGTGGTAGTATGCTTTATGAAAATGAAAAAATGCAACTCTTAAACAAATTCTCTAAAAACGTATTTTCTGTACCAGACATCTAGTCTCAAGGCTATAGGTCACAGTTCTGGGGCAACCACTATTAACATCAACTTTTGAAGGAGAGCTTTCTCCTTTTCGACAAACAAGCTTGTTAGAAACTTGATTTGCAGACCTCAAGTACAGAACAAATAAAGATATAGCTTAAATTTTGTCTTATGAATTGGAGGATTAGTAGTTATCCATTGCTGTGTGTTCTCAAGGGCCCTGTGTTAACAGTCTGCTCACATGCTGTTCTGACCGGTCACTCATGGTTTCAGGCATGCCTGTTACAATATTTGGGGCTTACAAAAATCTTATTCCATGAGTAGCTTTTAATTTAGCCAGATATTATAAGAAATGGAAATTGGGATGATGGGAGAAGAGAAAGGGAGAGGAATGCAGAGGTCTAGATACTCATTACAATAACAGGAAATAAAATTGGTACCCAAATATTTTCAAAAAATAAAACATAACAATATAAGCATAATATTTTAAAATGTGAGAGTAACGAGCAAAAGGAAGATGTAAAATATTTTAAAAGTGGTTGACTTGGGGAGGGGAGAAGAGTGGAGCATGGGGGTGTTTTTCGTTAGTCCTTTTTGTCATTTTGAATTCTGTGTTTTAAAAAAATTTTTGATAAAAATAAAAATGTAAGATAAATAAAATACAACATAATTTAAACAGTGGCAGCGTGGTGATCAGGTGGGAACAGGGTGTGGGCCACCTTCAGGACTCAGAGCAGCTGTGGGGGTCTTACGTGAGATGTTCTGTGCCCACCACCCTTCCCTGTTAAGTCTTGAGTGCAGATCTGTTCACTTAAACCTTTGGTGCTAGGACTTTTTTCTGTTGGAAGATTCTTGAGATGTGATTTGATTCCGTGTCCACTTTTTGTGTTGGCACAGGTATTTTTCCTGTGGGCTCATTGGTGGTGGGTGATGGTCCCTCACTTCCCATCCCGTTGCTGCTGCCCAGATGGTCAGAGTGGATGGGAGCAGGATCTCAATCCCACTGCCAGACCTGTGCTGGACTGCCTTTAAACCCAGAAATTTAAAATTATTTTGTTGCATGTGGAGTAAAGACCTCAACCTAAAAACTATTTGTTAAAAGTTATGTAGTTGAGGAAATTTAGGGAACAAGAATTAACCCCCAAATTACATTTCCTGAACTAAATTTGAGAAACTATAAGATAATCTAAAATGTCTAAATTCCATCTAATTAGTAGATATTCTAAAAGTTGAGATGACTGAATCATTCACAAGTAGATCTCATGATTTTTCTCTGTACTGTTGTAGGTGGCGCTGGTGTTTCCAAATAGTGACCCTGTGATGTTCATGGTTGCGTTTTATGGGTGTCTCCTGGCAGAGCTGGTTCCTGTCCCCATAGAGGTGCCATTAACAAGAAAGGTAGCCCGCTGGGTCCAAGTGGGGCTCAGGTTCCCTGAGGTGCATTCTGAAGTTGACACGTCGGTTTGCTGGTGTCTTCTCTCTCCTCTGTTCTAAGGAGCAGTCTGGCAGATAGGCGACTGTTTGACAGAGGAGAGGAGCACAGGCGGGCCAGGACTTCAGAGAGATGTTAGGTGCAGTTTTGTCTACAAATCCTCTTTTTTATGTGTCTTGTTGATGAGAGGGGCACTTAGAACAGCTATAGATGGAGATGTTATATCACCTATTTGAATTTCCCAACAGAAACAATGAGCATTTTTTCCTCTAATGAATAGAATTTGGGATTTGATAAGATTTTGTTAAACTTTTTCTCAAAACCATATGTTTATTGATAATAATTTTCATTTCTTGGGGATAAATAAATGCTATAGTGATGTATTATAGCTCACTTCTCAGTGATAGTTTTGGATACATGAGATGGAAATCCTCTGGTGTTTCTGTTTGCTTACCGGCAGTTTTTATTACTGACAAATGATTAATTTGGGGACTTGCTGATGTTCTAGGAGCTATTACATTTTAGGTATACATATCAGTAATCTGATTATTGAAAGAAATACCATTTTAGGAGTAGACTAGGCATGTATTTTAGAAAATAAGAGTTTTCTATTGTATCCCAGGGTTCAGGTATTTGTTAACATGAGCACTGTCAGCAACAAATATTCAAGAATCCCAAAATAAAGTTTGCAAATAAAACCAGTATATCTCAAAGGATAACATACAGTGAACAGGTATTTAAGTACAGGGATTCTTAGGAAAAAACTAGAGATTTGTCAAACTTACAAGAAGAAAATGATAAAACTTTACTGAGGGACGTATATAAGAAGTCTTGACTAAAAGGAAATGTGCATTTCTGTGTGGAAATAATTAATATTGTTAACGGTCGGGCCTCCCCAGATTAATCTGTAAATTTCGAACACAAATCAAGTGGAAATTTCACTGCCGTTATTTTTGGAGTTTATTAAAATGCTGCTAAATGTCATTTGCAAGAAAAAACTTTGAGAAATTAGCCCATTATCCAGAACTTTATATTTCACTGCAAAAATATATCTTTTAAATTTAAAAGCAATTATATTTTATTTTTGTGAAAATATAGTATATACTTTTATAGAGTTGAATTGTTCTAGAAATTTTATGAGAGGTGAAAAAAAGAGCTCTACTTTTGGTGCATGGGCCTATGCAATAAAGGGTCCGTGTGGCGGCGCCCTGGAGGCCTCACTCCTGCCTCGCTCTCTTCTCCGCAGGATGCTGGCAGCCAGCAGGTTGGGTTTCTGCTGGGCAGCTGTGGCGTCACCCTGGCCCTGACCACAGACGCTTGTCAGAAAGGCCTGCCCAAAGCACAGACCGGAGAGGTGGCGACTTTCAAAGGTGGGCCCCAAGGGCGAGGGGAGTCAGCATGGCTCTGTGTTCTTCATTAACCTGGGCCCTCTGGGCGCACCTTTCTAGCAAGTGAACTTTGTTTATGGAGGCTGAAGGGTCTTCAGCAAAAGTGAAGTCTTTGTTTGAGGCCTTGGTGAATCTTGCTTCTCACCTGGTTCGGAGTCTAGACCTGTACTGTCCAGCACGGTAGCCACTGGCCAGAGGCACCTGTTAGATTCGATATAAGTTAATAGAAATCAAATGAGACTGAGGCTCTGCTCCTCAGGCGCTCAGCAGCTAGTGCTGCATGTGAGACGGTGAGGCCCTGAGTGTGGGGAGCAGAGGCCCTCTGACCGCCTGCCTGTCCTGTGTTCCCTGTCTGCGCCCTCACAGGTTGGCCTCCCCTCGCCTGGCTGGTGATTGACGGGAAGCATCTGACTAAGCCCCCCAAGGACTGGCACCCGTTGGCCCAGGATGTGGGGGCTGGGACCGCCTACATCGAGGTAGTGACCACTCCTAACTCAGAGCACGCTAAAACCCAGGGGCTTAGGTCTTGGTTTTCATAAGAGTGTAAGCTGCTGTTTTCTTTTTTCTTTTTAGATTACAGGCTAAAACTTCTCCTTATGTTCTGTCTTCACCCTATAAATATAAAGTGGCATATGGAAACTTACTGGGATCCTTTCAGGTGTCACTCTTACCTAATTCTCCCCTCACTGGCTCCCCTGGGGGTGTGGATAGTCATAAGGGAGCCTGCACACGCTGTTGCACTGAGGTGCCTGCCCCAGGATGAGCCCCAACTTCAAGGGTTTGGCCTCAAGGGTCAGGGCGTAAAGTGGGCCCTGGTTTAAGGGGATGGTTGGTGAAGGAGAGATGACTGACAGCTTCTGCTTTCTAAAATGCCGTCAGCTTCCATTCTGTGTGCTGTGGCCTCCAGAAACATCACATAATAGACTTTTTCTTGAAATCTTTCAGTATAAAACCAGCAAAGAAGGCAGCACAGTGGGGGTCACGGTGTCCCACGCGTCCCTGCTGGCGCAATGCCGGGCTCTGACCCAGGCGTGCGGCTACTCGGAAGGTAAGGGTGTGTGGGGTGGCTCTTCCAGCTGTGCACAAGGCACCTGGAAACTGTCACCGTATGTGTCAGATCCAGCCCTGCCTGGGGCCTCCCTTTCGTCCAGGCTTTAGTCCAGGTCGTGCGAGGGGCTGGGGCTCTCTGTGCCCCTGCTGACATGTGGGTGTTAGGTCGCCCGGGCAGCCCCTTTCAGGGTTCTTTGTGATAAATTCATGTGCATGTTGATTATATGGAGTGTGAAATCCATATTCTACCAAGTCGTCTATGCCCAGTGGGCTGGTTCAGTCTGTGATGCAGCTGTGGGGTGGTGCATTTTACATTTAAAAAAAGGGGAAAATTGTCTTACTGTGACACACTTTCCTATGACTGTGATTTTTGTCTTAAGCTGCTGTGCATGCAGATATACAAATGCAATCTTTGTGGTCATAGCCTATCTCTTGGTAACATTTGGTAGCCCCTCACTTACTGTTAAATATCAAGTATTTAACTTAGGAAACTATTATTTAAAAAATTATAAAAACAGATACATGCTAAATGGTAGTTTTCTTACCATTACAATACTGGAATTGAACAAAACTAGAAAGTAAATTGAATGATATGTTTAAATATCTAAAATATGGGTGTTTAAAAGCAAGAGGTGGCTTGAGGGCACAGCTGAAGGTATCAGTGGAGGTTTGGAAAAGGATTTTAGATATGTTCAAGGGCCTGAATAATTTTTAAAAAATTAGATCTATCATGTCAAGTCCTGTGGTTTTCTTTCTCTTCAGGTCTAGTGCTAACCCTACATGGATCACCTGTAATTTGGGCTCTTTAGCTAACAAAGGAGCATGTGCGCGGTATTCTTATTCAGAATGCAGCAGCATTTCTTGGCAGACAGACCAGACTTCTCCTTAATCCCCATTGGGTGTTTCTGCTGTGCGTGCACCTAGGGGTTGCTGTGGCCTTTGGTGGGGGACCAGATTTGTTCACAGTCCCAGGCTCTGTCCTCTGCCCGGTGGCTTCTGCCTGGCCTGGAGCCAGGCCCTGCGAGGATGTGGCCAGGAGCTTTGAGCACAGGGCCGTGCTGGGAGCCCCAGGACTCCCATCAACTCCCGTTCTCTAAGACGCATCAGTAACACCCTTTGGAGGAGAAAAGGGGCAGCTTTCTGAAGGGAAGTGACGTTTCCCGAAGGTGTAGGATGACAGGCTTGGGTGTGGGAAATGGGGAATCTGGATGTAAAGTTGAGAAAGAAGAGTATCCACCACAGTCCTCATCTCTGGCTGAGACGTGTGTAGGCTCATACAGGCTCCTGAGTACATGCTGTTCCTTATGTTTTCAGATTAGTGATCAGCACGGTTCTGTTTTAATCCAAAATTGTATGGCCTTCTACGTTTATGTTTTTCTGGTAATTTGAATAGATAACAAAGATTATTGATTAATTGGTGCATGGTATTTGGAAATCCTATATATGTTTCCTAAAACTCTTATATGTCGATGATGTACTCAGAGTTTCTCTAAAAATGCATGTGACTTGTGAAGAGTGTCACTCAGCGGTTTAACCGTCTTTATCCGCTTTCAGCTGAAACATTAACAAACGTGCTGGATTTCAAAAGGGATGCTGGTCTTTGGCATGGCGTGTTAACAGTGAGTGTCGTATGCTAAGTGATCTAATGGTTGGAATGAGGGATTTCTAATGTTTCATATCAAACCCTGTTTTTTAGGTGATGTAATTAATCCTTAACTGCTGATTGACTTGAATGGTATATCTGAACTGAAATGTCACTGTTGGAGGAGCACTGATGTTATCTTTCCCGTTTTGGCGGGGTGTAGTACTCTGTGGTCTGGACCCCGTGTAAGGCCCGCTCCCTGAGTACCCTTGTTTCCTTCACAGAGCGTCATGAACAGGATGCACGTGATCAGCATCCCATATGCGCTGATGAAGGTGAATCCCCTCTCCTGGATTCAGAAAGTGTGTTCCTATAAAGGTAACAGCAAGTAGCATCATCACTGGATTCATCCTTCATTAAAGAAGTCTCTTTGAATTAATCTTTGGTGATTAAGAAAAAGATAAAGTCAACATGCAGAACTGCAGATGTGGGCTGAAGAGCCCTGACGACCAGCATGTGCCGTGGCGAGGTCTGGACTCGTGGGCGCTGGCTGCAGGCTGTCGTGTGGCCTGACCTGCGTGTGCAAGGCCTGGGTGTGGGCAAGGCCTGGGTGGCCCCTTGTGGAGGACTGCTCAGTGACAGCTCTTTTCTGCAAGGACCATAGGCTTCTAATTTTATTCTCTTGAAATTTCCTTTACAATCACATCAGTGCTTCTAATTCTTGGTATCTGAGATGGTTTTAATTTGAAGTTAGGGCTTTTCAAGCCACCAGTAGCAAAATTGTTTATTCAAATGAAGAAGTCTAGACACAGCAATGGGGCTGCCCATGGGGCCTTGCCCCACCCTGCCCCCCACCTTCAGGCAGTTAGTGCTTCCCAAGCAGGGCCACACCTGATCAGTCTGGACTTCCCTCTGGCTCTGCTCTGGTGGAGCTCAAGGGCACCTTCACTGACCCCTGAGGCTGGGCCTGGGGTCTGTCTTTGCACTAACTCGTTCTGGGTACCATGTTTACTTGTCTACCTATGCTGACCATAGTGCCACTTACTGAATGCGGATGTGGGATGTGCTCAAGGTGGTAGCTGTCTCTGTTTATCCTATCCTACGGAGGAAAACTGAAGCCTAGTGGGAGGATTTGACGGGTGCTGCCCACTAGTCAGGGCACAGCCAGGACTGAGGGCCAAGTCAGTCTGTTTACATCGTGGGATCCTCCCAGCACACCCCCACATGTCCCGAGGCTTCCAGTACACCTCCAACTCGGCCACACGGCTATGTGAGTTAGCAGCTCAGGGTGGGACAGCATGAGACGGAAGAGGCAGATACGGAAAGAACAAGATAGAGCTTCTGAGAGAAAATTAAAGTTGAAGGCAGATCTGAGTTCACTGTATCTAAATCGGACCTCAGAGTTGATGTTGAAGTGAAACGGATTAGGGTGGGTTAAACTGCCTGTGAGACGTGGCTGCAGAGAACGTGTGGCCTACAGTGTCCATCTGTGTGTCTTTGCTCTTGCATGCGCACCTGTGTGTGGGGTGAAGCACTGCCTGTGTGTCTGTAAGACGCAAGGGTGCTAACTTCCCATGACGCAGGGCGCGTCTGTGTCCCCTCCTCTGCAGCCCGTGCCGCGCTGGTGAAGTCCCGAGACATGCACTGGTCTCTCCTAGCTCAGCGAGGTCAGAGGGATGTCAGCCTCAGCTCGCTGCGCATGCTGATCGTGGCCGACGGCGCTAACCCGTGTGAGTAAGCCCAGGATCAAGGGTTGGCCCTCGCAGCATCCCCTCCTGCAGACCTGAACTCGCCGGAGGGATGAGGCTGAACTAGAGCATGTTGAGAGACAGCACTGCAGTGTTGTGCAAATATAAATGTCCTGTAGTGTTTTATAACATATAACCTCTTGTTGGTGACTCATTGGTGTATCTCGCGCATGTTTATTAGGGCACTCAATTGAAAAGCCATTTTAACACAGTTGACAGAAGGTACATGCCTGAATGAGTCATCTTTCTTAAGAAATGACCAGAATGTAGATACAGACTGGGAGCCTCCTCTGAGCTTTGCGCCCTTTGACCTTGTGCCCCCACTGCGTTTGCTTAACCTCTCTGTATGCCTGGTCCCCCTCGTCCTCCCGGCCAGAGCTCCCCTGGTGTGCTGCTGTGCACCCTGGGCTCTGTGCGGGGGTCTGAGCATAGCTGCTTATTGGGGGCTGTCCAGGGCTGCCACAGGTGTCCTCTGGGCAGCCTTGGTTGACTTTTGTTGGGGGTTTCCATGCAGCATAAAGCTATTGCCCAGGTAGGTGGGAGTTTTCTCATTGGTTTAACAGCTGTGTTTTGCTGTTTTGCATTGAAACTGCCCTGGACCAGAGGCTGGCCTTTGATGTAATCCCACTGGACACTGTCCAGTGTCCCCTGTGCTCCTGGGTACTCCGTCGCTCGGGAGAGCACCCCACTTTCCAGCACACCAAAGCCTCTCATTCCCTTCATCCACACTTGAGCCCACTGGGCCTCTACGTCCTGCATCCGAAGCACTGCAGTACTGCTCACATCTGCGTCTCCACCCACGCCCTCAGCCCTGCTCCATCACTCCTGTCTGAACCTGTTCAAGTAGCCCAGTCAGTGCAGGATGCTCCCCTGCAGGGCCTTCACCCTCTCAGCCACTGGGCTTTCCCACCAGGGAGCCCCTCCCCAGGCTGGCCCCCCACAGACCTCAGATCCCTGCCCCTCTGAGGGCCCATGGGTTCTCTGTAGCACTGACCCATCTGGATTATCTTGTTTGTCCTCTGCTGTCACCCGATGCTAGCACGAGTCTGGACGCAAGGGCACCTGAGAACAGGTCCCTTCCTTTCCTCGGGCCTCACTGTGGCAGAGGGCTGGAAGTTTGTACTACAGCCCTGGGGTCCCGACAGTTGCAGCCCCAAGCAGGCAGCACCCAGCCTCCTGGGAGCTGAGTTTTCACATCTGTGACACCTCAGACTGTGGCCAGGGTGATGCTGGGGGAGAAGCAGGGGCAGCCTGGGGGCAGACAGTATAGGCCACCCCTGCAGGGGGAGGCGTGGCGAGGTCACTTGGCAGACTGCAGCTCCGTGACACTTCTAGGAGCGAGGCGCTCACGTGTTCCTGGGGCCTTGTGACGTGGAAGGTTCAGCTCCATAAACGCTCCTCGGTCACCTCCCACTTGGCAGACCTGCGAGGAGAGGGGACGAGGCTGCATGTGATGGGCCGGGCAGGGCTGGCCATGAGTTAGACCTCAGAAACAGCATCGGGGTTAAAAATAGGCTTTCGGGGGGCCGGCCCGGTGGCATAGTGGTTAAGTTTGTGCGCTCTGCTTCGGCGGCCCGGGGTTCGCGGGTTCAGATACCGGGCCCCGACCAATGCACCGCCTATCAAGCCATGCTGTGGCGGCATCCCACGTAAAGTAGAGGAAGATAGACACAGATGTTAGCCCAGGACCAGTCTTCCTCAAAAAAAAAAAAAAAGGCTTTCAGTGGGAAATTTCTGACTCTTCCTTGCTGGTGATTTGAAAATGCATCATGTTTTTCATGGAAACAGCCCACTGCCTCCCCATAAGACTTCTACCTCCTTGTATTGTGACAGGATCTTACATCATGACGGTTTAAATGTGAAATGGAGGGAGGGTCAGCATGTGCGGCCTCCAGGCTTATCACTGCGGCGTCCTCCCGGAGCCATGTGCCCAGCACGTTGGCAGTTGAGGGCTGACCCCGCTGGCCTTCCAGTTACCTCTTGTATCCCACTCTGTTGCACACAGGGTCCATATCCTCCTGTGATGCGTTCCTCAACGTCTTCCAGTCCAGAGGTCTGAGGCCAGAGGTCATCTGTCCTTGTGCCAGTTCTCCTGAGGCGCTGACGGTTGCCATCCGCAGGTAACTTAAGGACTTGCTATGTCTTGTAAACACTTAATTCTTACTCATACAGCTATTACCTGTGGCACCAACTTTGGTTAATTTGTTTCTAAGCAGTGGAAATCATGAAGCAATGCCCGATCCTGTGCCAGTTTCCCAGTGTTTGCATGGTGACAGGGCGGCCCCCTGTGTTGGCTGCACGACCCGCCTCAGCCTGGATTCGTGGTGGGAGTTGGATATGGGCTCCCTGGGCCATAATGTCTGGATTCTTGCAGTATGTGGGCTTGTTTTCCCCAAGTGCTGCCTCTCACGTCAGGAAGGCCTTGCCGGCTTGCTCTTAGCCACAGTAAACTTGTCAGCCCCGGTGCTCCGCCCTGTTCTGGGGTTGGGTGAGCAGCCTCCACAGTGCCCGTCAGCCATAGACTGGGGTCCGTACCTGCGGGACCGTTGTCTTCCTGGAGAAGCCCCCTGCACCCCGCTCTTGTGGCTGCCTTCTCTTTGTGCTCATCTACTGCAACTTAGAGGGCGAGGCTGGGAGGCCTCAGAGACGACAGGCTCATGTTCTTCCTGTGCTTCTTCCACACCCACGTCGCTCCCCAGGCCACCGCAGGTGTGCCCCTTGGTTCGCTGTTCCTGCCCGAATCCGCTCTCGCCTGCCCTAGGGCTCGTGTCCATAGCCGCCCCCAGCAGCATCCTGGGGCAGAGGGCAATGGGCTTCCCGTTGAGAGTCTTCTGTGTTAATTTTCTACTCCACTCACTTGTTAGAAAATCAGTCTCAGTTGTGAACTTGTAGTGTGTTCGTATATTCATAGATAGTATGTGCTTTCATATGGGCAAGGATTAAGTCATCCTAACATTTCAATAATGACTTATCATTAAAAATCACACCTTTATCCTTTACAAACCATAAAATATTCTTCATTCCTTTGTTCCATGGTGACTCCTTTTGCTCAACAGTATAATTTCTTCTCACTGGAAAAGATGCTGACCTTCGTTTCTCAGTGTTCTAGTCACTACTGCTGTGTAACAAATCATTCCCACACTGGGCGGCTTAAAGCAGAAACAGGCATGTTATTATTTCTTGTGCTTCCTGCGGTCAGGAGTTTGGGAAGGTCTCCGCTGGGCACTTCTGGCTTGCAGGCAGATGGTCTCTGGACTGGAGCGGGATCAGGGGGCTTCCAGATATTTCTTCCTGTGTGCCGGCTCAGGGCCTCTTCCTCTGGTCTCTTGGAGTTCCTCCCAGCATGTTATCTGCTTACCTGGCTGCCCAGGGCTGCAGGTTGGTGTCCCAAGATAACCAGCATCACTTCCACTGTTGTCGCAGGCCACCAGATGAAGGGAGGGGACACAGGCCCCACCTTCCGATGGAAGGAGTGTCAAGGTCCCACCGCAGAGGAGTGCATGGGATGGAGACGTCGTCGAGGTGGCTTTAGGAATGCAGTCTGCCACACACAGTTCTGCAGCCGGTGTCCTCACAGTCTGTGATGCAGAGACGGGGCTTGGTGCAGCACTGCACTGCAGGCACGGTGGGGCGTGGGTCCCATCTCCCACGGACTCTTTCCCCTTGTCAGTTAATCTGGTTTTGTTTTCTAGGCCACCTGACCTGGGAGGACCTCCTCCAAGAAAAGCTGTGCTGTCCATGAATGGTCTCAGTTATGGTGTGATCAGAGTTGATACTGAAGAAAAGCTGTCCGTCCTTACTGTTCAGGATGTTGGTCAGGTGATGCCTGGAGGTGAGGGATGCAGGAGTGTGTCAGGTCCTGTGACCGATGACAGAGTCGTAACCACTCCAGGCTTTGTAGGAGTGCTCGGGAAGCACACAAGTAAAAGATTTCTTTTTTTCCATGGAAATTGGGATTTAATTTGTGCCATATTTTTTCAGTTTTTTGCCTACCTTTGTGTTAAGTTTAAAGCTGAGCTAAAATCCAAGGGAGCGTTTATGGCTGTGAACCTGACTTCTGGTTCTCCAGTGTTGGGGAAGATGGTGACAACACTCACATTCTGGAGTGCCCTCCTTATGCCAGGCTCGGTCTTCATACTTCACACATGTTGAGGCATCGACTCCACAGCGCCTATGATGGCTATAAATAACTTGGTAATTAGATTATCTCAGGGAGTCGTAACTAGTGTGTGTTATCTTAGGAGCATGACTTTAAAGGTCCCAGAAATCCCCGTGGGTTCCAGAAAGGCCCATGTGAGCCATCCTGCACATGGGGCCTGGTGGGCCTGAATGTCACATGAGTCGGTGGGAGCTTTCCTGCTGCCCAGGGCAGGGCAGCGGGAAGAAGTTGACAGAGCAGCCTCCCTGCAGCTCTCCTGTGGGCACGTCCACACGGGGTGACGCTGTGGCAGGGTTCCACAGAGGAAAAGTAAGAATAGAGCCTGCCCAGGAGGCCCTCGGTGACAGCTGTGAGTGGGGGAACGCTCTGTTTATGCTGCTCTGAGGTCACCCCTCTTTGTCTCAACCCTGCAGCTGCTCCAGCTCCCCTCCTCACCACACCAGCCCTTCTGGGGTTCATGTATAACTGTCTTGACCCACCCTGGTGTCTTCCAGAGGCAAGTTTCCGTCTCTCAGTTAGTCACCCCATTCCTACTGCTTGCAGGACTGCATTTGAGGTCACAGGGCCTGCGGGCGACCCTTGTGTCCGCAGTGCTGCCTCCCACAGGCGGCCCTGTTGACAGGACGTGAGCCACTCAGGCGTTCCAGAGGGAGAGCCTGCGGGCAGGGGCTGCCCGACCCTGTGCCTCTGTGCCAGAAGTTGGGACTCCTGGAACAAGACTGGAAATTCAAATTTTATTTCTAGTTTGCACAATTTTATTGATATGAATTGTATTTTTTCCTTCCTATAATTCTTTCAAAAATATGGAATCATTGGTCCTGTAGTATGTTTGAACATGAGGATAAAACATTTTACAAAGAGCAAGGAGCAGTAGTCTTATTTGTTTTAGTTGTTATGAGGCAAGCACAAGTAATTCTTCAAGAGATTGGCAAAAAAAAAAATACGTGATTTTTTTGAATGAAAGTATAAGAGACTTGCATAGTAGTGCTTATTTTCTTTTATTAGTAATATGTGGATGAGGGTGGACTGTGTGTGTGTGCACAGTGTTCCCCTAGGTGTGTATGCACAGAGTTCCCCTAGGTGTGTGTGCACAGTGCCCCCCTAGGCCCGTGCGTGCACAGTGCCGCCCTAGGCCCGTGTGTGCAGAGTGCTCCCCAGGCCCGTGTGTGCACAGTGCTCCCTTATGCGCGTGTGCACAGAGCTCTCGTAGGCCGGTGTGTGCACAGTGCCCCCCTAGGCGTGTGTGTGCACAGTGCTCCCCTAGGCCCGTGTGTGCACAGTGCCCCCCTAGGCCTGTGTGTACACAGTGCTCCCCTCGGTCCGTGTGTGTACAGAGCTCCCCTAGGACCATGTGTGTACAGTGCTCCCCTTGGTGTGTGCACAGTGCTCCCCCAGGCCCCTGTGCGCACGGTGCTCCCTAGGTGTGTGTGTGTGTGCACACAGTGCTCCCCTAGGTGTGTGCACAGAGCCCCCCCACGTGTGTGTGTGCACAGTGCTCCCCTAGGTGGGCATCTGTCAGCCGGGATTGTTGCAGAACTGATCAACTTGTTGAAGGCTGATGATGTCTTGTCTTCAGCACATGTACAGCCTCCCACTGTGTTAGCCCCACGGGCTTTGTGTGTACCCCAATACGAAGTGGATTTGTGGCCTTCTGTGCCTTAAGTTAGGGTCCCTGTCATCATGGTGTGTGCGTGGATGTGAGAGTAGCTGGCTGTGAGCTGAGGGCTGCCTGCACAGTGAGGTGCACGTGCGCCCCACACTTCGCTTCAGCTGAGCACTTCCAGCGTTCTCTCTGCGGCGTCTTTGATCTGATTTGTGAGCAAACAGAAATAAACGACTGATTGCCCCTCCTTTCTGCTCTCCTTGCTTACTGTCTTTGGAGCTGAGAATATATTAGAAAAAACTCAAGAAGAGGTGAAAGGACAATGCCTAGGTGACTGCAGGTTATTTAATTCATCACTGAGTGACCGAGTTTCATTTAATTGACTGCTGCACATTGTGGTGTGTGTTTTGCTCTCTTGTTGGAGGCTATTTCTGGGTGCCTGCTCTGTGGCAGGGCTGGGTGGCCTAGAGCTTCATTGACAAGACAGGCAAGGTCCCCAATGCCAGGGGGCAGGCAGCAGGCAGGAGTGTCAGGGATGGTGACCACCAGCAGCCAGGTCAGCCAGCATCTCACACGGGTGCAGGAGGGCGATGCAAGAAGAGTGAATACAGAGTCTGCGTGTCTGAGTGAAGACCCTGTCAGTCTTGGCTTCTTACATGAGGGTGCATGGGACCTTTTCATCACCTCACATTGGTTATATGCCATACATAAAAGATAAAGACTTCAGGGGCCGGCCCAGTGGCATAGCGGTTAAGTTTGCATGCTGCGCTTCGGCAGCCCAGGGTTCACAGGTTCGGATCCCAGGCGTGGACGGATGCACCGCTTGTCAGGCCATGCTGTGGTGGCGTCCCATATAAAGTGGAGGAAGATGGGCACGGATGTTAGCCCAGGGCCAGTCTTCCTCAGCAAAAAGAGGAGGATTAGCAACAGATGTTAGCTCAGGGCTGATCTTCCTCACACACAAAAATATATATATAAAGACTTCAACTAGAGGGAGTGTATGTTATACATGTCAGAAAACTCATTAGAAGAACATACTGTATATATAATGTTTTGTTTGTTCATATATTACAAATACAGCAGCAAGTAGATCTTTGGGAATGATCCATTTAAATGTATACTTTATGATTTTGAGGGTTTTTTCTCTTTTTAGCTAATGTATGTGTTGTGAAGGTAGAAGGTACTCCTTATCTTTGTAAAACTGATGAAGTTGGAGAAATATGTGTGAATTCCAGCGCAACTGGTACAGCATACTATGGACTGCTTGGAATCACAAAGAATGTCTTTGAGGTTTGTACTTTTCCTGACCTTTAGTTGAAAGTAAGTTCCACAAGCATCGGTGGAGTGGCAGTGGGCAAAGCGTGCCTGGAGAGCAAAGCCCTTGGGCAGGCTGCCCTCTGGGCGCCTGTGCTGCCGGGTCGGCAGCCCTGACAGGCGTCGAGATGGGCCCAGGGAAGCCAGCACTCTGCATGCTGGCATTGTTGGGTTGTCAGAAGAGTCCAGTGAGCGCCCACTCCTCTGGGCCAGGCGCTGGAAACACGGAGATAAGGAGCTAGAAGGAGAAGCACAGGCCTGTGGAGGCCGTGCTGGGAGCGGGAGCCCGAGGAGGGACTTGTCAGCCGGCAGACACTCTGGCCCTGGGGCAGCCTCTTCCCCTCCAGGGAAGCACCGGTGACAGCCCCATCTGAGGAAGCACACTCTGGCCGGCAGGCTGTGCGCATGCTGGGCTCTCCTGCCTGCCTACTGGGTGCTCTTGGCTGGTTGGTTGGTAATCTGTGGACCACAGTCTGACCGGTTCCCTCTCCGCTTTGTGCAGACTGTCCCGGTTACTGCAGGAGGAGTGCCTGCCTCTGATAGGCCTTTCACCAGGACAGGGTTGCTGGGCTTCATTGGGCCTGTGAGTATGCCCACTGCCGGGACCTGGGCTTCCAGACGGGTCTCAACTCGGGGGAGGAGATGCTGCTGGCGTCCAGTGGGTGGGTATCTAGAGGCCAGAGATGCTGCACCACGTCCCACAATGCACAGGACCGCACCCACGACAGAGTCCTGTCAGCCCAGAACGTCACTGGTGCTGAGTTTGGGAACCCTGCCCACAGCCCAGTAGCATTCACAGTCCTTTACAAACTTCACCTACAGTGTATCCCCACCTCTGACTGTTTTCGTGTTGACTCCCTCCCTGGATGGCCCCTCGCCCCCACCCCAGACCACCAGGCTGTAGGACCCCTTCATCCCACGCTTGCCCCCTGCCCCGGTTTTGCCTGTCACCATGAGCGTGGGGTGTGTTGCCCCTGTGTCTGAGTTACTTGGCTTCCATGTGCTATCAGCTCCTTGTAGCAGGGCCTGACCCGCAGGGCCTGACCCACAGGGCCTGCTGCCGTGTCCTGAGTCCCAACCAGTGTCCTTGCCTGCAGGATAACCTGGTCTTCGTTGTGGGCAAGCTGGACGGGCTGATGGTGGTCGGAGTTCGCAGACACAATGCGGACGACATCGTGGCCACTGCGCTGGCCGTGGAGCCCATGAAGTTTGTCTACAGAGGCAGGTGATGCGCTGCAGGTCCCTGTGCTGTGGCTTTAGATCCCTTCTCTACTTGAAGTTGGAGAAGTCTGTCTGCAGTAGAAGGGAAGCGGGAAGCCCAGGGATTTGAATACACAAAACCCAAAATTTCCTGTTCATCAGAAAACTTCGCAAAGACAAGGATGGTGCTTGCAGCAAGGATGCCAGGGTCGGTGTCCTCTCTGTCCACAGAGCTCATGCGGTTCTTTTTTTTTTTTTTTTGAGGAAGATTGGCCCTGAGCTAACATCTGTTGCCAGTCTTCCTCTTTTTCTTTTTTCTCCCCAAAGCCCAAGTACGTAGTTGTATATCCTAGTTGTAGGTCCTTCTAGTTCTATGTGGGATGCCACCTCAGCATGGCTTGATGAGCGGTGAGCAGGTCTGCACCCAGGATCCGAACCAGTGAACCCGGGGCCACCGAAGCAGAACGTGTGAACTTAACTGCTACGCCACCGGGCCGGCCCCTCTTGCAGTTCTTTAAGAGAGTGAGATCCAAATATATAATTGGGCAAAGGGGCTGGGGACACACAACCACAGAGGGTGAGTGACAGCAAAGGGGCACCTGGGCCAGCTTCCTAATAGCCTCAGACATGCAAATTCAAACAGTAAGGTACCATTTTTTCTGAAGTCTCCAAAGGCCAATTCTCTTTTCTACTGAAGTTTAGCAAGACACGTAGAGTGCTCTACCTTGGCCCTGGGATAAGAATCAATTCACCTTTTCTGGATGTCTTGGGCATGAACTTTAAAAATTCTCATTTCCATTGAGAGGTAAATGGACCTCTGGACCAGGCCTTGGGTGTCTCTGGCCGAGGAGGGGACACCCTGTCCAGCTCTGTTCAGCTCCCAAGCTCTCCGTCCTAGAGGAAGCAGCCCCTTCTAATTTGTCCACTCAGCTATCTGCATTTCTTAATTTTATTCTTCTCAAGGGGGTGCTTTTGTTATTCAGACTAGAGTGCCTGTGAGCCTGGCTAGACCCTGCCTTTGAATATACCTTAAAGAAATCCTTAGGGAATTCTGCCAAATGATTGGTCAGCATGGGCTGCTGGCCCTTTCCCCAGGTCAGGATGATGGGTGTATTACAGCCGCCCAGGAGAAACTAGCAGGGCAGCCCTGTGTGGGTGTGTGCCTGGAGCATGGGTGCCCAGGACATCATGACCTGCCCTCACAGCAGAAACTGGGGATACTGTTGGTGTAGGTGTCCACGTGGTAATATCAGGGTAGCCCACACCTGCTTCTGAGGTGGATTAGGGACACCACCTCCTTACATGGCCATCAGAACCTGATGGTGCCTAGAGGTGAAAGCCCCACCTGATGAGGCGATGCCAGCCCCAGTGATTAGCTGGGGTGTGGGGTGATTGCACCTGCAATTGGACGGGGTGGCCTGCCAGTCCCCACCAGGGAGGAGCTCGGGGACTACAACCACCTCAAAAGAGAACCACAGTCGATTGAGTGTGAGTGCCACTGGAAGCAGAACATCCAGGAATATTAGCAACATGTAATGAGATCAGGAAATCATAACAACATTTGTTTAAACAGTTTAAAGAACACAATAGATGGAATAAATAGGATAGATACAGCTGGAAAACGAATTGATAAGCTGGAAAGTCAGATTGAGGAACTACTCCAGAAGTAAAGAAATAAAAAGTTAGAAGAAAAGTTAAGAAAGATGAGAGGAAGAAGGGCTGGCATTCAGACAGCAGACTTGGAGATGTGCATGGCGGAGGGTGGTGTCTGAGAAGTGGGAGGCTGGAGTTCTCTAGATGCAAGAAGGGCCCTCAGAGTGGGTTTGGCAATGGAACCCAGAAGAACACATCAGACTTCCCATTGGTGGGGCTGCTGCAAGAGCATGACAGGGCAGTAATGTTTTTAAGTTCTTAAAAGCAACTTTTATTGTAGACTTTATGTTCCTGCAAATTGTCGCTTCATTGTGCAGTAATGAGTAAAAAAATATTCTTGAGTATATAAGTTTCAGAAGTTTTGTCACAAAAAGACCCTTATTATGAAACACTTTCAGATGAGGTAGTAAGAAACAAATACAGGAAATGCTATAAGATGTATGAAAATAAGGAAAATTTAACACTGGGTGAAGTTTGTTTTATAAAAGAGTGTGTGTGCACCAGACTAAGGAGAGGACAAGAGAAGCTACGTCCATAACAGTCCAGAATTAGAACAGTAGACTTGCTAGCATGATGGGTTTGATGGGGAGACCAGCTTCTTGTCTTATAAGGAAAAGACGGCAATATCCAGTCGAAGTCTAAAGGAGGAGAAAGGCAATACAGAAAGAAGTAGAACGTCGCAGTTCTTCAAGTAAGAGAGGAAGTCCAAATATGTCAATCACAGTAAGCATGAGTAGATGAACTCTGCGAGAGCAGTGAAAGAAAGGTTTAATTAGTTGGATTTAAAAATATAATTAATAGAATGTTTAGATAAAGATTTTTGCACAGGGAAATGTATCACATGTATTAACGTTACAATTAAGGAAAATTTTTAAAAAAATGTGTGCCTAGTTGTTTTGCTTTGCACCGAAGTCTTCTCTGTTTTAGTGAATTGAAACTTATTTCAACCATAGTTGAGGAGGTTGACTGCTTACTTTTTAAATTCTCAGCAAGCAGCCCATTGTTAGATTGGCTTTTCAACATCAGCACTTCCGCATCTTCCGTTTCAAGTGAGAGGAGGCTCTGCGTCCCATCTGGCGTCCTTTGCTGAGTGGTCATCTTTGTCCTCATCCTCCTCCAGGATCGCGGTGTTCTCTGTGACGGTGCTGCATGACGACCGGATTGTCCTCGTGGCAGAGCAGCGGCCCGACGCCTCCGAGGAGGACAGCTTCCAGTGGATGAGCCGAGTGCTGCAGGTGGGTGCCAGGTCACGCTCCTTTTCTGGCCTCTGTCACTGTGCGGTTCAGAGGAGTCCAGCTGCTCGGGGTGTTCCCCGTTCCATTCCTTCAGACTGTAGGCGGTGAGCCTCACCTGCCCAATCCTGTCTCCAGCTCGGTTTTTGAAACACTGTCACCTTGTTGTAACCGGGCTGAGCGGGCCAGATGTCCAGTGGCCCCATGCTTGATTACGGGGTTGACTCGTTGATACTCATGGCTTCCAGGACCCCTCCTCCACCCTGCACATAGTAGGCACTAAATAAACAGTGCTTTGTAAGGATGAGGGAACAGCATTTTGAAACTATGTAATGCTGTAATATTAGTGTGTCCTTGTTACCTAAAGAACAGTCCCATTGAGCTGCTGTCACTTAGGGTGATTTAAAATGAAAATATCACTTAGATTCAGAGTAGGCCAACACCCAGGGGTGGACTGGTGAGAAATGAGAACTTGTACACCTCTGTACCAGTTATTTTTTCATTTAATATGAAAATGTTCCAACATACAGCAAAGCTGAAAGAATTGTGCAGTGACCTCCTAATGCCCACTCTGTGGGTTCTACAGTGGCCAGCGTGTTGTGCCACTTGCTCACCACATGTCTGTCCCTCTGTCCGCTCCTCAGGGTGCGCTATATTGTGACACATCGCAGTGTCACCTTCTCCTCTGTGCTTCTGTGTTCATTTCTTTAAGTACTGAACTAGAGTTCAACATATTCTTTTGTGGAGAGAAGGAGGTAAAATTTACGTCCAGGAAGGTGCACAAATCTTAACTGTACCATTCAGTGAGGGGTTTTTTAGTCAACTTTATTGAATATAATTTACATGTAGAATGAGCCTTTTTTTTGTTGTTGTTAGGAAGCTCAGCCCTGAGCTAACATCTGTTGTCAGTCCTCCTGTCTTTGCTGAGGAAGACTGGCCCTGGGCTAACATCTGTGCCCATCTTCCTCCACTTTATATGTGGGATGCCTGCCACAGCGTGGCTTGATGAGCAGTGGGTAGGTCTGCACGCAGGAGCCGAACCTGCGAACCCCGGGCCGCTGAAGCGGAGCACGCGAACTTAACCACTACGCCACAGGGCCGGCCCGAGAATGAGCCCATTTTTAAGTGTACAGGTTGATGAGTTTTGACAGATGTATGCACCCAGGTAACCACTGCACACGATAATTAAAATACAGAGCATTTGCATCACTCCAGTGGGTTCTCCCGTGTCCCTTTGCGGTCAATACCAGCCCAGAGAACCACTGGTCTGCTTGATGTGACTGCTGATGAGTGTTTCTTTCTTGCCGCAGATGTCCTGTGTAGACCACCTCACGGCGTGTGCTGCTCCTGTCTGGCCACTCTCCCTCAGCAGTGTTGTGAGAGGATCAGTGGTTCACTCCTTTGTATTGCTGACTTGTGTTCCTTTGCTTACCTAGACACATCTTGATGGACGTTTGGGTTGTTAATTTTTGGTTATTCTGAATAAAGCTGCTATGGACAATAGAGATTTTGGGTTCTGGCAGCTTTTCAGAGTAGCTGTCTGGTGTGCTGACATCTCCAGGTTGGTTGTGTGAAGTTGTGCACAGCCCCACAACCACCTGACAAAGGAAATGGGCCTCAGAGTACTGTTTCTTCCACAAATTTTTAGTGTTTTTTGTGGAATATTTCTAATACACCAAACATAAAAAGAACTGTATAGCACCCACGTGTTCCCATTGCCCTGCTTCAGTGATGACATCCAGGTCCTGTCTGCACCTCCAGCTGTCCTCTCCCTTCTCCCTCAGGAGTGTTCGGAAGCAAATCCCAGATATCACGTCATTTTATCTGTAAAGATTTTAGTATTTCTTTCTTTCTTTTTTTTTTTCGTGAGGAAGATTAGCCCTGAGCTAACATTCGATGCCAATCCTCCTCTTTTTGCTGAGGAAGATGGGCCCTGGGCTAACATCTGTGCCCATCTTCCTCCACTTTAGTATGGGACGCTGCCACAGCATGGCTTGACAAGCGCTGCATCAGTGTGCGCCCAGGATCTGAACCTGCAAACTGCAGGCCACCAAAGTGGAGCGCGTGCACTTAACCACTGCGCCACCGGGCCGGCCCCTAGTATTTATTTCTTTAAAAAAGAAATACCATTATCACATGTTAAAAATTAACAATAATTTATTTTTTTATTGAGATATAATTGACATATAACATTATATAGTTTCAGGTGTATAATGTAATGAATTGATATTTGTATATATCATGAAATGATCACCATGCTAAGTCTAGTTAACATCCATCAACACACAGTGATAAAATTTTTTTTCTTGTGATGAGAACTTATAAGATCTAGTCTCTTAGCAACTTTTAAATATACAATACAGTATATTTAACTATAGTCACCATGCTGTACATTACATCCCCAGGACTTAGTTATCTTATAACTGGAAGTTTGTACCTTTTGACCCCCTTCACCCATTTCACCCACCCTCCACCCCCTGCCTCTGGAACCACCAAAGTGTTTTCTCTATCTATGTGTTCAGTTTTTTTTTTTTAAGATTCCGCATATAAGTGAGATCACACAGTATTTGTCGTTCTCTTTCTGACTTCTTTCAGTTAGCATAATGCCCTCAAGTTCCATCCATGTTGTTGCAAATGGCAAGATTTCCTTCTTTTTTATGGCTGAATAGTATTCCATTGTGTGTGTGTGTGTGTGTGTGTGTGTGTGTGTGTGTGTGTGTGTATACACACCACATTTTCTTTATCCATTCATCCAGTATGGTAAATAATACTGCAACAAATGTGAGGTGCAGATATCTTTCTGAATTAGTGTTTTCGTTTTCTTCAGATATATACCCAGAAGTGGAGTTGCTGGATCATGTGGTAGTTCTATTTTTAATTTTTTGAGGAACCTCTATATTGTTTTCCATAGTGGTTGCACCAGTCTACATTCCCACCAACAATATATGGGGGCCCCTTTTCTCCACATCCTCGCCAACACTTGTTATTTCTTGACTTTTTGATAATAGCCATTCTACCAGATGTGAGGTGATATCTCCTTGTGGTTTTCATTTGCACTTCCCTGGTGCAATGATGGTGAATGATGTTGAGCATCTTTTCATGTACCTGTTGGTTATGTGTATGTCTTCTTTGGAGAAATGTCTATTCAGAGCCTCTGCCCATTTTTTAATAGGATTTTTTTTTTGCTGTTGAGTTATATGAGTTCTTCGTATATTTTGGAATATACGTATATTTGGAATATACGGAATATATTTGGAACCCCTTCTCAGATATATGATTTCTCTCATTTGGTAGGTTGCCTTTTTATTTTATTGATGGTTTCCTTTGCTGTGCAGAAGATTTTTAGTTTGATGTAGTCCCATTTGTTTATTTTTGCTTTTGTGGCCTTTGGTGTCAAATCCAAAAAATCATTGCCAAGATTGATGCCAAGGAACTTACTGCCTATGTTTTCTTCTAGAAGTTTTATGGTTTCAGGTCTTACATTCAAGCCTTTAATCCATTTTGAGTTAACTTTTTGTGTGGTGTATGATAGTGGTCCAATTTTATTCTTTTGCATGTGGCTGTCCAGTTTCCCCAACACCATTTATTGAGGAGACTGTCTTTTCCCCATTGTATGTTCTTGGCTCCTTTGTCATAAACTAACTGACCATATATGCGTGGGTTTATTTCTCTTCCATTCTCTTCTCTTGCATTTCTGTTCCACTGATCTCTGTGTCTGTTTCCATGACAATACCACACTGTTTTGATTAGTGTAGCTTTGTAATATAATTTGAAATCAAGAAGTGTGATGCCTCCAGCTTTGTTCTTCTTTCTCAGAGTTACTTTGGCTATTCAGGGCCTTTTGTGGTTCCATACAAATTTTAGGATTGTTTGTTCTATTTCTGTGAAAAATGCCATTGGGATTTTGATAGGAATTGCATTGAATCTGTAGATTGCTTTGGATAGTAGGGCTATCTTAACAGTATTAATTCTTTCAATCCACTAACACAGAATATCTTTCCATTTCTTTGTGTCTTCTTTAGTTTCTTTCATCAGTGTCTTATAGTTTTCAGTGTATAGGTCTCTCACCTCTCTGGTTAAATTTATTCCTAGGTATTTTATTCTTTTTTATGCAATGGCACATTGGATTGTTTTCTTAATTTCTGTTTCTGATAGTTTGTCGTTAGTGTATGGAAATGCAACTGACTTTTGTACATTGATTTTGTATCCTGCAATTTTACTGAATTCGTTTATTAGTTCTAACAGTTTTTTTGGTGGAGTCTTTAGCGTTTTCTATATATAATATCATGTCATCTGCAAATAGTGACAGTTTTATTTCTTCCTTTCTAATTTGGATGCCTTTTATTTCTTTTTCTTGCCTAATTACTTGGTTAGGACTGCTAATACTATGTTGAATAAAAGTGATGAGAGTGGGCATCCTTATCTTGTTCCTATTGTTAGAGGAATAGCTTTCAGCTTTTCACTGTTGAGTATGATGTTGGCTGTGGGCTTCTCATATATGGCCTTTACTATGTCAATGTACATTCCCTCTATATCCACTTTGTTGAGAGTTTTTATCATAACAACAATTTTTGATGTAATTAAATATCTAGTCACTATTCAGATTTCCCTGATTATTTAATTTTAGTTTGTTTGTTAGATTCAAGATCAAAATGAGGTAAAAAATGTTGCACTTGGTGGAGACCGGTTTTTAAGTCTTTTTTAATCTATGGACTCTTTCTCTGTCATATTTTTCTTGCAATTTTATTGACAAAAACAGGTTGTTTGTCCAGTATGTTTCCCTAGTCTGAGTTCTGATGACTGTGCCTCTGTGGTGTCATGTAATGTAGTCCTCTGTCCCCTGTGCTTCCTGCACGTTGCTGGTTAGATCTAGAGGTTTGATCAGACTCAGAATGTTTGTTGCCAGAATGTTTGTTCTGGCAAACATTCTTCATAGAAGGGGGCATACGCTGTCTGGTCATCTCTCTGTTGTTAAGCACTCCTATGTCCACTGATTTGTTAGGACTTCACGGTGCCGCTCCTTTGATTCTGTCATTCCTTCTTCATCATTGGCTGGAGCAGCTTTAGAAGTTTCCTCCACAGAGAGTGCACGTCCTCTTCCGTCACCGGGGACCTGGAGGGCAGGTTATGCAGGAAAACAAGGTCAAGGATTGATGTCAGAGTAATGAGCAGTTTCCCAGAATCCCCTAAAAGTGACCAATGAGTTTTGTTTTGTTTATTTGATTCATTATGAACTAGTGGATTTAAACATATTGGACGTGTTTCAATCTGCTGTAGTTATTATCTTCATTTTTCAGTGGTCAGTGGGAGTGTCTTCAGGGTGGCTCTTAAGTCCTTTTGAGACCCCCTGGGACTCTCTGAGGCCACAACAGAGAACAGGAAGATCAGACGCTTGGGGCAGGTGGGGCATTTCGTGTCCTCGACCTGTCATGGCTGGGACCCCAGGGGCCTTGCTGCCTCCCGGGGGACGTGGAATTGGGACCACCATCTGGGCACTTGATGTTAGTGGCTTAGTCACTGTTTCTGGGCTTTTTTCAGGGGACAGAGTAGGAAGTGATGTCTGTCTGTTTGTAAGATTACCTACATCATGAGTTTATACTGCTGGTTCCAACTCATGTTTAAGACCATGGGTTCTTAGTGAACTCGTTGATCTCCCTTCTCCTACAGGGGAAAGTGGCAGTTGTCGCCAACTGCAGCAGGACTGCTCACTTACCTCAGGCCTCTACACACACTGCAGCCTCAGAGTAACCCTCGCTATACTACCTTTACAACGTGAGCTTTCTGAGAGCAGCTTGCCCATATGGCATATCCCATGAGGGGTGGACTAATCAAACAAGTGTTTAAAGTCACTTTAAGTAGATTCTGTCTATGTGGCTGTGCCACCAACCTGACTCCAGCTCGGTTGAGTTCATTTGTTTTATTTCACTTTCAGTTGTTAGGAATTGCTTTTTAAAATTTTAAGTTTTTGGTATGTAAAATATATACATGATTCCAAAGTCAAACCTGAAAGAGAAGTCTAGCTTCTGCCCCTGCTTGTTCGCTCCTTCTCCCACAGGAAGTCATCTAACACTGCTTTTATGGCTTATTTAACCTTGCATTGTTTGATGTAAGCAGCTACAGGTTTATGTACGTGTGTACACATGCACAGTGTGTGTGTGTGCATGTGTGTGTTCAATGACAGAGAAGGTACACACATCTCTCCCTGTTTTCTCATTTTATAAGATGTCCCAGAGATCACTGTCTCCTTGACTTCTGGATTTGAATGTTCTCCCGAGAGCAGTTCCCTGCCTTCCAGCTTCTTACTAGCCTCGAGTTGGTCAGCATGTGCTCAAACGCAGTTCCTCCTATCTCGTGTCCTTCCCTTCCAGGCCATCGACAGCATCCACCAGGTGGGCGTGTACTGTCTGGCCCTGGTTCCTGCCAACACCTTGCCCAAGGCTCCTCTCGGAGGGATTCACATTTCTGAAACCAAGCAGCGCTTTCTGGAGGGGATGCTGCACCCGTGTAATGTGCTAATGTGCCCTCACACCTGTGTTACCAACCTTCCCAAACCGCGCCAGAAACAACCAGGTTAGTTGTACATAACAGTATGTGTCTATTCTGTCTTAAAATTGGTGGCAGCTGTACCTGTGGTTAAACGTGCAGCCCCATTGGACCCTACATCTCTGGGGTGGGGGTTAAGAGCCAGAGCGAGTGACACACGAGGCCGGTCACTACCTCCTGCCTCCCGAGCCACAGATGAGAGAACTTTACCACGTCACCAGGGGTGTTTTCCACCTGCCTGTTAGAGCCCATCTCCACGACTAAGTTCAAGCGTGGCATCTTAGCTTTGGAAGCCTGGGTGATGGCTCCTGGGAGTAGAAATGATGCCCAAGAGCAGCAGGGATCTAAAGAGCCACTGTTGGCCACTGCTGTGCCGTGGGGCAGCCAGCCAGGCTGAGGCCTGGGGTTCGTGCTGCTCCCTTTCGCCCTGTAATCTGCCACAGCCATGGGGTTGATGGCACCTAGGAGGTCTCAACAAATGGTCAATTTCCCTTCCCTGGTTTAACTATTATATACAGTTTTTCATTCCTTTGGTTATGTAAATTTTTAGTAAATGCTAACTTTTCTTTTGTTGATTATTGAACACATAAAATATCATTAAATAAAATACATTTAATCAGGAAGATTTAATTTTCTGATTTATACATAAAATACAATAAAACAATGAAATATATTAAAAGTTTAGCTGTGGCTGAGGTCAAATCGTATCCCCCCAGATAATGCCATATGATAAATTTTTCAATCTGGCATTGTTTATATTTAAGAGAGAGATTCTCTTTGTCACTTAGCATAAACCTTGTAGCTGGTTTCCTGAACAGCTGTATCTTAGTGACGAGTCACATGCCTAATTCAAACAAAAAGTGCGATAGAAAGAAAGTCACGTGATGATTATATATCTGGAGTCATCAGCTTCTCATTCAGAACCCCCCTTGTTTCCTAGAGGTTGGACCAGCCTCCATGATTGTTGGCAATCTGGTTGCTGGGAAGAGAATCGCACAGGCCTCAGGGAGGGAGCTGGCTCACCTGGAGGACAGCGACCAGGCGAGGAAGGTAACAGCCCAGGGCCTGGGAGGGTGAGGAGGCCCTGCTCCCTCCTGTGTGAGGATGCAAGAGACTGAGCTGGCCTCTCTGCGCAGTTCCTGTTCCTGCCAGACGTGCTGCAGTGGCGGGCCCACACCACTCCCGACCACCCGCTGTTTCTGCTGCTCAACGCCAAGGTGAGGGCAGGGCCTGTGCCCCATGTGTGGGTGAGTGGAGCCCACCAGTTCTCCAACACTCCACACTCTATCCTCATGATTTCGTGTTCAAGATCAGGCCTTCACTGGCTGGCTCTCTCTGCCTACCCTTTTCTATGTAGAGCCCTCGGCTTTCACACAGTTCACACAGTAACGTTTCTATTGATTTTGTATTTAACAGGAAAATTCTCATTAGCTTGCTTTTCAATAAGAACAGTATGCATGTAAATACTCCTAAGTAAGCTAAAAGGAAATGTTTATTTTGTAAAAATTAGAATTTAGACAATGCATTTGTTTATAGCTTTAACATGACAAACACTGCTTATTGTCCTGATCCTGCTACAGATTCAGAAATTCACTCTTATGAATTTTGGATACTTTTAAATGTGTACTATACTGTACTAGGAGCTTTTAGGATATAAAGAAGGAGAAGCTGTAATCCTCATATCCAAGTTGTGGGCAAGTAGACAAAATATAAAGACATGAAAAGTTAAATCTGTAAAAACCCCGCGTGACTGTTAGATGTGTCCTACAGACCGTAAGTATGCTTGCGCTTTAACACAGCAAGGGGCCCATCACTGTGGTCTTAGAAAACGCTAGTCCGGCTTTCATTACTGCTCTTTACTGGTCACTATTTCTTCATTCAAAAGACATTTATTGATGCCTACTCTATACACAGTGTTAAATAAGATAAAAAGGGCCCCCGTTTTCAGGATGCTTAGAGTAAGTCTTCCCTGCTAGAAAACTAGTCCATAGGAGAGATTTATGTTCCTTGTTCACTGTATCCACGGATCTAGAAAAGTCTTCAGTAAACATTTATTTTACAACTGATTGAGTTCTAAAGCATGGAGACAGCCAGTAATTAACAGTTGACCACGATAAAATCTGCTCACGATGAGAACCTGAAGATCAGTACGCGGGGATGTGACTGAGTGCAGGGGCTCTGAGGCAGGCAAGGCCCAGGCGCTGGGTTTTACCCCAAGGGAGTGGCAAGAAGCCCTGGATGGGGCTGAGCCATGAGAGGCATGATGCGGTTCAGGATTCTGGGCGACTCCTCTGGCTTGTAGGAGAGTAAATGTGGTAGCCATGGTCCTGGAGGCCATGGTCCAGACATGAGATGGCAGATCAGAGAAGAGGAGAGCAGTGGAGACATGGACAAGTGTGAGATGTGGTCAGAGGCAGGGCCTGCAGGACCTGAGAGTGTCCTGAGTGTGGGCATGAAGATTTGGCTCTGGGTTGTTGGCTGAGTGCCTGAACAGATGGAGCAGATGGAGTGCTTCTCAAGGGAGGAGGGAGCCATGGGTGGGGGTCTCACAGACATGCTTACCAGCCCTGCATGTGGAGAGGTTGAGCTCGGTGGAGCGGTCAGCCCACAAGAGCCCAAGGTCATCTTTAAAGCTAGGAGACAGCTCAGGAGGAGCCAACAGAAGACAACCTGGGCTTCTCCAAATCCATTCCAGGTTTTTCTCAAAGTTACTCATAAGTTTTTGCATTTCTTTTGGTTTCAGCCTTCTCCAGGTTTGAGTTGTCCTTAGGTCCCTGAGGATGGGCTGATCTTTGACCTGGGAGGAGGCCTGTGGCCATGGCACAGGGTGGCCCGTGGGCCTTGGGGTCTCCGAGTCACCTGAGGGAGCTGGCAGGGCTCTGAGCATCTGGGCTCCCAGTGAGCCCAGTACTGACGTTCTGCGTCTCAGCGTGGGTTGTGAAAGCGAGTCTAGTTGGCTTGTGCAAAGCGTTGAGGACCTCTGGGCCTGGCTCCACATATAAGCGCATTGGCCTGTGCAGCGGAAGCATCAGTCGAGGAAAAGTGAGGGTTTTGACGTTACGCTGATCTGTCCTGGAGTAATATGATGATTAGACCAAGTTGCACTTTTAGAGGCCTCCCTGACTCGGGTCAGCAGAGGGAGGGAGGCGTTTGCTGGGAACTGGTCCCCAGCCCAGATGTCCTCACAGACATGAGGTGAATGGATGAGCTGGTCCAGGTGTAGAGAGGAGCCCTGCAAGTCAGCCCAGGCACTCTGAGAAAGCAACTTGCAGAATGACGTGCTGACTTGGTGGATGTGAAGTTGAAACATGCATAAGCTGGGGCCAGCCCAGTGGTGTAGTGGTTAAGTTCACGTACTCTGCTTCAGCGGCCCAGGGTTTGCGGGTTCAGAACCCGGGCCTGGACCTATACATGGCTCATCAAGCCATGCTGTGGCAGCATGCCACATACAAAATAGAGGAAGACTGGCACAGATGTTAGCTCAGGGACAATCTTCCTCACCAAAAAAAATAAATAAACGTGCATAGTCTTATAGTTTAGGGATGCTTGTTTATTTATTGTTTATTATTTATTTATGTCTTGTTTATATTCAGGATGGTGGTTGCTTCTGGGGAGGAAGGGGATAGAATTGGGAGGTGTATGCAGAGTGGTCATGATTTATTTTAAAAAAGAGAAATTGGGGCTGGCATGGTGGCATACTGGTTAAGTCTGCACGTTCCACTTCAGCAGCCCGGGGTTTGCGGGTTCAGATCCCAGGTGTGGACCTACACACCACTCATCAAGCCATGCTGTGGCAGCGTCCCACATACAAAATAGAGGAAAATTGGCACAGATGTTAGCTCAGGGACAATCTTCCTCACCAAAAAAAAAACAGAAATTGAAACAATGTGGCAAAATATTATTAGGCAATGAGAACCTGGATATTTATGATGTTATTCTTTATAAAATTGTTATATTTAAAATATTTTATCAAAAAGTCCAAAAGCGTTTTCTTTAATCGCAGTCTCTGACTGTCCCAGACAGGTGGAGCACCCACTGCTACGGGCTCTCAGGAGACGCTTGACGGCTTGTCCATTCACTGCTGGCACAAGAGCCACCGTTGGGAATGGTAGTTGAGATCCAGGTGACTAGAAAGGATAGCAGATGTGTCTCTAGGCCCAGCACCTTGTCCTGGTTCCTTGTCCTAGCACTGGGAGTTCAGAGTACAGGATATGCCCAGTGTGCACACAGGAACCCAAGGAGCAAGCATTCTGTGCCCCACCAGCTCAGTGGTGACTCAATTGCTTTCCTAGGGGACGGTCACGAGCACAGCAACCTGTGTCCAGCTGCACAAAAAGGCAGAGAGGGTAGCCGCTGCCCTGATGGAGAAGGCAAGAGTGAATGCTGGGGACCATGTGGCTTTGGTCTATCCCCCAGGTAAGCACACCAGGCGGTCCTCAGCCCTCCTCTCTGCACCCGCCCACCTCGCTTGGCTCTTCCCTCACCGGACAGTCCCTGGGGGTGCCAGTGTCATGGCCACCTTTCCCAGACTGCTGTTGCAGTGGCTTCTGGTAGGCTCCCGGGCTGCAGTCCTGCACCCCTGCAGCCAAAGCAGTGCAGCTTCTGAAACTTAACCGTGGGTTTTACTATTTACAGTTAACTTCTTTACACATCTGTGCCCCTGTTGTGATTATGACCCGATTGTGATTGTCCACGTGCCTTTTAGCACAGCTTATACTGTACTTCTGCTTTGTTCGTCTGCTTGTCTTTCCCCGTCTCTCCCCAACTTTCTTTGTGAGGAAGATCAGCCCTGAGCTAACATCTGCCAATCCTCCTCTTTTTGCTGAGGAAGACTGGCCCTGAGCTAACATCCATGCCGATTTTCCTCCACTTTATGTGGGACGCCGCCACAGCATGGCCTGACAAGCAGCGTGTCAGTGTGTGCCCGGGATCCGAACCCAGGCCGCCAGCAGCGGAACGCACGCACTTAACCGCTACGCACGGGGCCAGGCCTTCCCCGACGTTTTATTATTATAAAAGCAGACACCCTTGTGACCACCAGCCAGGTCAAGAAATAGACCTTTGCCAGGCACCCAGAAGTCCCTTTGCACTCCTGTCCCAACCACAACCTCCCACTTTTCCCAGAAGTAGGCTCTATCCTGACTTCCAAAGTCATCATTTCCTCCATTTCGTTATGTTTCGATCACCCCGATGAGCATCCCTACACATCATAGTTTTGTCTGCCAATTTTCTTTAGATTTGATATATTTTTAACGTCTCCTTTAATATGCAGGCTCCCCCTTCCCTCTCCTCCTTAAAGTTTATCCACTAAAGACCTGGTTTGATCCTGTAGAGCTTCCCACAGCCTGGAAGTTGCTGAGTGCATGCTCAGGGTGCGAGTCAACATGTGCTTTGGTCCCTGTGTTTCCTGCAGGTTGGCAGCTAGATCCAAACACTGGGTCAGACTTGGGTTCAATTCCCTTGCCAAGACTATGTGTGGTATTGAGTTATTTCATCAGAAGCAACATGCTGGGTTGTCTCCTTTTGCAGTATTAGCAGCCATTGATGCTCAATGTTCTACATTCATTAATTCATTAGGGGTCACAAAACAGTGATATTCTAGCATTTCTTTTTCATTTATTAGCCATAAAACTAATAAATAGACACTTCCGCTCATCTAGTATTTGATCACCCAGTGGTAGGGTTCATAAAGGAAGGGCAGGATGAGTGTTGATTCCTTCCTTCTCTTGGTTTTCAGTAAAATGGATTTTGTTCCTTGTCATACTCCAAAGGTGACCAATCAATGGATTAAAAAATATATATATATATGTATATATATCATGATATAGCATAGATTTATGATATATCATAGATTTAAACCTATTTGTTGGGTTTCAATCCTTTGCAATTATTTTCTTTATTGAAGCCCAGATGGCACTTTGGCCAATAGGAGCCTCTCTGACTGGCTCCTGAGTCCTTAGGACATGACCTCTGGTCCCTGATGGCTTCACTGCTGTCGGGTGTGACAAGGTGCTCCAGGCTCATCTTGTGCCTGTCCTACCGCAGACCTGGAATCAGCTGTCTCTCCAGGGACCCCCAGTCCTGCTGTTCCCACAACAAAGTCTGGGCATGAGGGATGCTCCTTTCTCCTGGGTTGGCTGCTATTTGTTAGCCTTTTCAGTGAGCAGAGCTAGGAATTATAAATAAATATAATTATATCTCTTAGAGAGGCACTACCTCATGAGTTCGTACTGTTATATCCAATTCAAATTCAACATTATAGGATTTTTATTAAACCTCTGCTACATGGTATCTATATCTCCTTTTTTCCATACCAAGAATCCTGATTCTGCAGGACAGAAGAGATGATAGAATTTGAATACCCTGTAATTACTTAACTTTATCCCACATCACACACAGCATTCCCAAAATAACAAATACCATGACCGCCTATGTGATTTTTGAAAACAGTTTAAAATTTTTTGCACATGCTTTCTCCATCCCCATCTTTTTCTTATAGTGGTGTGATGTCAGTGTTGTCAGAGGGACAGCCTTGACAAATCCAGCCTTGCTGTTTTCACCCTCGTTTGGTTCCAGTTCCACCAGTGACCGTATTTCACGCTCACCTTCAGTCCGCGTGTCTGTGTCTTTCTGGTCAGGCTGGTTTTCTGAAGCCCATTCTCTAAGTGATTTCTCAGGAGGGCTTCATGGGAACAATACCCCTGGGTTCTTGCTTGATAACAATTTGTACACTTTGTAATTGAAAGTCATTTTTGCTAGATAAAAAATCCTTGACTCACATTTCTTTCCTTGAGTATCTTAAATATGTTGCTTCATTTTCTCCTGGTATAAAGCATCAACAAGCCTGATGATAATCTAATTTTCTTTCTCTCTGAGTCCCTTGCTGTTTTTGCCTAGATGCCCAAAGGATATTTTTCCTTTTCTTGAAGTCCAGTACATAGTCTTGATGTTGGTTGTTATGGGTTAACATTCTTGTGTATAAGGTGTCTTTAAATATGTAGCTTCACAGCTTTTTTTTCTAATTTCAAGGAAGTTTTCTAGAATCATAGTTTTCTCTGTGTTCTGTTCCCTTGCTGGATTTTCTTCACACACTCCTACTTGTGTCATCTGTGTGTTAGATCTGTTTTGTCTTCAGTAGTTGTCATTTTTTCTTGACGTGTTTCTGTTTCTTACTAAATTTCTTTTTGAGTTTTAAAAGTTCCTTTCTTTTCATCTGTTTTCTTAAGGCTTTATCTGTTGTCTTTATTTGCTCTTGTGTTCCTTCTGGTTTCATCTTCATTTGTGAAATGATTTTTTATAATTTCTAGTTCTTTCCTCATTTCTGACTTTTTTCTAATTCTGATTTCTGTTATTCTTTTGTATCATTTTCTTAATGTCTTTTAGCACATTTTGAAGTAGACAATTACAGTTTTTATTTGCTGTCTTTGTATGGACAGATGATATTCTGTTTTTGATTCTTTTTTCTTATAACTTTGTGTGGGATTTCAGCTTGTGCAGTGGCCTCCCAGCCGGCTCTGTCCCCTTCCCCATGCTTCCTGTGGCCTCTCCCTCTTGTTTCTTGTCTCTACACTGCTCCACGTGTGTTCCACTTCCAGCAACAGTCTCTTCAGTGTGGGGCCCTGCCCCCTGTTGGGGTGAATTGCTGTTTTCAAATGCTCACAGGTGTTAATTGTCACCAATGACTGGATGAATGGTTTTCTTTCCTCTCCCTGCTCTCTGATCAGACCACAATTTTGGAAACAAGAAGGTGGTGATCTCCCCAGTCAAGAACAACTGTGTCTCCCACCGGGCACTCCATGTCCTTCCTGCTCCCTCCCTGACCTCAGAAACTTCTAGAAATCTTCACTTGTCCCTCCCCTTCCCTCCTTTCTTCATCCCCAACTCATCACTTTGTTGAGGGCATTTGGTTCTTAGGAGAATTTCCTCACTCGTTTCAGTGCATACCCCAGACAGTGTGTCCTTCCCGTTAGACTGGATCTCGCCCCCTCCTCTCCTCCCTACCCGCTCTATTCTATCCTACCCCTGTCTTCAGGTCTCAGTTCTGTGAGTCTGTTCTTTGGCTATTAGCAGGTTGTTTTTCTTCCAGATCTGGGCGTGGGCCATACGCACTTAGAACGTCTTTCTCTTGCACTGGCGACTCATGCCTCAGCTGGAACAGGAATCCAGGTCTCTCTGTTTCTCTTGGTTTTGTATGTGCTTCTACAGGGGTGTGGGTGATAATGCCACTCTCTGTTTTCCCTTTGTGAGTTGTCGTCGTCCTAGAATCTTGTTAGTTTTCCTTCTCACCTCCGAGTTCAGGAATTTTACTGGGGTGTGCCCAGGTGTGGGTCCTTTCTCTTTTTCTTGTTCATTTAATCTTCGGACTCTCATCTTCATCTCAGGAAAATGTCCTTTTTCATTACTGCCTTATTTCCTTCTTTTTCTGCTTCCGGAACCCCTCTGACTCATGTTTGCATCTGCCCTCCATGTCTCGGATCTGCTCTGTGGTGACGTCCCCTGTGTGTTTGCTCTGTGCTGACCTCTTGCTCACCTGATCTCCAGGCCACTTGTCCAGGCCCCAGCAGTGACCGTCTGTTTTCAGCTTATCTGGTGGGACCCCGGGTGCACTCGGCACTTTCTCTGTGCTGGGACTCCTCCCTCCAGTGGGAGCTGGGCAGCCTCTTCCTCGGGGGGCTGCCGTGGAGTGTAGAAGTCCCTGTGACCATCTGCCCACCTGCTCCCCTGCCTGGGAGCCAGGGTGAGGTGGCAGCCTGGTTTACTTCTTGACACAGGTGCTTGGTAATTTGAACACTCCAGAACTTCCACTGGCATTTCAATTCCTTCTACTTTTTCCAGTCCCTGGAATGCAAGGCTGTTTTTCCCAGGGGTGATTGTAATTCCCACTCTTCAAGTACCCCCTGGGTTCCAGGTGCTTTCTGCAGCACCTTTGTGTAAGGTGAGCATCACCCTGACTGAGAGGAGGTGGAGACACAGCCCTGCTGGAGCACTCCCTCGCCCCCCGTCAGTGCCACACCATGCTGAGAGCCTGGGAGGACGAGGGCATTTCCTGAGCTCAGGGCTGGGGCTGCAGGCCTAACAGCGAGTGGGAAGGCATGCTCAGGGAGGGGCAGGGCTGAAGTCACAGGGTGTGTGGGAACTGCCTTCAATGCTTCAATACAGGAAAGAAGAAGAAGAGAGAGGGGGCAAACACGGTGCCATCTTGATAAATGAGAATCTGAATGATGAAGATGGGAGCCTGATGCTCTTCTCTATCTTGGCATACGTTTGACACTACTCATAAAAAAATTTTAATGAAAAAAATAAAATGCATGGTGAAGTTCTAAATTTACATTTTAAAAACTTACCAGCAGGTGGAGAGTATAATAGGTGGAGGGCAGAGCCGTGGCCCTGTTGGAAGGCCTGGAACCTCCTGAGGGTGCGGGTGGTCTGCAGATGCACACAAGCGTGTGCCTTGTGCATTTTGGGGGGTGAAGGGAGAGTCCAAGACTTTCTTGCAATTCTCAAAGGGGTGTGTGACCCGAGGGATTACGAGCTGATGCTGCAGAAGGGTGGGGTGCTCACTGGGTGATGCCAGGGCCAAGAGAGAAGATGCACATGCAGGGAACAGCGGGAGCCTTATACGCTCAAAGTCATACCTTTCTCTGTTTAGTTTGACTTGTTTGTGGTGTGTGGGGCGGAGTGGCCATGCACAGTATAAGACTATCAGTGCACTGACCTCAGCATGGCCCCCATTCAGTCCTCCTAGCTACCCGCACGCACAGAGCAGATGGGTGTCCCCCTGGCAGTAGTACTGGTGGAGCCAGCCTGGCCGAGTGGGTGGGCTCAGGCCCCTGCTAATGACCAGCTAAGCTGCCCTGGCCCCAGCGGTCACATTCCCAGTTACTGATGGAGCACTGGGAACTTGTAATCTGGTGAGACCCATAGCCAGGTTAAATGTTGCACATTTATTTTGACTCTGGAATCGAAACAATCTGAGGCTGGTGTCTTGGTGTCTTGTAGCCTGAAGATGCCAGGCAAGGCCTCATGTGATTTGAGGCCAGCATCTGGAGGTGCCTCCAGGGTGTGGGGTGCGGGCGTTCTCAAGTCAGACTGAATTCAAAATGGGAAAATAGGCTTTAAGCGTGGTACGATTCCCCCCAAGTTTTAAATATGGGGAATTTTAAATATATAGAAAAGTTGCAGGAACAGTGCATTGGCCCCGCGGTGCGTCATGTGGTTGAGAGCGAGGTGGAGCATCCTGGCCTGTCCCTAGGGCCGTAGGCCTCCCTGTACACTGTCCAGCGCCTTGCCCAGGAGAAGCGCCTGGGCTGCAGCCCCCAGCCCCGTCGGGGCGCGGACGCATGGCCAGGAGGTGCGGAGCCTCGACCAGGCAGCCTCTGCATCCTTGGGTCCTGTCCGCGTCTATCCTCAGGTCTCCTCCATGTCCATGTCTGTGTCCATGGTGGACGGTGCCGCCCCTGCATTCTTCCGTCTCCTCCACTGTGGACAGACAGTTCGGCCCTCAAAGGTTTCCTTGCTGCCCTCACTCACCCGCCCCACTGTCCACCCTGGCGCACAGGGATGGCAGGCAGAGCTCGCTGCACCACGAGGCCCCGGGCCGCTGCCCTTGGTGGCCTCCTCTGTGCCGTGGCCATGCCCCCTCCCCTCTCCCCGGCCTCCCAGGGGGACCACTTGCAGTGGGGACAGCTTTCTGTCCATGCCTAACAGCCTGTGTTTGATAAATACCCTATTCGTTTGGAGGAGTGGTGGTTTTATCCAAGTAAAGACCCCTCATCTTTTTCGCCATACCGTGGCACTAGACACCGGGAGCCGTGCTCGGCTCCGCACTGACCGTCTCTGCCCATGCGTCTCCCCAGGGGTCGACCTCATCGCCGCCTTCTACGGCTGCCTGTACTCTGGCTGTGTGCCCGTCACCGTCCGGCCCCCGCACCCCCAGAACCTCGCCACCACTCTTCCCACCGTCAAGATGATCGTGGAGGTACGTATGTCCTCGGGCAGCGTGCACGTCGGACCTGACCCCGGACCCGCGTGCGGGTCGGACTGAGGTCTCCACTCCTCCCGGCGTGCGGTCAGTTCTCTAGGGCTGAGCAGGTGGGTTTCCTCCCTGGTGCCGCATCTCACTCGCACCTTCAATCCCTGTGCTCCACAGGTCAGCAAGTCTGCGTGCGTCCTCACCACGCAGGCGATCATGCGGCTGCTCAAGTCCAAGGAAGCAGCGGCCGCCGTGGACGTCAGAACCTGGCCGCCCATTCTGGATACAGGTGCGTGCTCAGCGCTGTTGGTGTGGGCGCGAGCCCCGCGTCGGCGAACTTCCTGTCCTTCCCTTGTAGGGACTGCATTGTTGCCCCCGAAAAATAAGTTAGGTAAGAACAGCTGAAGTAAATAGTGAGGAGGTGCTAAAAGGAGCCTCCAGCTGGATGCCTGGCAGGAGCTGTGCTGGGTGCTCAGAAAGGAGAGAACCATCAAGTTGGGTTCACTCATGGCACGGTTGCTTTGGCCAGTGGTGGTCCAAGGCCTGTGTGCCTGCAGACCGCAGCTCCTCTCGCTGCCTCTCATGCCCACCCATTGGCTGGCACTTGTGAGCACACAGTTTCCACAGTGCACACGCATACACCCATATGTTGTCTCCATCATTGGTGAATGCTGCCACACGCCATGAAAGGCTTGTGGGCCAACCCGGAAGGGCTGAAAAACCTTGCCCCCACCCCCCATCCCCCCTCCCTCCCTGGCCCATGGGTTCAGCCTGGGACTGAGAGTGCTTTGCCCCTCCCCATAAAGACACCCCAAACCAGCACCCTGCAGGCTCCAACGGTGAGTCGTGGTACCCGGACGGCCAGGTGGGCGCTGGCCAACAAGCAGACAGGAGTCTCTCCTTCCCCATGGTGCTTGCACTCCAGGGCGCCACCTGTGAGAGGAGGTCAGGGATGGTGTCGTCTGTAGCCACCTGCCTGATACCCAGCGACAGGTGTGGGGAGCGGCTCCAGGGCAGCTGGTGTGGGCCAGGGGTGGGCTTGGGAGCAGACTGGCTCCAGAGAGTCCCATCGCCTCACTGGCTCGCTGCGAGCTGGGCGGGCTCCTGCCCTTGCCTCACCTGTGTCCCCCTCATGGTCTTACAGGAACTTGATGAAGCACTGAGAGCCCCAGGAGCCCGTCCACGGCACTCTCACCGTGGTTGGAGTGCTTGTTATCCTGGCTCCGCCGTAGGCTCTGCAATTTTTGGCGATTGCCTGCTCCTCTGACCTTTCCCACACAGTTCTCATGGCCCGTCTCCTCCCCTGCATGTCCACCTCGGCACTGTCCCTGTCACCACATGCTGAGCACAGTCATGGGGGGCTGCTCTGTGTGACATTCACTTCCAGGTTGAAATAAGCTTCCCCAGCTGCACACACGGCCTGCTATCTCGTAGCCCCACTTCCATCTGAGCTCACTCGCCTCGGGACTCCAGGGACGAATCATGTCTTATCTCTCCCTGCAAGAGCCTGAAGCAGCATTAACATCACTGGTCTCTCCTGCCCAGCAGATGACATACCGAAGAAGAAGATAGCCAGCATTTTCAGGCCCCCCTCCCCAGATGTGCTCGCATATTTGGACTTCAGCGTGTCGACTACCGGAATACTAGCCGGCGTGAAGGTGAGTCCTCTGATCTTAGCTCCTGTTTGCTTCAGTCCTTGACACTGGGGTGGGCAGAAAGGATGTTGGATGCAGTTTATGCAGGCCCTTCCTTTTATCCAGAGCTTGAAGCAGCAATATTGTTCCTTACAGTTTGTGTTAAATACCAATAAACTGCAAAATTAGATTAGCCTGAGAGTAACCATATTTTGATGTTTTATGGTAATGTCTAAACTTTCTGATTTATGACTGGCCTCTAGGAGCAGGTGGCTTTGATGAGTCTATCTCCTTACCAGGAGCCAAGAGCTGCATTTAAAATGCTTTATTATTCTCATTTAGAAGATTTTTGGTGTGCTATCTCCTGGGTATTGTTTTGCTTATACGGGGATTTGAGACAGCAATCCTTTAAGGAAGTAAATATATGTGGACCTCAGCAATGTTGTTAGCCCTCTTTTCCTTCACATCACTGAACAGAACTTTTATTTGACTCTTTAGATGTCACATGCAGCCACAAGTGCCTTGTGCCGGTCCATAAAGCTGCAGTGTGAGCTGTATCCCTCAAGGCAGATTGCCATCTGCCTTGACCCCTACTGTGGCCTCGGCTTTGCCCTGTGGTGTCTGTGCAGGTGAGTGCTGCAGGTAGAATGTGCAGGTAAGAGGAGGAAGAGTTTGTAGGTAGAGTGTGCAGGTGAGTGGAGGGAGAGTGTGCAGGTGAGAGTGTAGGTGAGTGGAGGCAGAGCGTACAATTGAGAGTGCAGGTGAGTGGAGGCAGAGTGTGCAGGTGAGAGTGCAGGTGAGTGGAGGCAGAGTGTGCAGGTGAGAGTGCAGGTGAGTGGAGGCAGAGCGTACAATTGAGAGTGCAGGTGAGTGGAGGCAGAGCGTACAGGTGAGAGTGCAGGTGAGTGGAGGCAGAGCGTACAGGTGAGAGTGCAGGTGAGTGGAGGCAGAGCGTACAGTTGAGAGTGCAGGTGAGTGGAGGCAGAGCGTACAGTTGAGAGTGCAGGTGAGTGGAGGCAGAGCGTACAGTTGAGAGTGCAGGTGAGTGGAGGCAGAGCGTACAGTTGAGAGTGCAGGTGAGTGGAGGCAGAGTGTACAGTTGAGAGTGCAGGTGAGTGGAGGCAGAGTGTACAGTTGAATGTGCAGGTGAGTGGAGGGAGAATGTGCAGGTGAGAGTGTAAGTGAGTGGAGGAGGAGTGTGCAGGTGAGAGTGCAGGTGAGTGGAGGGAGAGTGTACAATTGAGAGTGCAGGTGAGTGGAGGCAGAGTGTACAATTGAGAGTGCAGGTGAGTGGAGGCAGAGCGTACAATTGAGAGTGCAGGTGAGTGGAGGCAGAGTGTGTGGGTGAGAGTGCAGGTGAGTGGAGGAGGAGTGTGCAGGTGAGTGGAGGCAGAGTGTGCAGGTGAGAGTGCAGGTGAGTGGAGGCAGAGTGTGTGGGTGAGAGTGCAGGTGAGTGGAGGAGGAGTGTGCAGGTGAGTGGAGGCAGAGTGTGCAGGTGCCTGTATTGCTGCTCCCACCTGCTAGGTTGGAATTGCTCTTGTAGTTGTTTAGAACCTTAACATTCTAAGATGCGTTTTTGATGCCCAGGAAGCCGAAGATACACATGTGAGTGGGTTTGTTTGGGGGTGATGTGGTTTGGAGTCTGGGTCTAAAATTGAGTAAGAGAGTAAAAACATACTTCTCATTAAATACAAACACTGTCCATTACTAGTAACTGAGAAGAGGCTTCTTAATCCCATCATTACTAGGAAGTAGCAACAGATCTATAGGACACCGAGCCCCCAACCAGCAGGCCCTGTCCCTAACTGTGACCCGGCTCCTTCTGAAGTGCTTCGAGGGAGACCAGGAACCCCTGTGTCACACCCCCGCCCCCAGCGTGTTTTTCTACTGAAACTCCCACTTGACATGAGGGCAGAATTGTGCCCCTGTTTCGGCTAGAAAAGTGTCCTTGAAGAAGGAAAGAGGCGGCCTCACCCTGGGGCTGTGCTAACCTCCGCGGCCTTGCAGCGTCTACTCTGGACACCAGTCTGTGCTGGTGCCCCCGCTGGAGCTGGAGAGCAACGTGTCCCTGTGGCTGTCGGCCGTCAGCCAGTACAAGGCCCGCGTCACCTTCTGCTCCTACTCAGTGATGGAGATGTGCACCAAGGGCCTAGGCGCGCAGACCGGTGTCCTCAGAGTGAGTGCGTGGCCATCCTGAGGCTGCCTGCCCCAGCTTTCCCTCATCTCTCCTCAGGAAGGGCCCAAAGTGGGCCCCTGGGAACCTTAAAAAAAAGACTCCCAAGACCTGTCCAAGCAGTTTTTGGAAACAGAAAAAACCCTTGCCGTGTGCTGAGCACGCTTACTATGTGTCCCCCTCCTGGCGCCCACCTGGCTGTGCCCCCGCGGCAGGAGGGGGGACTGGGGGGTGGGCTGCGGACTCCTGCTCTGAGCACATTGCTGGGTCCTTGAGGCCTCAGGGTGTGGAAAGGCCTGGGGCTGGAGCCGAGGGAGCCGTGGAGGCGTGCACCGGCCAGGAGGGCGGCTGTGGAGGCGGAGCAGATGCGTACTCTTTAGTGCTTCCGTTCTTAGAATTTTGAGGAACCGAGACCCCGGTGGAGGAGGCGGGGTCTCTGTTCAGCTCGGCCTTTGTGTGCCTTTGTGCATTCGGACCTGGGGCCAAACGACGCGTGGGTCCCTCAGAAACTCCCGCGGACAGCGCTCAGGGCCCAGGTCTCGCCCCGCCCCTCCCGCAGATGAAGGGGGTGAACCTGTCGTGCGTGCGGACGTGCATGGTGGTGGCCGAGGAGCGGCCCCGGATCGCGCTGACGCAGTCCTTCTCCAAGCTGTTCAAGGACCTGGGCCTGCCTGCGCGCGCCGTGAGCACCACGTTCGGGTGCAGGGTCAACGTGGCCATCTGCCTCCAGGTAAGGCGCCGGCGGGCCTGGGAAGCTTCCTGCTGCGCTCGGGACGAGGGTTCCTGAATCGTTGACGTGCGTCATTGTACCTGCTGCGTCCATTTCTTGTCCTCCGAGACTCAGATCTTTTATTTACAAATAGCAGTTTAGTTTTGAGAGCAATGAGGATTTTATTTTAAAAGACTTCTATTCTCATTGATGAACAAAGTCTTATTTGGAAAAAATATAAATTGTTCTTGAACAGTGACTATTATCTTACCTGGAAGAATCTCTGAGTTAGATAACAATATGCAGCTAATTTTTTAAAGCAAGAATAAATTTATTTTTTAAAGCTATCTAGCTTTAAAGTTTTAAGTTGAAACATTAATTGATGTGATAATCTGTATTGCCTCGAATGCATTTTTAAAACCAGCTATTTCACTTATTAAAAGGAAACACAAAGTTTCAGAAGTGGAGCAGCTATTTTCCAGATTTTGTACTAGTATCGCCATTTCACTTGTTCTAAAAGCATATTGAATGCCTTCCTCACCCACACAGACAAGAATTGTTGGGAGGGGAGGCATCATGGGAAGCAGAGCAGGGCGGGGTGTAGGGCTGCTGCTCAGGCCCCAGGGCCTTTGCCTGGTTGTGGCCCTCTTCTCGAAGTGCTCTGTCCTGGGTCAGCTTGTGCCAGGCACAGGGCAGGTCTCGACTACAGAGACCATTATCCTGGTTTCCTGGCGTTTCTGCTCATGTCCTGTCAACCGTGAAAAGACTCTGCTGACCACTCTGAGCCTCAGACCCTGCCATGTGGCAGGAGGAGTGGGGTGGGGTGGAAAGTAAGACTGAGCATCTGTTGGCAAGTAGTTAGTGGCTGTAAGTGAAGACTTCACTGCTCAGCATCTAAAAGCCCGTGTCCTCCTTACTCCATATTTGAAGGTATCTGTTCTGTTTGTCAGCATGTGGGGTGCCACGTGTGATGGCACAAATGTTAATGGGGTGTTCACCTGCTTGCTTTGAGATGCAGTGACACATTTTACTCTCTCTGACTGTGTTTCTCACGTGGCCTGTTGCTTTCTGTTTGTCTCCTGTGGCTGTCTCCTCCCTGTCTCGCTCTGCTGGCCTCCTTTGCCTCTGTCAGCCCAACAGGCTGGGAAAGCTGGCTGAGCAGGTACGACCTTGACCTCGGCCTCGAGGCGCCTCTGTGTATCCCCCATGAGTTCATGTGGCCTTCTTATGAATTTCAGACAAATATGTATTTCTTTTGCTGTCTAACTTTGCTCACAGTGGATATATTTGACATAGTACAAAAGCTCCTTTGTAACTAAACTTAAGAGCAAAACTATTTTTACAAGATTTTAACATTCATAGCATTGCCTGTGGAGGAAGAGCTGTGTTTAGTCTCAATGAAGAAGTTTTTGTTTTAATTTAATTGTACCTGTACAAAACAACAGGTCATGTTGTTTGGGATCTTCAGAGAGTAATGTTGAGCAGACTATCTGTTGAATTTGATGTTCCTTATCTAATAAACAGAACATAATGTTCTTCCATCAGGGTCAGCGTCAGGGGTCAGATCAGAGGAGAGAGAAGGGACGATGTCATTCGGGCTGATCTCTGAGGGAGCCTCTGCTGTGCTCAGCCCTCAGGAGAATTAGGTCAGCTGGTGGGAGGCCAGGCCCAAGCCGACGGCTTGATGGAGACGCCCCGCAAAACCCGTAGTGGTGTTTTCACCATAGCATAGAGAATAGAAATCTGTTAGAACTGAAATGTAAAGTTGTAGGATTTGACGTTTTTATTCAGTGTTATTGGATGTTTCACTCGTTGTTGTCAAGCCATGTAGGTGTGTGAATGGAAGGCATCAGGGCCCCTGGGCAGACTCCCTGCTGGGAGCAGAGCTGCTCCCTTCCCAGGCATCCCCGCTGGCAGGAGCTGTCACGCAGCTGTGCCTGTGTAGACGCAGATACGCTCCTGAAAGCGAGATGAGCCTGAGAATCCTGAACGGAAGTTCCTCTGCTGCTCTCCTTCCAGGGCACAGCCGGCCCGGACCCCACAACTGTCTACGTGGACATGAGAGCGCTGCGCCACGACAGGTAACGGCCTGTCCACACCCACTGGTGAAGTTCTGCAGGCTGGGTCTGCCCTGACTGGACCACCGGGCACCAGATGTTAGCAGACGGCTGGCTGAGTCAGCAGCTGTGGGCTCTGCTCGGACGTGCTTCACTGGGGGGAGCCTGGGCTTCCTTCTCTGCATCCCTGTGTCCTTGAGGCTCAGTCCGTGTCCCTTTATCTGTCATTCCATGACCAGGAAGGACACAAGAGTGACCGAAAGGTTGACATTTAGCTTTTTATGGGGTAGAAGACAAGTAAACCAACTAATGGCAAGGACTCTTTTACATGATACTATTTTAAGGCAAGATATAGTTTTTACATCAGTAAACTCGTGCTGGGGGCCACAGTGTGTGCCTGCCAGTCTGAGTCCCTCCCAGCTTTGAAGTTCCGATCCTGGTTCTGGATCCTCAAAGGTGTCCACGCTGCAGCTTGAGGTAAACCCGGGTGGAGCTTACTGGGGGCTGGGACCAGCTGGTGGGGAGGGCTCCAAAGAGACTTGGAACAGACTCCTGCCCTGAGCATTGCCAGGTGAGCTGGGCAGGTAGTGCCGGCACACGGAGCAGGTAGAAGGCAAGTCTCCTGTAACACCTGAGGTCACTACTCCAAGGTCACAGCAAGATAATGATCAAAAGCCTAAAAGCTTGGCTGTTGTCAACAGACTGACTGTCACAGTGGTAGTCAATTTTTGATTACCTTTGAGTTGCTGTCTTAGAGATTGTTATCTGTGTAGTAAGTTTTATTCTGAAATTTTTTCCTTGTTAATTTTTAGGGTACGTTTGGTAGAACGGGGCTCTCCGCACAGTCTGCCATTGACGGAGTCTGGAAAGGTAGTGGAAGATTCAACTTATGCCTCTGCCCCGTGTCCGAGTTCTTTCTGTCGTACGTCAGTTCTGGAAGGTGCTGGGAGCTGCGGGTCTCCTGATGAACACAGATCGACTGTGGTCGGGGCTGGGCAGGGCTGGTGCAGCAAGCCTCCTCTGCTCCTCACTACAAACCCACACAGGTCTTAGGCTGAGTCCTTAAATACACATCTGAGCTCAAAACCGAGAAAGGGAGGACTTCGGGTGCAGTAACCCGGAAGCAACTCCCACTGCTGGGGCTTGAGGCTGTAGGGCCCCTCAAGTCAGGGTCCGATGCCATCACTGTGGTCCTGGAGCGAGGGCCGGCATAGGTACACATTTGGAGCATGTGGCAGCCCTGGCCCTGGACTGGGGCCTGGAAGAACTCAGCCCCTGGCCCAGGTGACAGCCAGGAAGTGGTCCCCACCGGAGTCTTGGGCAGCAGGTGAAGTCCTAGACCCTGCGTTGGCCATTTACCATTAAAGCTGGTCCAGGCGTGCTGAGGCCCTGGGAGCCCACATGGGGTTTGAAGAGGGGTGGGGCCCAGGTAAAAACTGAGCTGCCATGACCGGGGTGGGAGGTGGTGGGCAGCAGATGTAGACCCAGGAGACCAGGCGTCCTCAGAACTGGGGAAGGTTGGAAGGAAGGAGGAGAACTCACACGGCCCGATCTGGCACTGTGGTGAAGGGGGCAGCCTGGGTGGTGTGACTGAGCAGCGGCCGTGTGCCTCAGCTGGGTGCCAGGAGACAGCAGGATAGCGGGCAGGGCCGTGTGCCCATCATGGCCAGGAATACATAGCCCCCAATCTCAGGGCCTCGCACGGCTCCTGCTGCGTGTCCCTGGTGGCTTGAGGGTGCAGGCAGAGGTCCATGCGTCTCTGTGCCTGCACAATCCCAGAGGCAAGAAATGGAGCTTGGTGCAGCCCATGCCGCCCGCAAGGGCCACCCCAACTCTGCTCACACACTCCCAAGCCACAGCTGCCTTTAGGGAGGCAGGGAGGTGCCCGGAGTGGGACAGGGCAGTGGGGACAGCAACAGGACAAGGCTGTGGTGGACGTGCTGGGAATGAGTGAGGAGCGGGCATGCGGGAGCCGTGTGCCTGCACAGGGTGGCCAGGGTCAGTCCCCTGAGGAGGAGCAGCTGCAGATATCTGGGGCGGCTGGTGCAAAGGTCCTGGTGTTGGGAGCGTGGGCCGCAGGGTGGCCACTGTGGCTGGAGCTGAGCGGGGGGAGAGAAGGAAGAATGAATGAATGAGCGAGCGAGCGAATGAGTGAGTGAGCGAATGGGTGAATGAGTGAGTGAATGAGTGAGCAAATGAATGAAGTCACCTGCAGTGCAGGGCATGGGAGGACACCTCCTGTGTGCCTTGTGTCGCCTTGCTCCAGTAGAGCGGCTGAGAGATGCCCGTGGGGCACTGAGGCTGCTGGCTCCCTCCCATCCTTTTCTGGGCGCTGAATCTCACGCATACACTGGAGTGCGTACCCAGCACGCCGTTTCTGCATCATCCTTTTTGTAAACTTAGCATGTTTTCCCTGATCAGTAAGGGCAAACAGTTCTTTTTAGTGCCTTTTCATCTCCTGTCACGTGTGGCTGCACCAGGACTGTTCTAATCACCCCGTTTTTCTTGGGCTTTTCTTCCCTTTCTTCCTTCTCATATTTTGTTACAGTAACTTGGGCCTGACGGATGTGTGTTCTGGAAAGAGTGCTCTGGCTGCAGGGTTCAGGTGGGCCACACAGGGAGAAGTCGGAGGCTCCACCAGTGTCCTGCAGCTCAGGACGGTCCCACCAGGCAGCGTGGCGGGGGTGTGGCGACAGCGGGAGGAGAGGAGGGCCTGGTGCTGACTGTGGGCGACAGCCTGCACTCACACCTTGCTGTGACCCCTCGTCCCTTCCTCCCACCTGCGTGGGGGTCCCCACTGTCACCTCCCATTTTATACATGGGGAAACTGAGGACACAGAACAGGTGTGCAGGCCCAGACAGCCAGATGGTCTGACCTGAGCCCAGTGAGGGCCCCCTGGACCAGGCGTGGGGGTCCTTCCCCAAGACACTCTCCCCTGGAACGTTCTCCATGGTTCCTGGATAAGAGCCGTTGCCTCCATTTGTCGTGAGTCAGCAATTGGACTGACTCCGAGTCATAGGACAGGAAGGGCTTCTTCACACTTACGTTCCAGGTCCAGAACTAGGAGGCTCCACGGAGCCCACGGACAAAGCCCTTGCAGGGCTGGGCTTCGGCGCAGCCAAGCTGTAGTGCCTGGGTGGCCCTCTGCACTTGTGTGCCCCCATGAGCATCATGGTCTCTTCGTGTGGCCTTGGTGAAAGGCCCCAGGGAGAGCACATGCTTATGTAGACCCTTTCTGCCCTTCTTGACCTCAAAATAGGGTCTGTTCTTAGGAACTCGGGTAATTTTGCTGAGCTTCACAATTTAATTTTGTCTATTAAAGTCTCTTATTTCGGTTAAAATTCAAAGTTAAATTTAGGTTGGCTTCTAAATCTCCTGATCACTCACATGTGCACGTCATGTCGTTTGGACCAGCTTCTGAGGACATTACTTTTAATGCAGTTGAATCAGGAGTCCGTATTGTCTTTGACACGTGGCGTCGTTCTCCTTCCAGATCCTCCCTGGGGTGAAGGTCATCATCGCGCACACCGAGACCAAAGGGCCCCTTGGAGACTCACACCTGGGAGAGGTAAGGCTGGGGGGCTTTGGCCCCAGGGGGACATGTGCTCTGGAGCCTCTCACACCCCTTTCTGCCCCAGATTCAGGAATTCTGGACTCTTTAGGGTCACACGTGCTTTTGGGAATCTGTCACAAGCTGTTCAGTGCTTCCTCCCAAAGCACGTTCTTTCTCCCAGACTCAGTCCTTGGGTAGGATTTTGGGATCCCGAGGATGAGCCCCCGCAAGAATTCCCCCAGCAGCAAAGGGAAACCTCGAGTTTTGTAGGCACTGGGAGAAAGGAGCCACCCAGGAACCAGCAGCAGCAGACAAAGCAGCTGCCCCTTAAAAAGCAGTTCCTGCACCAAGCCAGGAATGGCAGCCCCAAGGGAGGGGCTAGCATGGGGCAGACACTGAGGCTGGGAGGGAGGGGTCCTCTGCATCCTGAGGACACAGGTTAGAGGAGTCCCTGTCCTTCCAGGACACAGGGTGTGCAGGAATCGTTGTGTTGATGTACTTGCATTTATGCACATGTGTCTAGAGTAACTTGAGGCAGGTAGGACCTCTCACCTGGAGACCAGAATGGCAGGTAGAGTGCAAGTCGAGGCCTAAGTGCCCAGGTTGGTCTGTTACGGGAATGGTCTCATGCTTCCAGTTCCAAGCTCTGGGGATGTGCTGTGGAACCAGTGTCCTAGCACCAGGTGGGCATAAGGACCATTGTGGTCTCTGCTGCAGACAGCTTCCGGGGTCCCAGCAGGTGGTGCTGAGGGGTATTCACACAGATGCTGCCCAGTCTCTGTCAGAGGGGGATGATGATGTCCATGAGCCTGGGGGCCTCTCTGGCCACTCCACATCCTAAGGGGAAGATGTCCAGTCCCAGGGTGGGTGTGGTCGGTGTGGGGCCTCCCCCTCAGCCATCCCGTTCCTGGCCAGCTGGACCCAGGCCTGTTAGGGCAACAGTGTGCCCCCGAGATGGGCACGGGGGGTCTTTGCCAGGCTGAAAACACACCTCGTGGCAGAATCCCCTGTGGGCTGCCCCGTCTCCTCTTTTGGATGCTACCTTGTGGGGATGTCTAGGAGCCAGGCACTCAGTCTCGGGAATCGGCTGTGGGTGCTGGACGGGACCCGTGTTTAGAAGGACGTCCCAGGGGGCCCATGACACTCTGGGTACTGTTAGCACGCGTGTGGCCGACGAGGATGTGTGGATGTATGTAAACTTACGCACATCTGCCGGGCGAGTCTAGTGGCAGTCATCCTCCACTCTGAGCCCTCGCTCATTTCACTTGCCCTGTTGGAAGTGCAGATTGCTCCCAGTCCTTTCTTATTGTGAACAGTAGTTTGATGTGAGGAACGGCAAGGTATCTCTGTGAGCCCATCCACATCGCGGAGTCCCACAGACGTCATTCCTGGCCAAAGGGGAGGAAAGATTCATTGAAAGGAGAGGAAAGTTATTCGTTTGCTTTCCCTGCCCGCAGTTTTGACTTAGTTCACAAGATAAGACACCCTGAAAACAACCGCTTGCCCCTGCCTTTGCTCGGTTTTTCTTAAGCACTCTTGGCTAGCAGATGTCTCCTGGCAGAGTCTGTGTTCAGCGTTTGTGACGCGCCAACATTCTTGTCCTCTGGGCCCCACCAGATCTGGGTGAGCAGTCCCCACAACGCCACCGGGTACTATACAGTCTACGGGGAGGAGTCGCTTCACGCCGACCACTTCAGTGCCCGGCTGAGTTTTGGAGACACTCAGACTGTTTGGGCAAGGACTGGCTACCTCGGCTTCCTCAGAAGAACAGAGCTCACGGATGCCAGTGGAGGTGAGGGGTTAGGTGAACCCCTTGCATGAGCCCGTGTCTTTAGATATGGGGTCAAGGACATGCTCTGATAGTGCTTTTCTCTGACAATGACTGTTTTCCCCTGTGGCTGTCCATCACTGTCCTTGGTCCTTGGCCTCTGCTGAGGATGTAGGGGTTAGCGATGAGGCCATCAGGTCCTCCCCAGAGCCACCAGCACATCTCGCCAGCTGTGTGTGGTGCCCTCCCCACGCATGACTACTCAAAGTTGCAGAGTCCCTTGGGCCACAGCAGGCTGGCCAAAGTCAGAACTTTTAGTAGCCCCTTAGAAGTTGTTTGGTTTCCAGAGATAGTACAAATTATTTTTAAATATATATTCAGACATCGACACAACTTTTCTGAGGTGGTTACTGGCTACAGAGATGTAATCACAGAATCAAGTGTTGGACAGTGCGTCAGGGCCAGCTGCACATCTCACCTGGCAGGGGGCTCGGTTATCACATGGCATTGAGTAGCCAGCGGCCTGTCCTGGAGAATGCTGACTCAGGGCTGACACAGACATGCAGAGGGCGCCCGGATTTCACCGTGTGCCTTTCTGAGGTGTGTGAACTGTGCCATTCACAGAGCGACACGACGCACTGTATGTTGTGGGGTCTCTGGATGAAACGCTCGAACTGAGGGGCATGCGGTACCATCCCATCGACATCGAGACCTCCGTGATCCGAGCACACAGGAGCATTGCCGAGTGGTAAGAGCCCAGAGGAGGGCGAGTCCCACCCTGTCCGCCCATCCTCTCTGGGGCAGAGCCAGGAATGGTGGGCTTCTTCCCGGTCTCCTTGGTCCTGGCAGACCCTCTCCACCAGGGACGTGCCTGAAGCTGCCTGCTCCCTCTCGCAGGTTCTTATCCCTCCAGATACACTCTGAGAAACACGCCAGACACTCCTTGCTGCCCTTTGCTTGGGGTTTTGCTTGGTTTTTCCTGTTTTCCTAATCAATTTTCAACTAAGAGTCCGTCCCTGAATGCACAGGCAACACGTGAGATCTCCGCAGTTACCTGAAGTGTTTCTGCTTTTAATATGAATTTTCTAGTTTAAATGGTTGTGACTCATAATTTCTTTACTTTGTGGGGAGCTTGCATTGACACAGGTACAGCGTGCAACATAAAATAATACTCTTGGTTCTTAGCAGGAAGTTTAATTAGAATAGATATTCCTCTAAGACACGTTTAGCCTGACCTTTAAATTGTAACTGATGTTAAGCAATAGTGTGAAGTCAATGAATTACTTGGGTTTTCTCATTATTCTCTATTTGGCACCGTGTCTCACATGTCCAGTGGCCCCAGAAGCCTGTGCCCATCCCTATGTGACACCATCTGTCTGCTCCCTGCAGCGCTGTGTTCACCTGGACCAACCTGCTGGTGGTGGTGGTGGAGCTGGACGGGCTGGAGCAGGACGCACTGGACCTGGTGGCCCTGGTGACGAATGTGGTGCTGGAGGAACATCACCTGGTCGTGGGCGTGGTGGTCATCGTGGACCCAGGTGTGATCCCCATCAACTCTCGGGGCGAGAAGCAGCGCATGCATCTGCGTGATGGCTTCCTGGCCGACCAGCTGGACCCCATCTACGTGGCCTACAACATGTGAGCACAGTTCACCAGCCCCCTGTCCCGAGATGGCCGTGATCCAGGCTTCCCAGCGCTGGAACCCACTGAGGGTGCCGGAACGTGTGAAAACACTGCAGGTCTGCGCCACTGGGAGAGAGGACTCCAGTCTCACAGAGCACTGTGCCCCGTCCTCTGCTTTTCCAGATCCATCTCAAGGTTGTCCAAATCTCATTTTAGAAACACTTCTTGAATTATTTGAAGAAAGCTTTTAATCTTCAAGGACATTTATAAAAAAACAAATGTCAGTGTTTTACAGGTGGGGTGACTGGGAAAAGGAAGGCCTGGCACGGGCATCACAAGGAATTGCAGGCACATAGTTGCTCTCTGCCGTATTGCGAGTTAGCACTTTTTTGGCTAAAAATATAGTTCTTGATTTTAAAAATTCAATTATTTATTCCCACTTCAAATGACAAGTTCACATATAGAATTTACCCCAGAAGGAACGTGAGGCCCCAGTACAGCTGCTTCACTTCCGTTTCACAGGAAGGAGCAGGGCCCAGAATAGCGGGTGGAAAGGGGCGCGTCCCAGCCTGCCTTTCCTGCTCAGACCCCACACCAGGCGCTTCCTCTCTGTCAGTTCTTTTATTGAAACAGGCGTGCCCCACTGTCTTCCTATGTTGTCAGTAATACTCAGTAAGTGCCATTGGGGCTGTCAAGTTAGATGCTCTGTTTTAGAAAGATAAACCAGCATTTAGTTTTAAACCTCTTTCCTAGGTTTGTAACTTTATGCTGTTCAGTTGAAGTGCTTGTTTTTATAACACCACAATATAAATTCTTTTCAATACATGGAAATGTACTGAATTATTTTTATTCCAAGTCAGTGGATTTGGAAGCATTGGTGGCAGCATCTGAGGTTTCACGTCCTCAGTGCTGTTTGCTGAGCACCTGTGGTGCAGTCGAGGAGCCGTGGGGAGAGCCTTGCCCCACGACGGCTTTCACATTTTGAGTTGTGTGCTTATAAAATTTGGCCAAACCATATTCAATTATTTTATTCAAACTTGACTAAACCTGGTCATCTAATATGGTAAACCTAAATCAAAGAAGAGAATGTAAAATCCTTTAGATACTTCTAAGAATTTGAAGTGAAGCTCAAATCTAAGACATAGATTATTTTTATATAGCTAATAAAGAGTGTGTTATGAAGTTGTTGGGTTTTGGTGGGATTGAGGGTGGAAAGTTTATGAATCATGCATGCTTCATAGAAACAACCAGGTTTTTCGGGAATTAGCCTGGATCAGTGCCTAACAAAGCTGTTAATTCTCCACCATTTTAAATTCTCCACCAAATGGGTCTGGCTAACTGGGCCGACTCTCACATCTTACTCTTATTTGGCTACAAATAGCACATGCATAGTAGCTCTGTTGGCCTGTGGTGATGGACTGTGGTGTGGTGTGTTACAACATACTGGAATTCTAATAATCCTACTGTAATTATGTACATAGTCTGTGTAATTTATTGTTTGACATACAGAAGTTCCAGCAGTGGACTAATGGACATTCCTTATAATAGAATGACCAGCAGGGGAAAGAACTACCTAACCCTAATCTTAATATTGTAGTTTTATAGCAAATAAATATTGTAAAATCTTTGTATTGAAAGGTCAGTGGCAGTAAGACAAGGTGTCTTGTAAATTAAGATTTTAAGAAGTGCATTAAAATATTTTAAAGTTACTCTCTGGGAATTCTGTATATCACACTAAAATTGTTTTATATCATTATGTTAATAAAAGTTATTGACTATTTGTAATTCTGCATTTTGAAATGTGTGAAAAGGTTTTTAAAGTTACCCCAAATAGGATGTATTTTATTATGCATTCCTTTTTCTGAATATAAAAGCATTTATGCTTACAGCATAAATCTACAAAGTACATTAAATTATAAAAAAGAAAATAAAAAGCTCCTATAATCCTACCTTTGAGTAATAGCAGCATTAGTATGTGACATAAATCCTTTCAGGAATTTATTTTTTCCTTTTTAAGATTTTTGCAAAATTAGATCATATACTTTTATAATCAGCTTTTGTACTTAATAAATTACAGACTTTTTAATCTATAACAAATATTCTTCTACATGTCTCAACAACTGTGTCATACAGGTGTGCCGTGACAACGGTAGCTTTCACTCTTGCTGTACGTCAACGTTGTTTCAACAGTGCTGCAGCGGACCTCCTCCTGGATGTGTGTGCTCACTTGTGCGATTACAATCATTGCCTCAGGCTCAGTTCCTACAGGTGGAGTGAATGGGTCAGAGTTCATGCCAGGTTTGAAGCTTTGGGTGTGCACTGCCCTCCAGAAGGGCAGTGCGGGAGTCTCCTCTTTCTAGCAGCCTGATAGGGCTGGCAATGGACTTTTGCTCAAGATTAAAATAAATCCTTGCCAATTTGATAGTCAAGTAAGTGTCATGTCACCATAGAAATACAAAGGATTATGAGAGAATACTACAAAAAGGTCTATGCCAACAAATTGGATAATCTAGAAGAAATGGATAAATTCTTAGAATCATACAACCTTCCAAAACTGAATCAAGAAGAAATAGACAATTTGAGTAGACTGATCACTAGTAAGGAGATCGAGACAGTAATCAAAAACCTTCCAAAAAACACAAGTCCAGGGCCAGATGGCCTCCCCAGTGAATTCTACCAAACATTCAAAGAAGACATTACCTATACTTCTCAAACTCTTCCAAAAAGTGGAACAGGACAGGATGCTTCCCAACTTATTCTACAAGGCCAACATTACCCTGATACCAAACCAGACAAGGACAACACAAAATAAATTACTGATGCTGTGCAATATCACTGATGAACATAGATTCAAAAATCCTCAACAAAATACTAGAAAATCAAATACGACAATACATTAAAAAGATCATATACTGTGATCAAGTGGGATTTATTCCAGGGATGCAAGGATGGTTCAACATCTGCAAATCAATCAACATACTACACCACATTAACAGAATGAAGAATAAAAATGACATGATCATCTCAACATGCAGAGAAAGCATTTGACAAGATAGACCATCCATTTATGATAAAAATGGAATAAAATGGGTATGGAAGGAAAGTATCTCAACATAAATAAAGGCCACACATGACAAACACACAGCTAACATCATATTCTAATGGTGAAAAACTGAAAGCTATTCCTTTAAGAACAGGAACAAGACAAGGATGCCCACTCTCACCACTCCTATTTAATATAGTGTTGGAAGTCCTAGCCAGAGCAATGAGGCAAAAAAAAGAAATAAAAGGGATCCAAATTGGAAAGGAAGAAGTAAAATTGTCACTATTTGCAGATGGCATGATTTTATATATAGAAAACTCTAAGGAATCCACCAAAAAACTAATAGAAATAGTAAATGAATACAGAAAAGTTGCAGGGTACAAAATCAAAATAGAAAAATAAGTTATGTTTTTATACACTAACAACAAACTAGCAGAAAGAATACAGTCTCATTTACAATCACAACAAAAAGAATAAAATACCTAGGAATAAATTTAACCAAAGAGGTGAAAGACCTATACATGGAAAACTATAAAACATTGTTGAAAGAAATTGAAGAAGACACAAAGAAATGGAAAGATATTCTGTGCTCATGGATTGGAAGAATTAACATAGTTAAAATGTCCATACTTCCTAAAGCAATCTACAGATTCAATGCAATCCCCACCAAAGTCCCAATGACATTCTTCGTGGAAATAGAACAAAGAATCCTAAAATTTATATGAAACAACAAAAGACCCTGAATAGCTAAAGCAATCCTGAGAAAAAAGAACAAAGCTGGTGGCATCACAATCCCTGACTTCAAAATACACTACAAAGCTACAGAAATCAAAACAGCATGGTACTGGCACAAAAACAGACACACAGATCAGTGGAACAGCATCAAGAGCCCAGAAATAAACCCACACATCTGTGGACAGCTAATTTTCGACAAGCAAGCCAAGAACATACAATGGAGAAAGGAAAGTCTTTTCAGTAAATAGTGTTGGGAAAACTGGACAGCCACATGTAAAAAAATGAAAGTAGACAATTTTCTTACACCATACAGAAAAATTAACTCAAAATGGCTTAAAGACTTGAATGTAAGACCTGAAACCATAAAACTCCTAGAAGAAAACATAGGCAGTATCTTTTCGAATACCATGTCTCATCAGGCAAGAGAAACAAAAAAAAAGAAAAAACAAAAAACAAATGGGACTACATCAAACTAAAAAGCTTCTGCACAGCAAAGGAAACCATCAACAAAACAAAGAAACAACCTAACAATTGGGAGAAGATATTTGCAAATCATACATCTGATAAGGAGTTAATATCTAAAGTATATAAAGAACTCATACAACTCAACAAAAAAATAACCCAATTAAAAAATGTGCAAAGGATCTGAACAGACTTTTTCCAAAGAAGATATACAGATGGCCAACAGGCACATGAAAAGATGTTCGACATCATTGATTATTAGGGAAAGGCAGGTCAAAACTACAATGAGATACCACCTCATGCTCATCAGAATAGCTATAATTAACAAGACAAGAAATAACAAGTGTTATAGATGAGGTGGAGAAAAGGGAACCCTCATACACTGCTGGTGGGAATGTAAACTGGTGCAGCCACTATGGAAAATGGTATGGAGCTTCCTCAAAAAATTAAAAATAGACTTACCACATGATCCAGCCATTCCACTTCCGGGTATTTATCCAAAGAACACAAAAACACTAAGTCATAAAGGTATTTGCACTCCTATGTTCACTGCAGCATTATTCACAATAGCCAAGACTTGGAGACCACCCAAGTGCCCATCAATGGATGAATGGATAAAGAAGATGTGGTATATATGCACAATGGAATACTACTCAGCCACAGAAAAAGATGAAATCTTGCTGTTTGCGACAACATGGATGACCTTGAGGGTATTATGCTAAGTGGAATAAGTCAGATAGAGAAAGTCAAATACCATATGATTTCACTCGTATGTGGAAGATAAAAACAACAACAACAACAAACACACACACACATGGATACAGAGATTAGATAGGTGGTTCCCTAGATGGGAAGGGGAGACTGAGGAAGGTGAAAAGGGTAATAGGGCACATGTGTGGTGATGGATGGTAATTAGTCTTTGGGTGGTGACCATGATGTAGTCTACACAGATATCAAAATATGATGATGTACACCTGAAATGTATATAATGTTATAAACCAATGTTACTGCAATTAAAAAAAACAGCTTTGGAAGAAGAAGAAAAAAAATGTGTCATGTCTAGTCATGTTGAATATGTTTTCACGTGTTTATGGTCATTTTTATTTCTCATTTGATGCACTCAATTCAGATTTGGCAGTTCTTATTGTGTCCAAGGTTTTTTTTTAATTTATTGATTTGTAGGAGCCATTTTATACTAAGAATCATAATCTCCATATAGTCCATACTTTTTATAGTGGATCATTTGTATCTTGATTCTCTTTGTTTTAATTCAGATTGTTTTTGAAATGTTCTAATTATTTTATGCAAACTATGGTTACTTGTACTTAATTTCAGATTATGAATATAGCTAATTTGTTTCAAAGCGATTCTACTAGGACGATTAGCATAACTCCCCCATAACCTATGGAGGAGTACCTGGTAGAGAAATAACTTACCTCCAGTGTTTGCTCAATTCCTGCCAGAATCTGCTTTCAGACCTTCCAAGCTGTTCTAAAGAAAGGGCAGAAAGACCTGCTGGTGCCTCTGTGTCTCACTGACAGTATATATGGTCATTGAATCATGCATACTTACTTGCTGTGTACAAAAGGAGAAAGCAGCATTCTCTTTCTATCTGAGGCCATTTTACATAAGTTTTGGGTTTTAATGGCTTAAGGAAGAAACATTTTTTTCTTTAAATTGGATGTAGTAACAGTGTTATAACATCATGTATAGTATTCATCCTCTTTTGTATGATGTTCAGTTTCAGTAATGGAGAACTCTTTTAAAAAGTAACAAAATGCAAAATTTCAAAACCAATTGGTTTTAGATTTTTTTGCTTCTTAGTTCATAATTTGTGTTAGAGAGGAATGTATCCATGCAGGTGGCTGGGCTGTTTTCCCTCCTTCCTGTGGGTGGTCTGGAACCCTGCAGCCTCACCCCAGTTGAGCTCACTCCCTTTCTTACCCTGATCCTCCTCCTGGTCTCCCTGCATCTAGCTCTGCTGTTGGAGGTTTAATGAGGGAAATGTTTTACACGAGCCCGTGAAATATTTTGGAAGGATCATTGTGGAGTTTGCCAAGGGTGGTGGAAGAAGAGAAATTGAGATTATTATTAGTTTCAAGTGCCAACTGAGTGTAGTGTACCTACCTTATTCCCCAGACTCTCAAAGTGACTGAAAGGCCAGATATCATGTATGTTCATTACAGATGCTACTTAAAAGCCAATAATTGAAAAAGGACCACGAGGGGCCAGATGAAGCTCTGAGGGAAATAGGGAGTGCAGATGCATGGTCACCTGTCGCCACTCGCAGCAATAGCGAGCTGGACTCCAGGTGGGAGCACCCAGCTGCTGCAGGAGACTCCAGATGGAGAGCAGCAGAATGCAGGCCACCTGTAGGCTGCTGTGCTCTGATGGAGTGGAATATGTTCAAAACCAAGCAATGTTTAGCATTCACTTTACATTAAAAGGTAGGGAAGGAAGACTGACTCCTGGCATGACAGCCTGAGAAGCTCTGTGGACATGCTAGCCAGTAAAACTGGTGAAAATTATTTTTTAAAAAACCAACCATTTAAAGCCTTTGGAAATGATCCTAAGGGCATACAGCAGATGATGAAACATCTTTTTGAAAGTTTAGTAAGAAAAGCAAGAGTCTGTTATTTGAACCAATACTGCTCCTTCCCTCCCATCTCCCAGCTGAGCCAGGCAGAAACTCCACTTCAAACTGGTGCAGCCAAGAAGACAGGGTCCTGCCCCCAGTTACCTATTGAGGAGGCTAAGTTCTGAGTGAGTGCATCTGAGAGGTGGGAGATCTCTTCTTCTATCCAGCCTCCACTCATGGAATGGAGCCTCTACCTTGGGTGAAGTGCCACTGGGAATACAGGGGCCCCAGTTGCCTTTGCCCAGCTTGTAAGATGGTGGTTCCTTGCCAGGAGAGTCAAGCTGAGAAGACTTCAGGCTACTGCCCCTCACTTCACTGAGCACTCAGCTCCTAAAGTAGGGGTGTCACTCAGAGAGAAGTGTGCCATTGTTCCCACTCTGGCTGAGCCAGAACCCTGGCTCAGAGATTTTACCTGCTGGGAGAAGGAAGCTATAAAACAAATAGCTCCTCATCTCCCAAAGGAACTGACTTCATTTGCAACCAGACCATGGAGAAGTTCAATCATAAGGGCACTCTCAAAAACAGTAGAAGTTTGGTGAAAGGCAATGGGGAGGAGATTCATAGATTCAATGAGGGTACAGGCTAAACTGTAGGCCAGCTATTTTGCAGGAGAACCAGGGAAAGAGACAGCTAGGAAGAGCCCTCCTGGGGTTAGAACAAATCTCAGACACTGACCTTGAGAACTATTCCTTCAGTGAACCCTGAATTGGATCAAGTTAGGCTGTAGAGCAATTTATGTCCCTAGAGCATTGTTGAAAACCACAGAGCAATCAGCTGGCAGTTGGTGGAGCTTAACAGCTGGGTATGGTCAGGGAAAGAGACCAGAGAGCCCTGCCAAAACCCCTGTCATCCCAGGGTGACCGTGGGCATACCCAAAGCCGCACCTCCCTGAGGAGCACCACCAGAAGTTTAACACGGGGAAGGGGAGAGGGGGACAGACTTTACTGAAGTGATCCAGCCAGTCACTAAACAAATAAAACAACAATAACAAGCCCTGGGTGGAGGAGAGAGTGGCAAGAACCCAGAGTTGCTACAATGTATTATTTAAAATGTCCAGTTTACAAAAAAAATTATTAAACATGTAAAGAAACAGAAAAGTATGACCATACATCAGGAAAAACGAAGACAACAGAAACTGCCTGTGAGAACAACCAGATGTCAGATTTAACGGCCTTAAAAGTAGCCATTTAAAATATGTCACAGACTTAAAAGGAACCATGATTAAAGAAGTAAAGGAAGGTATGATGACAATGTCACATCAAATAGAGAATATCAACAAAGAGATTAAAATAAAATATAAAATATCATAATATTTTATATATTTATTATATAGCTATTACATAATACATATTAAAAATGTAAATTATAAATATATAATATATCTACTGTAAAATATGTAATATATGTAACAAATTTATATATATATAAAAGGACCAAATGGAAATTTTTGGAGTTGGGAAAGTACAATAACGGATGTTAAAAATTCACTAGAGGGGCTTAACAGTAGTTCTGAATTGGTAGAAGAAAGAATTAGCAAACTTGAAGATAGATGGATAAAGATTATGCAATCCAAAGAAGAGAGAGGGAGAAAAGAATGAAGAAAAATGAACAGAGCCTCAGAGAAATATGGGACACCACTAAGCTCAACAACATATGTGTAAGGGGAGTATCAGAAGCAGAGGAGAGAGACAGAGAAAAGAGCAGGAAAAAAACCTGAAGAAATAATGGCTGAAAACTCCCCCCAATATATTGAAAAGCACTAACCTACACATCAGGGAGCTCAAGAAACTCCACTTTGGATAAACATCAAGAGATCCACAGACATATATAGTAAAAATACTGAAAATCAAAGGGGAAATCTTGAAATCAGCCAGAGAGAGACAACTTGTCACTTACAAAGGAACTGCAATAAGATTGACAGCTGAATTCTCAGAAGCAATAATGGAGGCCAGAAGACAGTGGGATAACATACTTAAAGAGCCAAAAGAAAAAAACTGTCAACAAAGAATTGTATATCCAGCAAAGCTACCTTTCAAAAGTGGAGGCAAAATAAAGACACTCCCAGATAAACAAAAACTGAGTGAATTTGTTACCAGCTGATCTGCATTACTGGAAATACTAAAGAAAGTCATTCAGGCTGAAAGCAAGTGACCCCAGATGGTAATTTCAATTCACATGAAAAAACAAAGAGCACTGGTAAAGAGAATTATGTAATTATAAAAGACTATGCAAATGCACATTTTTTGCTCCTTAACTGATTTAAAAAGCAATTGCATAAAATAATATGTACATAATGTTGGTCTTATACATATAGAAATGTAACATATGTGTGATATTTTTGTCAATAACAGCACAAAAGTAGTGGATGGAAGCAAAGCTATTGGGCTACTTTACAGATGGTGAAGTAATAATTACAACAATGTATTTTTGGGTTTTTAACATTAATAGATGTAATATGTATAACAATAATACCACACAAAGGAGGGAAATAAAATAGATATCTAGAAGTAATGTTTCTATATCTCACTGGAATTAAGCTAGTATAAATCTGAAGCTGATTCTGATAAGATGTATATGGTAAGCCCTAAAGCAACCACTGAAAAAATGGCTCAAAAACGTAAAATGGCAGAGGTAAATCCAACTATATCAATAACATTAAATGTGAATGGATTAAACAATTCATACAAAAGGCAGAGATTATCAGACTGTGCATATATAAAAAAGAGCCAACCATATGCTATTGACAAGAGATATGCTTTAGATTCAAAGATACAAATAGATTGAAAATAAAAGAATAGAAAAAGATACTTCATGCAAATAGCAACCACAAAAAATCTGGAGTGGATATACTAATATCAGATAAAATAGACTTTAAAACAAAAAAAAAGTTACCAGAAGAGATAAAGAGGAACACTTTATAATGATAAAAGGATCAATCCATCAGGAAGACCTAATATATATGTACCTAACAATACAGCACCAAAACACATGGAGCATAAACTGACAGAAATGAAGGGATGATAGTTGGAGACTTCAATACGCCACTTGCTATAAGGGATAAAATAACTAGGCAGAAGATCAACAAGGAAATAGAGGACTTGAACAACACTATAAACCAACTAGACCTAACAGACACCTGTAAAACACTCCACCCAAGAACAATGTACAAGCAGGTACAAGAATGTACATAGGGCATTCTCTAGGCTAGACCATATGCTAGGCCATAAAAGAAACCTCAATAAATTTTTAAAAGATAAAAATAATACAAAGTATGTTCTTCAACCACAATGGAATGAAATTAAGAATCAACAGAAAAAAATTTGAGAAACTGACAAACATGTGAAAACTGAGCAACACACTCCTAAATAACCAATGGATCAAAGAAGAAATCAAAAGGGAAATCAGAAAATACTTTGAGATGAATGAAAATGAAACATATAAAAACTTATGGGATGTAGCTAAAGCAGTGCTTAGAGGTAAATTTATAGCTGTAAATGCGTATATTAAGAATGAAAATCTCAAATCAATAACCTAACTTTCCACCTAAAGATACTTTTGGAAAAAGAAGAGCAAACTAAACCTGAAGAAAGAAAATAATAAGAGTGAAAGGAAATTAATTAACTAGATAATAGAAAAGCAATAGAGAAAATCAATGAAACAAAAAACTGGTTCTTTGAAAAGATCAACAAACTTTTAGCTAGACTAACCAAGAAAAAAAGAGAAGACTCACATTACTAGAATCAGAATGAAAGAGAAGACATTACTACCAACCTTACAGAAATAAAAAATATTATAAAGAAATACTATGAATAATTGTATGCCAATAAATTAGATAACTTAGACGAAATGGACAAATTTCTAGAAAGACGCAAACTACAAAATCTGACTCAAGAAGAAACAGACAATGTGAATAGACCTATAGCAAATGAAAATATTGAACAAGTAATCAAAAAACTACCCACCCAGGTGGCTTCACCACTGAATTCTACCAGACATCTAAAGACAATATCAATTCTTCACAAACCATTCCTAAAAATACAAGATGGAACACTCATTTTATGAGGCCAATATTACCTGATACCAAAACCAGACAAAGACATTACAAGAACAGAACACTACAGACCAATATCTCTTATGAATATGGACACAAAAATCCTCAACAGAATACTAGCAAACCAAATCCATCAACATACAAAAAGAATTATACACCATAACCAAGTGGGATTTATCCCAGGAATGCAGGGTTGATTTAACATCTGAGAATCAATTAAGGTAATATACCATATTAATAGAATAAAAAGCAAAACCACATGATCGTCCTCAATAAGCGTAGAAAAGGCATGTGACAAAATTCAACACCCTAGGAAAAGGAAGTTACTTAACCTGATAAAGGACATCTACAAAAAACCCACAGCTAACATCACACTTAATGGTGAAAGACCAGATGCTTTCCCCACTAAGATCAGGAAGACTTAGGGGGGTCACACAAGGTGTGACCACCAGGAGGAGGGGATGAGGGGCACCTTAGGCATGTCCGCACCCCACCCAACCTTCCTGAACGAGGAAGCTGCAGTCCAGGGGGGCCCAGCTGGGTGAGCCCGGCCAAGGACTGTGGTCTCCCTGCTCAGGGGTCCTCAAATGTTGAGGATGGTGAGGCGTCTCCTACCCTCTGCCTTGCATACACTCTGCTCTTGAGAGAGAGGCCCGCTGTACAGGCAGGGCGGGCACAATTCCTCTAGAAGGATCATCTAGGCGGACAGTGCTGCCTTACTAACCTGGTGTTTCCTAACTTCCTTGAGGATGAGAATCACCTGAGGTCTTGTTAAAACAGTCCTACAGCCAGACAGGGCCCCATCCCAGATATGGGAGGCCTGGTGCCTGGGGTGTTTAACAAGTTCCCCATGGAGATTCCTGTGCAGGGAGCTGTGGGGCCTGCAGGACCCAGAGCACCCTCCCCAGCGTCCACACCCAACCCCTCACAGAGGGGAAAATTATGGGAGTGGCCTCCACAGTGTGAGAGGTACTCCAGGGATCTGCATGTTAAACTAGGGATACTGGGCTGCGGGGTCTTCAGAAAAGCCTGGGGGCATCAGGCTTTGTTCTTGAGGTTGCCAGCCTCAGTCTTGGCTCTGCTCCACATCTAGCCCTGTGCCCAAACCTCCCTGCTTGGCCTCCTGCCAACTTGCTTCAATGATGTGTATTTTTCACACTCCTTTAGGGAGAGGCCAGTTCTTTTCTCCCCAAACGCAGTGAAGGGACGATGTGAGAGGATCTTACCTGGCCAGATTGCTAGTGGACATGGCCACGAGGGTCATAATCAAAGAGGCACAGGAACCCTCTCTCTGCCTTCAGGATGAGAGACTGCGTAGTCACTGTCCGTGCCCCCCTGGGCCCCAAGGCAGCCCAGTCGTCAGCACAGGAGTGGCGCCAGGCACTGTCTGGGCTCTCTCGGGCTGGGGGTGAAGGGCAAGTGGAAGCTTACCCTGATCCGTCTCCTGGTGCCCAGACATTCCCATCTATCTGCAAGTACAAGAATGCAAGTTGTATCTGGGCCAGAGAGAGATGGAATCCGCAAATTTAAACACCCTGATCAACAAAATCTCAATACTACGCAACCAATAACAAACTGCATATATAAATTGGCTGCTGAGGCACATACAAGATAATTGTCATCTAAGCCCCTAATTTTAATTTTAATTTTTGGTATTCATCAAAACAGACTTGTTTTTCATTGAATTTGCATAAATATGATAAATTTAAACTATAAATAAATAAATAAAAATAAAACCCCCAAAACAACAGCAAAAAAACCCAGCAGCCTCATGGGACAGAGATGTGGGCCTTCTCATCACTTCCCAGGAAGACTTGCCAAACTCTCTCCAGGGCCTCAGCTGGGGGCTGATGGGCGAAGGCTGAAGGGCCTCCCTTGCCTTGGAGACCAGGGTGGGGTCCTGAAGGAGGGAGCTGTAGGGAGAAGCTCACAGGCTCATGGAGCTAACAGGGGTGTCAAAGCTGTGAAGACAAACTACCCATAAGGGAGATACCCATAACGGGGCCCCAGTTGACTGGGGAAAACTCACTTTCCTTGGCAGCTGCCGGAGAGCAGGTTCTGCTTGGGACACGGCCAGTCCTGGGGAGGGGAAGGTCTAGAAAGGTGGGTGAGAGCGAGGGACTGACTTCAGGGCCAGAGAAGCTGGGAGGGCAGGCAGAGCCCAGGCCTACCAAACCCCACACCTCACTACTCCCTGTTCCCTTGGCAGGGCCAGGGCTAAGGAAGGAACATGGCCCTGGGCTCAAGAATCCACTGGCCCTCTGGCAGTCCCTGTGCCTGCTGGCAAGTGAGGATGGGGTGTGGCTGGACTCTGTGTGAGGGCCCGAGGCTTTGTTCCTGCTCCCCTCCTCGATGATCATGAGACCAGGATGAGCATTCCGCCTTTCGGTGGCAGGAAAGTCTGGTGATTATGTGGCCTGGCCTGTGGACAGGGACAGCAGCCCCTGCTGGGGTGGTCCTGGCGGTCCAGAGGGGGGAGGATGGGCCCCCAGCAGGCCCCAGGCTCTTCCACAGCCCTTGTCACTACAGGGCCAACAAATGGGACCCTCAGCTTGGCCCCAGGATCTCTGCCCTGAGACTCAATGCTGCTGTCAGGGACAGATTCTCTGGGTGACTGTGGCCCAGTCTTGTGGACCAAACTGATAAACTGACTGGCATAGGAAGTTCTGTGTGGCTGAACTAGGCCATGGGAAAGGCAACAGGAGACAAGAGAGTTCTCTTAAATGCAGAGATCCCATTGTCCTGTCCTTGAGGCCTGAGTGAAGTGCATTTGCTCCTAGATAAAGTTGGGACCTGATTTTCTCTGGGGATGCCTAAGACAGCTTATTCCCCCCAGACCCCATGCCTTGCTCCACGCACCCTCCTGCCCACCTGGGGATGCCTGAGGCTGCTCTGAGGCAGGTCAGACCGGGGGTGGGGGGGGGGGCTGTGTGGGGACCAACACCGCCCTTTCATGGAAATATATGGTGCTTCTAGGTGAGGGCAGGTCATGTTCCGCTGAGGACAGGTCAGAGGAAGAGGACGTTTTACCACCTGGAGCTAAGGGTAGTTGGTGTGAGAAAGCCCCCAAGGATGGCTGTGGAGATGTGCTGAGGAACAGCTTCCCTCCCTGAGGTAAAGGAGTACATATCCCCTGGATGTGAGGTCAGGGGGCACACTCGGCGGCTGCCCTAAGCAGGCTCCTAGAGGGCTGGTACACTCCAGTTCTTTCCAGTCTGGTTTGGAAGGAGGGTGGACATTTGGGGACTGTCATCTTGGGATTCTTGGATCAGTGGGGGCAAGGGAGGTACCAGCAGGGACATACTCAACTTCTGGCTACAGCAGCAGGGTTGTCCTCTGGTGTTGGAGTGTGGAGGCGAGGTCTGGAGAGGTACATACAGGGCAGGCACCACAGTCCAGAGCCAGGGATCCAGTGCACAGGGCTTTGCTAGCCTCCGGGCTGAGGCAGGCAGACATGGTCTACCCTCCGGGCCTCCCAAGCCTGCTCCTCTTCCTGCATTCCCCAACCCAGCGTGTCTCCAGCTTTGCCCAGTGCCCGGGATGGGCTGCATAACCTGCAGGGCCCAGCGCACAATGAAAATGCCGGGGCTCTTGTCCGAAAGTTACCAAGAATTTCATGACAGCAACAGCAGAGTGCTGAAGTGAGGGGAGGTCCCGTGGACTCCCCAGGCCGACCCGCACGAAGCGGTGGATGGTGCCCCGGATGTCAGCTCACACCACTGAACAGACACGTCTCTCCAGACGTGGCCCCCATCTCTGCTGCCCCCATCTCTCCAGAGACCCCTGTGTTGTCCCCACCTCTGCTCAAGCCCCTGCCTTGCACTACCAGAGCTCTTCCTGAGGTCAGTCACGGCGTGGACTGGCCCGGCCGAAACCCCTGGAGCGCCCCCTGCCCTGGGGATAAGGCCCAGAGCCCCCCCCTGTGCCCCGGCTCCTGCGGCCCCTCACACTCAGCAGTCACCCAGCTCCTGGGGGCCCCACTCCCTGCGTTCCTCCCCGGCCCTGCCCTGGCCTACTGGGCTGCTCCTGCATACCTCGGCTGGCCATCCTGCCCGGGGCACCTCCACTCACGCCCCGCCCCCGGACAGGCAGCGCAGGGGCTTCCCCACCCGGAGGGTGTGAGCCGTCTCGCGGGGTGTCGGTGCTGCGTATCCTGTGCTCGCACTGCAGGATCCCACAGGCCAGCCCCACACGCCGCGGCCGCGCTGGGTCTCTTCCGGACAGGGAGGCTCAGGGCGGCCCAGGGCGCGAACCTGCGCTGCCCTGTTAGAGACACGTGGTCAACGAACACCCAAGGGACTGCTGAGACGGAAACAGGGCCTGTGAAGCCAGGGCCGCGGGTCGAGCAAGCGCCACTGACCACGTGGGGAACAGACCCGCCAGAGCAGAAGCCCCCCCGTCCGTGCGCCGCCTCCGCCCAGCGCTGTCTCCTCAGCGCCCTGACTCCCGGGTAGCCACTTCCGGTCTCGGATTCGCTCCAGCATCCCGAGGTGGACATGTGACTGTCTGGACCAATCCAGCTGCCCTCCCTGGCGATTGGTTCACAGAAGGCCACGTGATACCAACCAGGCAGGAAGTTCCCGGGAGGATCTTCCCCCCCACGCTCCGCTCCGTCCTCAGCTGCCCGTCACACCTGGTCCTTCTGCACCCCTCTATGCCCCATCTCTTCACGGCGTTGGGCACCCTACCTCTCACACCCCACCCCTTCACACCTCGCCCCTTCTCGCCCCTCCACACCTGCCCCTCCACACCCGCCTTCACACCTCGGCCCTCCTCACCCGCCCCTCCACCCGGCTTCACACCTCGCCCCTCCTCACCCGCCCCTCCACACCCGGCTTCCCGCCTCGCCCCTCCTCACCCTTCCCTCCACACCTGCCTTCACACCTCGGCCCTCCTCACCCTTCCCTCCACATCCGCCTTCACACCTCGCCCCTCCTCACCCGCCCCTCCACACCCGGCTTCACACCTCGCCCCTCCTCACCCGCCCCTCCACACCCGGCTTCACGCCTCGGCCCTCCTCACCCTTCCCTCCACACCCGCCTTCACGCCTCGCCCCTCCTCACCCGCCCCTCCACACCCGCCTTCACACCTCGGCCCTCCTCACCCTTCCCTCCACACCCGCCTTCACGCCTCGGCCCTCCTCACCCGCCCCTCCACACCCGCCTTCACGCCTCGCCCCTCCTCACCCGCCCCTCCACACCCGGCTTCACGCCTCGGCCCTCCTCACCCTTCCCTCCACACCCGGCTTCACGCCTCGGCCCTCCTCACCCTTCCCTCCACACCCGCCTTCACGCCTCGCCCCTCCTCACCCGCCCCTCCACACCCGCCTTCACACCTCGGCCCTCCTCACCCTTCCCTCCACACCCGCCTTCACGCCTCGCCCCTCCTCACCCGCCCCTCCACACCCGCCTTCACACCTCGCCCCTCCTCACCCGCCCCTCCACACCTGCCTTCACACCTCGGCCCTCTTCACCCTTCCCTCCACACCCGCCTTCACACCTCGGCCCTCCTCACCCTTCCCTCCACACCCGCCTTCACACCTCGCTCCTCCTCACCCGCCCCTCCACACCCGCCTTCACACTCGCCCCTCCTCACCCGCCCTCCACACCCGCCTTCACACCTCGGCCCTCTTCACCCTTCCCTCCACACCCGCCTTCACACCTCGCCCCTCCACTCCTCGCCCCTCCTCACCCCTCCATGCCCCACCCCTTCATGCCGGGCCCCATCCAAGTGTCCCGCCTCCTGCCCCCGCCCTGGCGTTGTGGAATGCAGCATCTGCTGCCATGATGATGCCAGGCCGTGTTGACTTCGCTCGTCTCCCTAGTGTTGCAGGTGTTTCGCTTTTATTCCATGTGGAGCGGCTACGGAGACTTGTTACAGTGCTCGTTTTATTTAATGCAAGTACAAGCGATCAGTTGGTTTATGAGTTTCCAAGTCTGTGGCCTTAAAAAATAAAACAGGAAAAGGGTTGGATAAGATTAATTTGAATTTCCCTGGAAGTGATTTTTAGTATTTATAACTTGTGTATTTGAATTATTTGAAATGATTTATTTGAATTCGTGGGTACAAAAGCACAAGTTCAGGTTTCCACTGACGCTGACTTCACCAATAGCGGGGAGCAGACCCTGACTGAGCACAAACAAGTGAAGCACGACATCCACGGACAGACCAGGCGCTTCATTAGGAACCCATCATTTTACAGACAGAGGAGGCCAGGGAGACGAAATTACTTGCAGTACACTGATCTCCAGAGTGTCAGAGCTGAAACTCTGGTCCTGAGCCCGGGCGTGCTCCTTCTGCTGCACACAGGTCCCACGGATCCAGCAAACTGTGATCTTATCCGAAGAATTACACTGAATGTAGAATTTTGATTCTCAGTTCTGCTTAGAGTTAAAATATCAGTATTTGTTGGTTTATGAGACATATTTTTCCATTTAGAACTGTTAGCATTAAATATTTACTCGGTAATCACAGCTCACTGTAGGCAAAGGGATCTAAACGTGACCATGCTGTATAGGTAGGTGGGGCAGCACTGTCAGATCACCTAACTACTGTGGGTTTCATCTACACTGATGATGAACAGATTTGAGGCAGGGCAGCCTTTTCAAAGGGCGGTGGACAAAGCTTTGTATTTTTAAATGTAGTGGAGACAAGGAAACTACAAATGTCCGGGGTCATTTTTGGTGGTTTGTTTTTTCTGGGTTAGGATTCTACACAGCCACAGCAGCCAGTAGAGCACATGCTTTATGACTGAGAATTGACTTTCCTAAATGATTATTACCAAGAGTCCCAGGGACCAGCCAGCTAACACATATGCCTAATATAGCAGAAATAATGATGGGGGCCATTAAAAACAGCCCTTGGAAAGAGATTTTCAATTTTTCATTCACAAAGCAAATCAAGCTTCCTAATTAGCTACAACGCGCTGGAAAGCTCGGCTCCTACTAGCCTGCAAGCCCTTGCTCTCTGCTTCCTTTAGTGACCTTCATCTCTGTTACAGGAACAGCTTGGCTGCTTTCTTTAGTTCACTGGTGTTCAAAGAACTCGTGGCAGGCAGTGGTAACCATGGCGACGAAGGCCATAAATTCCTGGAAGTCACATTCACCATCTCCATCGTTGTCCAATGTTTCCATGACTTTGTCGACAACCTCCTGCTCTTTGATTTCCTGAGAGATAAGAGAAATTGCCCAGCTTATTTTTAAAGGAAATTTAAGGACATCAAAACATGATTAAAAGTTGGCTGGCTTTCATAATTTGTATCAGAAACAATCCAAGATGTACAATACAAAATGCCAGAAAAGATTTCTCCTGTGACCAGGGACTGTTGGCCAGGCAGAACCCTCTGGGGGTCTGGGCTATTTAAAAAGACTGTATGGAACAACCAAGACCTGAAAAACTGCAGGTTGTTATCACTGTACTTTAAACAAAACACCTGGAAAAGAAGACTACAGTCTAGATCCGCATGGGCATATTATATGAAAATGTCTTGAAAGAAAAAATGAACTTTTGGCCCCCCTAAGGTTTTCATTGTTTCTGTGTGTGGAAGTTCCTATAGTGAAGGCTTCCAGTGGATTTTCATGTTTTGAAAGTGTTTTTTGGCTGAAATAACTCTTGGGAACATGTCCTAAATTTGTTAACTCCTTGTGTTCTTTTTGCCTGTTGAGTTACCTTATAGGGCATGGAACTTTTCCTGACAGTTCTCTTGTCCAACAGTGAAGCCAAGAGAATGGTGTCACAAAGGCTCAGAGGAGCAAACACAGTGCAGGGCTACAAATGTGGTGGAAAGAATGTGGCACTGAACACTGAAGAAGAGCATAAATGCGGATTGCTCAGAATAACTAATCCCTAGGGCAGGAGATCTTGGCCCAAAGAAGTCAAGTAAAATGTACAATTGCTGCCTTGAGTATAAAACATATGAAAGATTGAGATTCCAGTGGGGGTTGCGCTGGGCCCTATAAACATCTGCTGAACGGTGGTTGGGAGCAGTGCATTAATTTCAATACATTATAGATTTGCCTCCAAACCGAAATTACCTTGATAAAATGAGGCCAACAAATGTTCATGATATCTTGATACACTGACCATGAATTCTTTCTCTTTTATAAATTGTGGTTCCCACATGCTAAGCTTTTTTTATGTTTTAAAGTCAATAGTTAATAATAGTAGCTACTACTTGTTATGCTTTCACTATATGTTAAGCATTTAACAAACACTGTCTTGTTTCATCCTTACAACAATCCTTTTTACAGAAGAAACTGGAACTTTTTTTTTGATGAGGAAGATTCTCCCTGAGCTAACATCTGTGCCAATCTTCCTCTGTTTTGTATATGGGACAACGCCACAGCATGGTTTGATGAGTGGTGTGTAGGTCCACGACTGGGATCCAGGCCCTCGAACCCCAGGCCGCCAAAGTGGAGTGTGCAAACTTAACCACTATGCCACCAGGCCGGCCCCAGAAACTGGAACTTTTTGGTTGTTAAGTGGAAGGCAGAATTGTTGGGACTAGATAACTGAATGTGTGAGTGGGGCAGCTGCCACTCTGAACTTGGATGCCTGAGAAAACCAGTCCCAGAATCAAACTAGAGGACACCAACCCCTTTCAAGCCTCCAGGCTGCTTCCTCTGCTCTGGCAGTGCCATTGACAGCAACGGAGTGTTTGGGTGGGAGTAGGGACAGGAGAACCCCAGCCAGCCTTGCAGACGACGGGTGCTGCCTTGCTGCTGGAACCTGGGGCTTGTCCTGTGCAGAGAGGCTCGGCTAGGTCAGGAGGGCGGCTCCCCATCACTGTGCAGCAGGGCCCTGCCTGGTGCTCTGGTATCTTCCCCAGAAGTAGCTCTTGGTCAGACACTAGTGCACTGGTTCATTGTCTGGCCATTTCCCCTGTGTGTGATTGGTCCCTTCAATGACCTTGGTTCTGGGCACTAAGGGAAGGTCAGGTGCCAGGTGGACTGCAGTTCTTTGCCTCAAAGGCACAAGACTGGTATGCAGTAGGGATGCTGGGTGGCTGATCTGAGGGCAGTGGAGACGGTGGGTAGGGAAGTGAGTCCTCCATGAGGTGTCTGGACGTACTCCCACCACAGGCCAGAGCAGGAACTGCCTGGAGAGTGACAGGGCTCATCGGGGGCCCTCATGCAGCTTCCTAAGTTAGGGTCTCAAACTGAAGACGACTCTTCTCCAACGTCCTCACTCCAGGGAGCCCCCTGCAAGGCCTCAGGGCCCCCAAAGGATGCAGGGGCCTCTCTCGTGCCCTCAGGCAAGTAGGTTGTGGCCCTTCACTGATGTGCCTGGCTGGGTGCCCCAGAAGCAGAGGCCGTGGCTTCAGGCCTGTGTCTCTCCCAGTATTGAACATAGTGAGTGCTCAGTAAACTTTGGCTGAGTGAATGGCATCTTCTATCAGCATGGTGCATGCTAAACATCTAGCCAAAATGGTCCTTTTCCCAAAAACAAAAGCTTATTTATAACAACTTGCTTATATGTTCACTATGGCCCTTGATAAGTCATGAAAATATATTTTCCATCCCATTCTGCCATCATTATTGCTGTAAATCCTCAGATTTCTTTTTTCAGAGAAAAGTCAGCATTATTTGGAACTTTTGAGACAGCAGTTTTTCCTTGATGCTTCTACTATACACAAAACAGATGAAAATGAAAACAGTGGGGCCCATCTAAGCTAGTCTCCATAATGAGGGTTCAGTTGTGAAAACAACTTTTCAGAAGAAACCTAGTAGTCCTGAAATGGAACTGGAATCACCTCAGGGCAGCTCAGAAGAGAAAGTGTACAGGTGGTTTTATAAGTGGAGAGGAGAATGGCTAGACTGTTGATTTTAAAAAGCAAGGCTCACCTCTAAAAAATGGGAAAGCTCATTGTTGATGAGCTCCTTGAGTTCAGATTTCTTCAGCTTGTGCTTGTCGCCCTCCCTTCCGGAATATTGATGGAAAACATCAATGAGGGCCACCATGGCCTTCTCCAGCTCAGACATCCTAGGGGGCCACAAAGGAAAAATGTCTTCTCATGCTTCTGCCTTGTTTGTATATAGAACAGTTAAAGTGTTATCTAAACAGACCTCAACCCAGAGGAGGGGGCTAGACCGGCCTTGGCTCATCTTCTTTCAGGCTTAGAGAAGGGCACTCTGGGAGCTTGCACAGTTGTCACAATTCTCCCGTCTGCCTCTTAGACCCACTCTCCCACCCTCTCCTCTCTTCTCTGTCCCTGTGGGCCCCACTGATAAGTTCCCATGCCCTCTGGCTTCCAGTTGGGTTTGGCCAATGGGAAACTTCAGGAAAAATACAGAGGCAGAACAGTGAGGGAGTTCAGGGCTAGAGTCCTCCTTCTTCCCCAGTTGGCGACCTTCTGCCCTTGCAGGGCTCCAAGACGAGTGACAGAGCGTGGTTGAGCAAAGCGTCGACTGCAAGCCGTTAGAATTAATGAGAAAGAAGGTGACTAGGAGCCAAACGAGAATACAAAAATCAATAGTGTTCCTGTATTCTATCAGTAAACAACTAGAAAACATAGTAGAAAAATCCTATTCATATAGCAACACACATATCACTTAAGAATAAGTTTAGCAAGAAAAGTGCAGGTCCTTCAAAAAGATTCTAAGGATCATAAAATGTAGGAACTTGCTTTCCTTTGAATTAATACATAAATTTAGCTCATTTTTAATAAAAATATTTATGGGATTTTTTTTGATGGGTGAGGAACATGACCACAAAGCAGCTGTAAAATTCAGCTGGAAAAATAAATACAGCAGAATTGCCACACATGTTTTTGAAAAAGAAGATCAATGAAAGGTACCTTGACCTACTGGAAACAAAAATGTGTCATCAGGTGATGGGATCAAGCTGGTTCTGGGGCAGACTAGGCAAACGCGGCAGGAAGATGAGCCACAGGCGGGTGTTTAGCATTCACGCAAGAGCTGCCTCTGGTGCGCAAGGGGAGTGTCGCCTGTTCACTGATGTGGCCGCACAAATGCTGGAATAAGTGTTTCTTTGCAGTTGCCAACGTAAGAAACTTCCTACTTCCCTCACAGCATGTATCTTATACCACAGCCTGCAAACTGAGGAAATATCTGTTTAATCCTGGGAATTAGGCACATCTTAGACAGGATGGCTTGTCAGTTATCTCTTAAAACTGAGATACTCAGCCAGAGAAATTTACCAACTTTTGGCCTTGAGTTCTAATCATTAAAGAATCTTTGCACTGCCGTAGTTAAAAATAATAAAAAAAATTACATCTGATTGTTGAAAAATCATTCCCATGTTGAATATGTCACATCTTAAAAATAAACTGGAATAAAATATTTAAAATTTTACTTATTTCTGATTTCCTAAGGGAAAAAGGATTGAGAATGTTTGTCTTGGCCTGATCGTTGCTAAATTTACTCTATTAGTAATCAGTATTGCTCTCAAGTCCCTAAAAATCAGATGTATCACTTGTAGATACAACAATTCAGATGGATTAAAATCTTTAATAGGTCATACCTTCTTATCCTTTGCACTCAAGTTTTCAATTATTGATTTTTTTGTTTTTAAGTAACAAAACAAAAAACCCGAGAAACTTTTGTATCATCCTGATGCTTCTCAAAGTCTGTGATGATTTGGGGAAGGGGAGGTTAAACTAATTTTTCATGAAGAATGCCTACTGGGATTTTTTTAAAGGCAAGGCATAAAACATATAGTCTATATGTTCGAAAACTCCATAAAATGTGATTTTCTTCATAACCACACTACAAGTTAATTAGGAAAATTTTTTCCTATTAGATTCTCCCTTTTGAGAAACAATTGATGGTTTAAAGCTTATCTTTTAAGAAAAATATAAATCAAATATCCATGTTTCCTTTTCACTTCATTCTGTGAATATTCTGCATTAATCTTTTTATATGAAAAACAAGAGAACTTTTGGGCTTTAACTCCTTAGAGGGACACATCACACATGATGTGAGGGTCCCCTCTAAGGAAAGGGTCCTACTTCCCTGAGAAATTGTAAGACTAAGGAAAGTTAAACTCACCATAAACCCCAATTTCTTTGACCCATTTTGTAATTTACTTTTAAATAGTAAATTTACTTGTAAATTTACCTGTACAGTTGTCATGTAATTTCTGAGCGGTGTCCAGGGGGACCCTGACATTTCCCATTGAGGGAAACTGGAAAACCGAGAAGCAGGTATATACCAAGGGCTGGGGCAGAAGCCACGAGAAGAGAAAACATTGCTTTATGTTGCTTTATGAGATAGGGCTAAACTAGCGTCAGGTTGCCCGTCATTCTCAGCCCCTGGGAGAAGCAAAAACCCTGCTCTTCAAGGGGCAAAGATTGCAAAATATTTCTAAGAAGCACTATTTGTAGTACTTCTGGAGAAATGTCAGCAGTCACCTCTGAGCCACCAGACCTGAGGTTTCTCCGATTTATAGGAATAAAAACATAGGCAAATGAATCTCTAGCTACCTAGAGTTGAGGTGATCATGCCCACAAAACAGTAATAAGATCCACACTTTTGAAACGCTGCCATTTACCCTAAGGGGACTTTTTAAACTACTGCCCCATTCCCAACCCCACCCTCTTGATCCCCTGCCCCCAAAAGAAAAGAATAGGTTTTCCTGAGTGTCCTCACGTCAGTGGCTGTTGGTTGCTGCTCCTCGTCACCTCTGGCTGCAGAGTCTGGAGTGGCAAGAGTGATGGGCAGAGGCAGCCTCTTATTCCTTGCTCCCTGGGCGGTTGGGGCGTAGGCCGGTGCAGTCCCACTGCAGGCCGAGGCAGCCAATGGAGGCCGAGGGTGGGGGTGGGGGCGGCTGGGGCGGCCAGGCCTGCACACAGGGCTGCATTGACCAACTGCCACGGCCACCCAGGGACTCGCTGGAGAGCCGGGACTGCACATGGGGCAGGAAGTGGGGAGTCAGCTTTTTGTGCCATTTTTAAATTTATACACGAATATTGATGTTCCTCTAAAGGCAAGGTTGGAGGTGGGGAGAGGAGAGAGACGGATTAATTGATTCAGACAAAGCAAATGTGCGGCCAAGAACATGAAGCTTCCAAGTACAGGATGAACGCAGAGGATTAAACTCTGAATACAGAGTTTCCAATGGAGAAGCCCTGAGCTTCTCTCCCCTGGTCTGGCCCCCACCCTCGGACGGGTCGCCCTGCGGACATCAGTACTCTGAGCTAAGCAGGGTTGCCTTGAGAAGCCGCTGACCCCAACATCTGCAGGAACTGAAATGTGTGGCAAAGTAGGAACTTGATGCTTTTAGGGAAAAATCCTTATTTAATATGATTGAGGCACGTGCCAGGTGCACCCCAAGGCCTCCTTCACCCCAGGGTGAACAGTCACAGACTGTCAGACCTAGACAGTGCCCCAGACATGTCCTGTCCAAATGCTGTGTGTTATAGACAGGTACAGGCGGTGAGCCCCTCTCTGAGGCCCCACAACCAGCCACAGGAAAGCCAAGTACAGACTTCCCACCCCCCGTCTTCAGTGGTACCCTACCCAAGCTATTTCCAAGCAGAAACTCAAATGGTAGGCATTCCTCTAGACTCATTATACAAAAAGCATTTGCCCCAAACTCATCAAAGGACGTCTAAACCAGAATCAGGGCCCTTGTGCTGACTCAGGTCACAGTGGCCACGGAACGATCAAAACACAAAGATGTCTGTGGATACAGTTGTTTTGTCGTCATCTGTTTTACCAGGAAATTCATGACTGTTCAACACCCAGAAATGTCCCCTGGAAATAGCATGGGGCTGTGAGCCTCGGGGCTTGAGTCGTCCTCACCTGGACCCCGAGCCTGTCCCCACACCCCCGTGAGTGGGACCTGAGCGATGTGGTTTGGCTGTATTTCCTCAGCTGCCCCAAGGCTGTGGTCTCGTGAAGGGTCAGACACCTGCTTGCTCTGTGAAGTGCAGAACTTCCCACATCTGAGGAAGGAGCAACCGTGTGCTGGGTGCCCAGGCACTGTGTCTGAGGGAGCGCTGCTCCTGCGCACCCTAACCACTCCCCTGCGCGGCAACCTGGGCTCTGGGTTTGCCCTTCAGGGTTCACAAAAAAGCTTCAGCCTGCTCACGCAGTTTGGAATCCACTCATCTGACCACTGGATGCCTGAGCATGGGGCCTGCCATCTGGACACAAACCTCACAGCCTCCTGGGACAGCCAAGAGTGGTGTCCTGTGCCCACCCTGTTCCAGCTTCTGTGGGAGCAGGCGGGAGAGGACGTTCTTCAGAGAAGTGAGAGAGTGGTGTCAGGGCTCACAGGCTGCGAGAGAAACAGCCCATCTGGAGGAGAGGGGCTTTCACGTGCTGTGGGGCCCCCAGGGTGGCATCCTCCCCCACTCCCCAGGAGCTCACAGACACAAGTTCTTCATGTAACTTTAGAAGAACATGGGAAAGACATCTGTGACCTCACCAAGTTTCCACAGACTCACAACTCGAGGCTGAGTTTCAGCGCCATCACTTGACAAAAGTGTGACTTGGGACAAATTAGAACTGTTCTGCGAGGGGGGTGATCAGAGCCCTCACCTCACAGGGTTGTCTGGGGCCAGAAGTCCTTCCTTGACCTTCACACTTCCAGAGGACCCTGCTTCCCTTTCCTGACACCCTAGTTTTGAGTCTCATCTCATTAGACTAGAACCCCTGGTCTAGTCATGTGTGACTTGCACATTCACTGCCTCCCCTCAACTGTTTTCCACAGGAGGGCCCTGTACTAAAGCACCTAGAAATACGTTATTGAGTGGGACACCCGTGAAGCTCTTTGCTTGTGGTCTGCCTATGACCATATGGGATGCCGTCATTGAAATAGTCTCCCCTGTTTCAGTGGGGATGGTGGGATTTCAGAGTAGCAGAGCTGAATGACCTCACTCAACCATCAGATAGGGTGGGTGTGTCTGCTGTAAAGGGGAGAGGGACAGACCAGTAATCAGAATGCCTTGGTCCCCAGAGCTCTTTGGCAGTGGCTTACTGATCACAGTGTCCCTAGCAATGAGACAGATGGACGGCCTACTTGAGTAGTCCTTAACCCACACAACAGGAAAACTCTAGGTCTGGTAGCCAAAGCCTGACTTGAATCACCACAGTGGAGAATCACAGCCTCTCTCCAAGTTGCCAGACCGAAGTCGGGTTGGACCAGAGCCTCTTGGTTGAAGGAGAGGCAGGTCCCCTTGAGAGAGACCCTGCACTACTGCCAGTGTACGTGTGTGAGTGTTCTCCACACCTTCCCCACCTGCACTGCAGACACTTACTAATGCGACCGTGTAGTAGGGAGAAGGAAATACCCAGATCTCTTCAGGGATTATTAGATAGGCTCTGCATTGATGCTCTGCATTGATGCTAATTCCTGGGGCCACAAAATGGACCTGTGGCCCACTGGTCAAAGTAGGGATTTCAGGTGACAGTCTTAACTCTACCAACTCACAGTGGGCCCAGGTCATGCACAGATTTTCTCTGCAGGTATTTCTTCAGCTCCTGAATGTATAATCAAAACAGACATACTTGGTCACTAGCAGAATCCCCTTGCTGGCTCTCTTACATAACGAGGTGAGGCTCATTATGATAGGAAAAGCTAGGTGAACATCCCTAGAAATTTTCTTCTTATCATGACAGTGATAAGTAAACCAGAAGCAATACTGTAGCTCTTGGGAGAATTTCAGAGATCAATGCCACCATCAAAGAGCTGACATAAGCAGGGGTGGTGATACTTATCACAAGCCCATTTAACTTGCCAATTTGGCCCGTGCAGAAGTCCGGTGGATTGTGGAGAATGACTGTGGACTGTCATAGATATATCAGCTGGTGACTTAAATTGCAGTGGCTGTGCCGGATGAGGTATCGCCACTGGAGAAAATCAACATAGCCCCTGGCACTTGGTACACAGCTACTGATCTGACTAATACCGTTTTCTCCAAACCAATTTTCAAAGACCACCAGAAGCACTTTTTTACCTGGCAGGGCCAAAGGCATACCCTCATAGTGTCCCCTCAGGCACATGTCAGGTCTCCTGCTCCTCGCCATAATATTCTCTGCAGACGTCTTGATCATCTGGGCAGTCCACAGAGCAGCACATTGGTCACTCTACTGATGACAGTGTGCTGATTGGGTGTGATGAGAAGGAAGTGGCAAGTACTACAGATGCCTTAGTCAGCCACATGCAAACTAGCGAGTGGGAGATAAGCTCCACAATTTTGAGGCCCACCACCACAGTGAGGTTTCCGGGAGTTCAGTGGTCTGGAACATGTTGAAATGTCCCCTTCAAGTGAGAGACAAAGTGCTGCACCTTGTACCACCTGCCAGGAAAAGAAGCACAGCATTTAGTCAGAGTTTGGGGATTTTAGATACGAATGTGCTACACTTGCCTGTGCTACTTCAACCTGTGAGGCTGGCAGCGTCAAGTGGGGACCAGAGCAGGTTTAGGCTGCAGTACAAGCTGCTTTACCCTTGGTCCTTCAGATCCAGTAGATCCGATGGTATTCAAAGCGTCTGTGACACACTGGGATGTGGTACAGACCCTCTGACAAGCACGAGTAGGAGAATCCCAGCTCAGACCTCTAGGATTTTAGAGCAAGTCTGTGTCCTCTTTGGCAGCTAAGGATTCTCATTTTGAGAACAGCTTCTGGCTTGCTACTGGGGCTTAGCAGAGATTGAACACCTAACCCTGGGACATCAGGAGACCATGCAGCCCTAGTGTTGTCTGACCCACCTAGCCATAAGGTTGGTGTGTGTACCAGCAGTGTATCATCAAATGGAAATGTCTAGGAAATGAGTAGGTGGCTCAGACTCCTTGGACACCAACTCCTGTTGCATCGCCTCCCCTCTCTCAATCCATGCCTGTGTCCTCCTGGGGTATTTCTTATAACCAGCTGACTGTGGAAGAAAACACTTGAGCCTGGTTTATAGGTGGGTCTGCATGATACGCTAGTATCACCCTGAAGGGGACAGATAGAGCACAACAGCCTCACTCAAGGGTTACCCTGAGGGATGGTGGTGAAGGGAAGTCCTCTCATGGACAGAGGTTTGAGCAGCACATTTGGTTGTCCAGTATGTCTGGAGTGAGAAGTGGCCAGGGTATGGATCTTGGTTAATTCATGGGTTGTTGCTGATGATTTGGTTGGTCAGCAAGTTGGAAGGAACAGGATTGGAAAATTGGTGACAAGGAAGGCTCTGGAAGAGGCATGTGATGGACCTCCCTGAATGAGCACAGTTTATGAATACATTTGTGTTCTGAGTGAATGCTCACCAGTGGGCATGCACTGCAGAGGAAGCTCTTAATAATCAGCTGGAAAATGATCGACCCTGTGGGTGTCAGCCAGGTATTACTGCAGCCACTTCAGGGCTCGCTTAATGTGTCCATGAACAAAGTGGCCATGTGGCAAGAATGGAGGCATGCATGTGCTCAATGACATGGACTTCCCCTCACCAAGGCTGACCCAGCTACTGTTGCTGTGGCTAGGCCACTAGCCAAGATCAACAGTGAGTCCTGTGGTGACCAGCCAGACACATGGTGGCAGGTTGATTACATTGGACCGCTTCTGTCATAGAAGGGGCAGAGATCTGTCCTCACTGGAATAGACATATATTCTGAATATGGATTTGATTTCCCTGTCTGTACTGCTTCTGCCAACACAACATCCATGACCTCACAAAAGCCTTATCCACTGTAACGGCATTCTGGACAGCATTGCATCTGATCAAGGAACTCATTTCACAGCAAAGGAAGTGTAGCAGTGGGCTCACGCCCATTAAATTAACTGGTCTTCTCACACATCCCATAACTCAGAAGTGGCTCACCCAGTTGAAAGGTGGAATAGCTTCCTGAAGAGTCAGTTATGGTGCCAGTTAGGAGACAAGATACCGAAAGGATGGGGTTCTTTATTACAGGATACAATATATACTTTGAATCAGGAAACATTATATGGTGCTGTGTCCTCCACAGCCAGAATGCATGGGTCTGGGAATCAAGAATTGGAAGTACTAGTGCTCCTCTCATTAGTACACTTAATAATGTAGTTGCAGAATTTTTGTTTCTTGTCCTGGCAACTTTGAGATAGTTTGGAGATCTTAGTCTCCAGAGGGGAATGCTTCCACCAGGGGTCATAGCACTGGTCCCACTGAATTGAAAGCTGAGACCGCCACCTGGCTACTTTGGGCTCCTTAGGCCCCTGAACCAACAGGCAAAAGAAGGGTTAATCTACTTCCTTGTGTGATTGATCCCAGTTACCAAGGGGGAAGTTGCGTTACTGCTCCACGATGGAAGCAAGGAGGACTATGGAACACGCTGCTTCTCTGGGGCTTCTCTTAATGCTTCCATGAGCAGTGGTAAAGGTTAACCAAAAACTATAGCAACCAAAAAAGTAAAAATAAAAATAAAGCAGGACTATTGAGGACTCAGGCTCTTCAGGAATGAAGGTTTGGGTCACTCTACCCAATAAGGGACCCAGAGCAGGTTCTTGCTGAGGGCGAGGGAGCTATGGAATGGAGACTTGAAGAAGGAAGCCACAGATGTGTCAGCTACAACCTCAGGACCAGTTATGTAAATGAGGATCATAGCAGCTTTGTATATTTTTTGCTTGTTATATGCATGTGTTTATTTACTAACCAACTATTTTCTTCTCTCTCCTTCCCAATTTTTATTTTATAAACAAGTTGTTGAGGGTTAGCATTTCAGTTTAATCTTTAGGTAACTGAGTTTTCAGTGGAACCATAACTGAATTTGAGGATAATTAATATAGCCAGCGATGGGTACAATGACTGTGGGGACTGTGCATCTTCTCATGTGGAGAAGGGTCGGCACTAGTTCACTTATAACAAAGAGAGCTGTGCCTTTTTAGGTAGAAATATAGAATGATTTAGTTGTAAGGGAGCCCAAATGTGTGTGGAATGTTGCTAAGTAGCCAAATTTGTGGACTGTGCCTGTTATCCATTTATTGCCTCTCAGGTCTGATTCTCTACTTCAGTTCTTGTGCCACATCCATGGACTAGACTCTCTAATCACGCCTCCTTACTGTGCGTGTGATGTTCAGTTTGTAGCGAGGGATGGTGTTAACACCCTTGGAGGGTGTTAGAGGGCACTGCAGGAGGAAGGGGCTTCTCTTCCTGCTTCTGGTGGAGCAGGTCTTGCTTTGTCTCGCTCCTGCGTCACAGTCCTTCACAGCATCTGATGGTGCTCTGCTTCAGCCACCATGTCCCGAGAGGGCAGCCCTTGGTGACCTTGCAGCCTGGCGTGGGCCTGGTGGCCACTTGGCCCTGTTTTCCTGACGTGGACACTGCACACTCCAGAACTTGCGTTCACAGCAGTCCCCACTCCCTCTGCTCGTGCACCCACTGGCCTCATCCTGCCTGTGCCCTGGAGGTTGTTTCTCGTGACCTTCCTGGTGCGGTCACCGCACAGCCTGGGCTCATACCCACAGCGGCACCCCCACACCCTCTGTGCACCTGCCGACCAGCCTCGGCTCGCCTGTGCTCCCTCGGTGTCAAGAACTGTGAAGCGCTGCGATTTTACACTGCTTGCGAGCTGACAAGTTAGCACGTTATTGTTTCATAGACGCTGGCAGAAGGCATGAGGTTCCTGGCTCAGAGATTACTCACAGAAAAATCAGTAGTGAGAGCCTCATGTTCCTGTTGGCTCCCCCGCCCCCGAGTCCACAGCTCTGGTGCAGATGAGCCTAGATGAGGACGTGCACGTGTGGGTTGTGTTTCAGGAGGGTGCACTGAGCCCGGGACTCACTGCTTTCATGCCGGTGGTGATGAGACTGCCCTTCCTCCAGGTTGCTCCCCGCAGCACGGCCCTGAGCGATGGCCCGGTAAAGAGTGGCCAGGGCCTTGCATTCTCGGCATGCCCAGCAGTAACGCGCAAGGGACGCTCAGGGCTGCAGCGGTTTCCTGTCCACACAGGTGTTCCTGCTGGCCGACCCTGTGGATCAGCTCTGGCCTGGGCAGCCAGCAGACTTCTCCAGCGTGGTGTGAACCCCAGCTAGGGGAGGGGTCCTTCTTCTGTCTGTCCATCCTTGGTTACTGTCCCTCACCACTGGGATGCCCTTTAGAGTTCTCTGTGTAGTTAGGGTCCTGTGGTAGTTTCATAGTCTTGATGTTAAACTTGCACTGTTTAAGTTACCATCTGGTTTCTGTCTCTTGATAGGACCCAGACTGATACACTAGGTAATGAGAAAAATAAAAGAGTTTATTAATTTTTCATTATGCTTTTGTTAGTCTAAAATGATTTCAAGATAAAAATTTTTAAAAGATACTATATGGGAAGAGTAAACGCAGCAGAAAGGACAAATGGTGACTGAAATCAGCAGTTTTCTTTGAACATATAACATCCCCAACTAGTGTGCTATAATCTATTTTTTACCCACAGAACATTCCTGACACCAAATGTGTGGGTTTTTCCCCCACATCAACCAATTCTCTGACACCAGCTGGGCGTCCTACAATTCAATTCAATTCTGACACCATCTACCTGGAGTTAGCGTCAGACCCCACAGGTTAGGGGCTCAGTCCCACAGGACCCCCCCTTCAACCATAATCACAAGTCCTGGGTCACATGTACTTCTGACTGACCACCTATAAATTGGGGGTTCCCATGACCTCTTCCTTAGGGTCAATAATTTGCTAAAACAGCTCACAGAACTCAGAAAAACAGTTAACTTACTATTATGGGTTTATTATAAAGGATGCAATTCAGGAAGAGCTGGATGGAAGAGATGCATGGGGCAAGCTTGGAGCTTCTATGCCCTCTCTGAGTGCACCACCCCCCCAGCACCTCTACGTGTTCACCAACCTGGAAGTTCTCTGAACTCCATCCTTTTGGGTTTACATGGAGGTTCCATTACACAGGCATGATTGATTAAATCTTTGGCCATGGGTGATTAACTTAATCTCCAGCCCCTCTCCCCTCCCTGAGGTTGCGGGTGAGGCTGCAAGTTCCAATCCCGTGGTTGGTTCCTCTGGCTACCAGCCCCCTTCCTGAAGCTCTCTAGGGGCCCATAGATTCACCTTATTAGCGTAATCTCAGGCGTGGCCAAAAGGGGTTTGTTATGAATAACAAAATATGCTCCCCTCACGCCCCTTCCTCAGGAAATTACACAGGTTTTAGAGCTCTATGCCAGGAACTGGAGATGAAGACCAAATATGTATTTCTTGTTATATCACAATATCACATGATGTAATAAGACATTGTAAATATAAATAGCCAAACTGTAAAAGGAATGGGTACTACTGCCCAAGTAATACAAAAGCTTAGGGAGACAGAGTCCCAACAAGGGGCTGGTTGTTGGGTGGCAATCACTACAGGTGTTTTCCAGGAAGCTGAGACCAAGGGACTGCTGAGTGTGACGCCGGGAAGAAAGGTGTCTGCTGTGAATAACACTGAAGCGACTCCTCTGGTTTTGCTGTCTTTATAGCCAAGAGCCATCTGCTAGGTTAGTGGTCATGGTATTGTTGACAAATGCCAAAGATTTCAATCTGCAAAACTTTAAGGATAAGTGGGAGGGCGTGAGGAGGCTCAGACCCTATTGCATCTAGTCCACAGCACCTCTCGGTGCCAAAGGCACCTTGTGTCACCTAATGGTGAGGGTCTGCTGGCTGAGGGAGGCAGGCTGCAAGAGTGGAGGTTCCAGCATTGGTCATGGTAGGGAAGAGGTCCACATCCCAGGCAAGAGTGCCTTCTCCACCCAGGTGGTAGATGGAGATGCTGGTGGATCAACAGGCACCTCTTTTAGGTGCACAAATGTTCTGCCACGGTCTTCATCCATCACCTAGATGCTCCTTCCCCCTTCAGCCCACCCTTCATCCACTTAGCAAACACTTAGCACCGATTAATTCGTAACCAGATCCAAGCTTAGCTGAGTCTGCTCAGGGGTCAGGAAGAGTCATTCTGGCTTGAGTTTTCCAAGAGGAAAGGCCTTGGGCAGTGACATTGTTCTCTCCCACAGAGGACAGTGCCATCCGCCACCAAGCTGCTCACGAGGTTGGTTACAGTGACCCGTGTCCATAGGGAGAAAAGGACGCCTGTGTTCTAGAGGGACGTGGGAGAAGGGACAAAAGGCTTCTGTTTTAGGGAATGCAAGTGTCAAGGCGATGAGAATTAATGGCCTTTCCTATTACAAAGAATGCTACCACCAGCCAGCAGGCGGCCATGGGGAGAGAGGCTGGAGTCTTGGAGCTGGGTTCAAATCCTGACCCTGTGGAGAGACCTTCATCAAATGACTTACCCTTTCTCATCCTCAGTAAAAGAGGGGAAAAGCGGTACCCCCTCAGAGGATTGTTGGAGGAGTAAATGAAATTTTGCACATACACACACACATGCGCACATGTATATATAATGTGAAGTGCCTAATGCACTCAATTAATGCTCATTATTATTGTCATAAAAATTAATATTCTTGTCTTTCAAAAGAACCTGAAACTGTCAGGTGAACTCCTGGTACAGAAGGCAGACAAAGCAAAGCAAAGAACAGAGGACAGGGATTTCTCTCTGAGCCAGTACATTAGGGTCCAAAAGTGCAGAATGAACTCGTTGGCTAATTTAGAATACTTTGAGTCCAGGAGGCTCCCAATGTGGCAAATTGTGATAGAGTATCTGTCTTTCATGGGTATCACATTTTATTATTTTTATACCCCATCAAATTCCATGAATCCATTTGGTTTCTAGCCAGTCATTCCAGAGTGGGTGCTCCCTTGCAGAAGGGCAGGCCCAGTGTGAGCAGAGCTGGCGTCCGCCCTGGCGCTGGGGTTTGCTTTGGATCCATGGCAACGTTCGGGGCCAGCTCAAACAACAGGGCTTTTGTTTTTGTTTTTGTTTTTCAACTTTCCTTTTTAATTTTGAGAAGGAGCTGGAGGCTGGAGCAGGGTGCGCACACCCCACGGAGAGCTGCTTTCCTCAGCCTGCTTTGTGCGTGTGAGGTTTGTTGCCCAGGGACTGGTCTCAGTGAGATGTGAGATGAAGTGCTGAACAGGTGCCAGGGAAAGGCACCAACAGGAAAGTCGAGAGTTTTCCCCTGGGGAGAACTCTGCCACATATATTCATTGGATTATACTTTTTATAACTTTTAAGGACTCCTGGAAATTTGCCATAAAATCATGTCAGGTTTAAAGTTAAAAAAATCACTAAATTAGCCCATTGGTTTTTCACTCAGTGGGAACATTTTCTTAATTTAACTACTCTGTAAGCATCACACATTTGTGTGGCTTTGTCCCGTTGTGGGCCCAGAACAGCACACAGTATTCAACCACATTAGGACGAATGAACAACAACGAAAATCAGTTGACTGTTAAAATTGTTTAACTCATGAGGATTCATACACCACTATTTAAAAAATGCCTCTGTGGAACTGACCCATCTTCAACAAGAATGATCCAGGGCGTGGGATGAGTTAACTAATTTAGAGATTTAAATAAAGAATGTACGAAACAAAATAGAGAATATGAAAGATAAGGAGGTGTAAATTGGAAGCCTAATTCCTAGTAGTTTTTCTGCTGCAGGACAATAGTATTTTTTGCTTTTTAAAAACAAACTTTAAGTTAAAGACACTGTAAAGGGTTGGCACTATATTTAAAATTTTAGTATCACTGAAGTATATCCATAGGTATATTTATTACCTAATAGTTCAACTGAGTGCTAATATAATAACAATGTAAAGGATGCTTAGATAAAATTGTAGGAAGGATGAACTATTTTTGGAAATTAAAACTTAGAGTAGCCTCCATAATAAAATTGAATAAGTTGATATAATTCTTATGATGTGTGTATTAACATTGTTTGTTAAACATCTAAAATCATTTTTTCTTAGACTTCTAAATGTCTTCTGCAATATTTTTATATCACTAGTTCAGCTGATGCATTCTTAATGTATTGAAACTTTTTTCAAGATTTCTTGAGGAGGCTCTCGCACAACGCTTCTGGATGCAACCTCGGGGTCCCTGGAATTGCTTTGGCCTACCCATCGGGGCTTGAGAATGCCCTGGAGACTCTGTTTGTCTGACCTGCCTGCTTGCTTCTTCCTATTCCCCAGCAAGAGGCCCCACCCCTGCTGCTGGGACCACGGGACACAGAGGCAGACGAGGACAGCGTTAGGCAATATCACAGTTTCTAAAATGAAAACCCAGGCGGGGGGGGGGTGGGGTGGGGGGGTGGGGGGTGCAGGAGCTTGCAGCAGTGTTGAGCCGCCTCCAGGTGGCCTGCTGACTTGGTTGCCGCCTGGAACTAGAAGAAGGAGGAGGAGCTGGGTTCCTGAGTTGTGCTGGGCCAGGAGGCTCAGCGTTCTCAAGGCAGGACCTGGAGCAGGGCCTCACGGTGGCTCTCGCCGGGACAACTCGCACCTGGAGTGACAATAGTGAGTTGTGTGCCCTGATGTTCTCCACTGGGCAGAGCGCTCAGCAGGGCTCAGACTTGAGTGTGCCCTGGTTGCCCCGGGAGCTGGTTAAGAGTGCAGAGTATGGAGAGGCGCATGCACAAGGTCCACAGAAGGCCTTTGTCCATCTGGACGGGTCTGTGAGGCACCGATTAAACTCTGCTGGAGTCTGAACAGACGGTCTTACAGTCCCACCCTCAGCACTTTCACTCTGGGACCATTTTCCCAACAGTGCCGTGGGTTCCATTTTCACTCGTGCTCTTTCTTTGAGAATCTTCTGCTGGGAGAGACTGGGGATGAAAAATAGTTTCATTTTTCAGTCCAGCCAATCCTGGCTCCTTTATAGTTCTTTTAAGTTCTGTTTGAAAATTGAATACTTCCTTCTTTAGCTCCTCTCTCTCTCCCAGTTGTGCAGCTGTGAGACGCCGGTTGACACTTTTGACTCTCTGCCTGGAAATCTCCTGACCAGCTCTATCAGTTAATGGGGATGGTTTCTGCTTTTACTCCCATGCAGGCAACCATGGTGCCAGGCTTCCCACCACTGAATAACAAGAGGCTTCCAATAACATTCCCTTTCTTTTCTCTGGGCCTTTGCTGGCAGCCTCCTCAGGCCTGTCTCCCACTAACACGGTCTGAAAGGCCCTTCCAGCCTCTACCTGTTGCCTAGGTGTGAGCTAATGCCACAGGTGGTAGGCTTTTGTTATGGCAGCATCCTGATTCAAAGCACCAAATTCTGTTCCATAAGAAGCCACCAGCTAACAGCATAGCAACCTCAATACTTTCTTATTCTCACCGGCACAGTGGGTCAGGGCATGGGGGGAGGTGCTGCTTGGCTGGGCTCCATAATGTCTGGGCCTCAGCTGGGAAGACTGGAACAGCCAGAATGGCTCCAGTGATGGGGGTGGGGTCATTGAAGGCCTCCCCGGTCGTATGTCTGGCGCCTAGTCAGAGGTGACTTGACGGTTGGGCTCAGCTGGGACTGATGTCTGGAGTGCTGGGTGTGGTGTCCCAGGTGGCCTGGGCTTCCACAGTGGCTGGGTTCTGAGAAGGAGTGTCCTGAGAGTGAGCATTCTGCGAGACCCAGAGGAAGCTGCATGGCCTCTTGTGAGCTTGCCTTGGAAGTCTCTACTGGTCTCGCATTCTGCTGGTTAAAGCAGATACACGCCCACCTAGATACAGGGAGAGGGAACGTGGGTCCTATTCCCTGATGGGAAGGAAGTCAAAGAATTTACAGCCATTTAAAAAAACCACCACAGTTCACGCCAACCACAAATGATTTACCAACAGTAGAGGGCCCAAACCATTTTAAAGATATAGAACATTCCAGGATCCCCGAAGACTCCTTCATGCCTATTCCCTCCCTATGAACCTTCCTTGTACTTTTCTTTTGAACGACATATGCAATCTTTTTTGGAAGGGGTAGGGTACGCACCTATGAGTGGAAATGTTGAATTACGGGATAGGCGTGTTAACTTTGCTAGAAACTGACACATGGTTTTCTAACAGAATTATACCAGCAACGTAAGAGAACTCTGATTGTTCAAGATACTCACCAACACTAAGTGTTTTTGGTTTTTTAACATTTATCCATTCTGATGGGTGTGTGGTGGCATCTCACTGTGCTTTTAATTAGTGTTCCTGGGTGTATCAATTAGCTTTTGCTGCATATCAAACTGTCCCAAAATTTAGTGTTTTAAAACAACAATCACTTATTTAGCTCACGATTCTGCGCTTTGACTATTTGGGATTTATTCAGCTGGGCAGTTCTCATGCTGGCCTCATCGGGACTCACTCACGTGTCTATAGTTACTACTGATCAGCTATGTGGCTCTGCTTCTGGAGGTGGCTGGTTGTTGTGTCTATGTGTGTGTGATGGGTATGTGTGTGTGTGTTTGTGTGTTTATGTGGATGTACAAGTATTTGTGTGTCTGGGAGTATATGTGCATGTATGTATGTGTACATGTGTGTTTGTGTGTGTCTGTGTGTTCATGTGCATGTGTGTGTATCTTTGTGTATGTGCAAGTGCATGTGTGTATGTGTGTGACTTAGCCATATGTCTGTCATCATCCAGTAGGTTCACCTAGGCCTTTTCACCCTGTGGTGCAGGTTTCAAGAACATGAGAATGAAAACTGAACGGCCTCTTGAATCCTAAACACAGAAATTGCCCATGACCACTTCTGCTACTTCTGTAGGTACACCACAAGCCCAGATTCAAGGGGTCCACCTCTTGCCGGGAAAAACTGTAGAGTATTATGGCCATTTTTGCAATCTCCCACTCTTAGTGCTCTGGCCACAGCATATTTACATTCCTCAAACACAAAAATCACCCCAAAAGTCCATCCAATATGGCATCAGGCTTAAAGCTCAGGATCTCATGGTTGAAGTCAGATCTAGAAGCAGCTGAGATTTCGTAGGTACATCTCTTCTTGTTCCAGAGTCTTGTGAACTAAGCACAGCATGTGCTGGTGAGACAGGGGAAGATCACACAATAGATACTTTCATTCAGAGAGGGGCAGAATATAAAGCACATAGTCATTACTGGTTCACCACATCCTGAAATCTCGCAGGGCAATGTTCCCAGGTTCTCCTAGACCAGGGCAGGACAAATGTTCAGTTTAGAGCCTGGTTCCACTCCCCACAGTGGTTCACCAATCCACTGTTCTCCACCGCTCCCTTGGGAGTGGCACCATAGTCCACTGTTTTCAGGGTGCTGGTCTCTGCCCATGAAATGTCCTTCCTCTTTCATAAGGAATGGCCCATATTTGCCACTGAGTGGCTTCCTCAGCATGATTGTCGCCCATAGAAAGTTGGGGGTCCACAGGCAGAGGCCTTGTTTCATTTTGAACCATCTCCATCCCCCTTAGTCCAAGCTGGTAGTGCTTTTGCCAGCATAAATTTCCTAAGTGGTGTTCCACTGTATGAATATACCACAATTTGTGTATCCATTCTCCCATTGACTGACATTTGGAACGGTACCAACTTTTTTGGCTATTGTAAATGAAGTGCTATGAATATTCTTGGACAAGGCATTTTTTGGACATAGGTTTTTACTTCTCTTGGACAAATGCCTTGGAGTTCTTCTGGGCCACAGGATAGCTATATGTGTTAGGGACTGAATTGTGACCCTCAATATTCATATGTTGAAGCTCCAACCCCCAATGTGACTATATTTGGAGATAGGGCCCTGAGGAAGGTAATTAAGGTTAAATGAGGGACCCTAAGGTTAAAAGGTGGGACCCTAATCCAATAGGACTGGTGTCCTTATAAGAAGAGGAAGAGACATCAGAGCTCTCTCTCTCTGTCTCTGTTATGTGAGGACGCAGTGAGAAGGCGGCAATCCACAAGCCAGCAAGAGAGCTCTCACCAGAAACCGAATTTGCTGGCACCTTGATCAGGGACTTCTAGCCTCCAGAACTGTGAGAAGATAAATGCCTGTTGTTTAAGCCATCCAGTCTGTGGTATTTCGTCATGGCAGCCTGAGGAGACTTAATCAATATGTTTAACTTTATAAGAAACAGCCAAACATTTTTCCTTAGTGGAAGTAATATTTTATACTCACTCAGCAATGTATAATAATTCTGGTTGCTCCATATCCGTGTCAGCATTTGAGTGTAGTCTTTTTAACTTGAGCCATTCCATGTAAAGGTATCTCATTGGTGTTTTAATTTTCATTTCACCAATGATTACTGATGTCAAGGAATTTTTTCATGTACTTATTATTTGTATATCTTTTTTCATGAAGTGTCTGTTCAAGTCATTTGCCCATTTCTATTTATTTATTTGTTTATTAATTTAGTTGTTGAGTTTTAGGAGTTTTATATATTTGGTATACAAATCTTTTGATAAGCAATGTTTTGCAAATACTTTTTCCCAGTCTATGGTTCGCCTATTTGTTTTCTTTTCTTTTTTTTTTGCAAGGGAAGGTTCACCCTAAGCTAACATTTGTTGCCAATCTTCCTCCTTTTTTTTTCTTCCTTATTCCCCCCAAAGCCCCAGCGCATAGTTGTGTGGAGTTGCAAGTTCTTCTGGTTCTTCTATGTGAGCCGCCGCCACAGCACGGCTACTGACAGACGCGTGGTGTGGTTCTGTGCCCGGAAACCGAAACCTGGGCTGCCGAAGCCGATTGCACCAAACTTTAGCTGCTAGGCCATCAGGGCTGGCTCTCACCTATTTGTTTTCTTAATTGTGTCTTTTGATGAGCAGAGTTTTAAGTTTTGATAGTCTAATACAGCAGTCAGCAAACTGGGTTTTTAAATACAAGCTGTATTGAAACACAGCTGCATCCATTCATTCACATGGCTGTGTTCATGACACAACTGCAGAGTTGAGTAGTTCTGATTGAGACTGCCTGCAAAGCTTAAAATATTTACTATCTGGTCCTTTACAGAAAATGTTTGCTGACCCCACTCTAATTTACCAATTTCTAATTTTATTGTTAGTACTTTTTACATTGAAGGAAACCCCCTGCCTCTAGCTTTAAAGTTTTAGCTTTTATATGTATGTCTATGATCCATCCCAAATAAGCTTGTATGTAGGGTGTAAGGTGGGCACTAGGTTCATTGTTTCTAAACAAATATCCACTTCTTGCATTCCATCTTTTGAAAAGACTTTCCTCACTGCCATCAAATTGCTTGGGCACCTTTGTTGGAAATCAATGACTGTAAAAGTGTGGGTCTACTTCTGGACTTTCTTTTCTGCTCCGTTGACCTCTTTGCCTATCGTTTTGACAATATCACATTGTCCTGATTACTGTATCTTTATAATAATTCTTGAAGTCAGAGAGTATATATCTTATGATATTGTTGTTCTCTTTTAAGATTGTTCTGCCATTCTAGGTCCTTTGCATTGCTCTATAAATTGTGGAATCAGTTTGTCAGTTTCTAGAAAAAAATCCTATTGGCATTATGATTGGGATTTTGTTGTATGTATCAATCAAGTTGTGGAGAATTGACTTCTTAAATATATTGTTTCCAATATGTGAACATGGAATCTCTCGCCATTTATTTATCTTTTAAAATTTCTCTCAGCATTTTAAAAATAGTTTTAGTGTAAAAGTCTTGCACATATTTTTGTTAAACTTATTCCTGAGTATTTTATGTTGATACTTGTTCCGGGTCTGTCTCAGTCTATTGATAGTGATGCTATCCACTAGAAATGCCTGGGGGCACTCACCTGGGCTCCTACTATTTGTGGGGACCCCCCACAGACATTTCCAATGTTGTGGCTCGACTGGCCCTCATGGTTCTTATTACGATTGCAAGACGCACCTCAGCAACAACCATTATGGAACTTTGAAAAGACAAGGTTTATTATTCACAAGTCCTGGAAGGTACATGCATGCCCCGGGGCCACACAGCGAGGTCGCAGGTAGAGAAAGAGAGAGAGAGAGAGCACACATCAGTGAGGGCTTGGGCTTCTGCCTTTACTGGGGTGGAGGGAGGGTGCCTAGAGTTTTGTGGGTTCACTCTTTTTTTGTGTGTGTGAGGAAGATTGGCCCTGGGCTAACATCCATGCCCACCTCTCTCTATTTTATATGGGACACCACCACAGTATGGCTTGACAAGTGGTGCATGGGTTTGCGCCCAGCACCCGAACCTGTGAACCCGGGGCCACCTAAGCGGAGTGCACGCACTTAAGCGATACGCCACCGGGCTGGCCCCTGTGGGTCCACTTTTTATTGGTGAATTTAAAACATAAGAACAGTGATTAAAGTGCAGGAAGGGGAAAACAAGTGGTCAAAAAGTCAGTTATCTAGGTCACCCAGGGCTTTTCTAAAAAAAACTTCCTGGGTAGGGTGGCCTGGCTTTTTAGCTAGTTGTGTAGCTGGCAATGTGTTTATTCATTTATTGAAGTGGATACCTCAGCAATCAAAAGCTTTATGTCAGGCACTTATAATCAAAAAAGCTAATGGTCAGCTACTTACCCTACAATGCTATTATAAATGGGTTTTAAAAAAAGTTCATTTTCAATGTTTTGCTCCTAATAGAAACACACTTTTTTCTCTATGTTGATCTTGTATCCCACAATCTTGCTAAATTCACTTATTTGTTCTAGTAGTTGTTTTGTAGGTTCCTTAGGCTATTCTATGCGAACAATCTAATCTTTTGTGAATATACATAATTTTATTTCTTCCTAATAGTTATTCTTTTTATTTACTTGTTGCTTTACTTGCCTTATTGTGCTGGCCAGGATTTCCTACAAAATATTGAATAGAAGTGGTGAAAGTGGATACATTTGCCTTGTTTCTAATAAAAACTTTCAATATAACATCATTAAGTATGACTTTAGTGATAGTTTTTATTTTTATTTTTTTGTTGAGGAAGATTGGCCCTGGGCTAACATCTGTTGCCAATTTTCCTCTTTTTGCTTGAGGAAGACTGTCATTGAGCTAACATCTGTGCCAGTCCTCCTCTACTTTATGTGGGAAGCTGCCACAACACATCACAGCTTGATGAGTGGTGTGTATGTCTGCACCCGGGATCTGAACCCGTGAGCCCTGGGCTGCTGAAGCAGAGCATTCGAACTTAACCACTGTGCCACTGGGCCGGCCCCAGTGATGGAGTTTTTGATAGATGCCTTTTTACAGACAGATGTTCTATTTTTGCTGATATTTAAAAAAATCACGATTGGGTATTATTTTGTCAAATCCTTTTTAAAAATGTACTGAAATGATCATATGATTTTTTTTCCCTTTATTCTGTTAAAATGGTGAACTACATTGATTTTTAAGAGTTAGACCAATTTTACATTACTGGTGTCGGGGGAAGAGGGAGAATCTCCCTCTGCCCTTTCCCTTAAGGTTCTTCTGGCTGGCCAAATAATCAACAAGACAGGTTAGCAGGAGAAAATAATACCAAGTTTAATAACATGTATACATGGGAGAAAGCAGGGACACTGCGTTTCTCAACACAATAGCAGAAATTCTCATCTTAAATACCATCTTCTTCTAAAGACAAAGGAGGATGTTGGGGGTGGGGGGTGTCAGTTACAGGAGATTACCACTAAAGCACTGTAAACAAGGGTAAGGTTATTATGCAGATTTAAGGCCTCACCTTCCACATTGATAAGTTTCTAGAAATGAGGTCATCCCCCCTCTTCCCAAGACAGAGAGGGAGATACCTTTACAAATGGAGATTTCCCTTATAAATGTAAATGTTTGTCTGGCAACTCCTTGCAGGGCCATCCAAAGAATGTGGCCAGAGACAGAACTTCTGATAAGATGGGCTTGTTGGTGCCTTTCCTATTGTAAGATCTATTTTACATTATATTACAGCCATCAGATGGAAGATCTGTTCCAGGAAGGAGCCACCATGTCAAATTCTTTAGGCAGTTAGTGGGGGAGGTCAAATGTCCTTCAGAGAAAACAATCAAGGTAAAGAGATATATTTCAGGGTGGCCAAATTTTGATCTCCCACACTGGCATAAACTCCACATGGTCATAATGTATAACCCTCTGTACATATTGTTGGGTTGGACTTGCTAATATTTTGTTAAGGATTTTTGCATATATTTTTATGAAGGATTTTGGTCTGTAATTTTCTTTTCTTGTATTTCTCAGGTGTTTGTATCAGAGTTATGTTTGCCTCATAAAACAAATTGGGAAGCGTCCATCCCCTATTTTCTTTAAATTTTGTTAATATTGGTGTTATCTCTTCTGTAGGGGAGGAAGAGAATTCCTCCACCCTCTAGGTCCTTCTGGCTGGTCTTAGAATTAAATTACATGAGACAGAATAACAGGAGAAAATCAAAGTTTAGTAATATGTACACATGGGGAAAACCCAGAAAAACTGAGTAACTTGTTAGAATGGCCAAAGCTGCCACCTTTTCAGCTAAAGACAGAGGAGGATGTTGGGGGTAGTGGTTTGGGGCTTCAAAGGGGAGGAAGGCAACTTACATGGAGATGGAAAAGGAAATGTTGTTAAACAAGAGTTTGCTGGGCCATCTATGACAACGGGATCCCAAGACAGGACTTTGATAAGAATGGGCTTAGCAAGGATGCTCCCAGTCTACTGACACCCAGAGTTATCTATGGTGATGGCCTGTCCTGGGGCCAGGGCATCTATCTTAAATTCTTTCAGGCCATTAGGGGGAAGGTCAAAGTTTGTATAAGAGATATGGAACTACACAGATTTTCTAAATATACTTGTTCAGTTTTGGTAAGTTATGTTTTTCAAGGAATTTGCCCAATTTATCTAATTTGTCAAACTTTTTTTGACATAAAGCTTCATAATACCAGTTTATTATCTTTTAAAAAAACCTATAATCTGTACTGAATTTTTCATTCCTCATATTGGTAATTTGTGTTCTTGCTTTTTTTATTGCAGTAAAATATACATAAAATAAAATTTATCACCTTAACCATTTATAAGTGTACAGTTCAGTGGTATTAAATACATTCACATTGTTGTGCAGCCATAACCAACACCCATCTCCAGAACTCTTCATCATGTAAAGCTGAAACCCTACAAGGATAACATGATCTCCCTCTTCTCCCTCCCCAGCCCCTGGCAACCACCATTCCACTTTCCGTCTCTAAGATTTGAGGACCACGTCCTGCCCTTCCCAGACCACAGCGCCGCCACCTGCCGACCCTGCGCAGCCACCGCACGGTAACCCGCACTGACGTTGTCCTGTTTTCCTTTTAATCCCTGACTTCCTCTTCATGGAGTAAAAACTTCATCACCATGCTTCCACTTGTCAGGTGGAAACAATGCCACGCCGTTCACACCTTGCAGCCGGAGATGGGAAGGTTAATTGAATTATTACCAAAACAGCAGGAGGACGGGGGTCCTGTTGCAGAAACCTCAGCGTTTCCGTCGCCCATAGCAGGCTTCTGACCACCCCCCCCCCAGGCCCAAATGGGCCCCGGCCCCCACTCCCCTTCCCCGGGTCGACCCGGCCTCCCCCAGCCCCACCTGCGCCCCGCCCCCCGGCCCCCACTCTCCCTCCCCGGGTCCGCCCGGCCTCCCCCGGCCCCCGCTCTCCCTCCCCGGGTCCGCCCGGCCTCCCCCAGCTCCACCTGCTCCCCACCTGCGCCCCGCCCCCCGGCCCCCGCTCCCCCTCCCCGGGTCTGGCCGGCCTCCCCCAACCCCACCTGCGCCCCGCCCCCGGGGCCCCACCCCCACACCAGCGGCGCGGCTCCCCCGCTCGCGCGACGACGGGAGGCGGGGCCCGTGAAGTGCGCCTGCGCGGGGCGCTCGGCCCAGGCCAGAGTACTCCACGAAGGGCCTGAGCGCACTGCGCCTGCGCAAGCCCAAAGGGGTGACGCCACTTGTCGTGACGGCGGGGACTGCGCAAGCGCGGGGCGCCGAGCCCAGGGCGGGGTCTTCTCCGCGGACGCGCGCACCGCGCCTGCGCGGGCCGAGGGCGGCGGCTCGGCTCCCCGTAGGCATCGTCTGCCCGTGCGCGCCGGCAATGAGTACGCGGGATTCAGCGGAGAAACGCGGCTGAGGTAGGTTTCCCGTTTCCCGTACGCTGCCCGGGCGGCTGGACCGCGCGTGAGGCAGGACACGCCAGGTGACCGGTCCGCGCCCGACGTCAGCTAGCGGGCAGAGGCCTCCGCCCCTTCCCAGACCGCCGGGTGCCTTCCCCTCCTCTGCTCCGTGCCCCGAGCTGACCATAGCTCGGCGCCCCTCCCCGCGGGCCACGCCCCGAGCCACGCCCTTGCGGAGGCTTCCCCGGCGCCCCGCCCACCGCTCTCCTAGCCACGCCCCCAGGCCACGCTCCCTCCCGTCCGCGCCCTGGGAGTCCGGCCGCCCCGCACGCTGCGGGTCACGTTACACTCCCTGTCCCCCTCCTCTCCGGCTCCTGCATCCACGGCGCCTTCTCCCCACCCCTCGTTGGCCACCTGCCCCTGAGGATCCTCGGCCCTCTCCCGGACAGCGCCCGGAGCCAGCGTCCTTGTGCCCCGCCCGGGTCCGCCCTCCGGCCGCGCACCGTCCCGCCCCATCCCGTGCCATCCTGGCCCCGCCCCATCCCAGCTCATCCCGCCTCATCCCGGCCCTATCCCGGCCCCGCCCCATCCCGGCCCCGCCCCATCAATCAGTCCCCAACTCACCGCATCCCGGCCCTATCCTGGCCCCTCCCCATCCTGGTCCCATCCCGCCCCATCCAGGCCCCGCCCCATCTCGGCGGTATCCTGCCCCGGCCCGGTCCTGCCCCGTCCCGCCGCATCCTGGCCCTGCCCCATTCTGCTCTTGTCCCTCGCCATCTTGGCCGCATCCTGCCCCATCCTTCTCCGCCCCATCTTTCTCCGCCCCATCCTTCCCCGCCCCATCCTTGCCCTTCACGCCCCGTTCCTTCCGGCCCCCGCCCTATCGACCGGGCCTGTCCTGGCCCCGCCCCACCCTGGCCGTCTAGCAGTGTTTTCCAATGAAAATGCAATGTATGTATTTTAGTATTTGTGATGACAGATGTCACAAAAATAAGTATTAGATCTTGATAAGTGAAGCACGCATTTTAAAGAAAGAATTGCTGTGTAATTTAAAAACCGTTCATCTCAGAGCATAGTACGGATTACACTGTCACTGGAAAAATGGGAATTGAGAATGAGAAGGAAAAGCCTCTGAAGATGCAGAGTTCCTGTTAGTGGAAACACTTTAAAGCCCCAGGTAGGGAGTTTTAATTGGAATTAAAGGTATCAGGGTTCCAAGAACAAATGTGACATCTATTTGTTGTTTTAAATCAACCCAGTGATCTAAGAGAAACCAACAAGCTTCCCTAATGAATAAGATTGACGCTTTGCAGACTCCTCAAGAAAACACACGCTCTTTGAAGTTTATAAATTGTAAATGCTTTCAGTTGTTTTTGTAAAAAGTTGCGTTTATAAACTTCATTTTTATTTCATTCTTTAGACATACATGTTTTGCTTCGGTTCTGTAGAGGAACTTTATCGTGGACCTTAGACCTTAAGTGACGGAACAAGCGTTTTCTCATTCTCTCTCTTTTTAAAAGTAGGAATGGAGGGGAGAATGAAACAGTAAAAGCGGCAGCTATGCGGCAGATCCTAAGAGAACTATGGCAACACCGGGTGACGGCCCCAGCAGTGAGTCGCAGGTAATTTCGGTTCTGGTGTGTAAACCTGTATTTAAAGGCCGTGAATGTCACTGACTCAGCCCAGGGTGGTGGCGCTGTCCTTGGACCTTTGAAGGTGGCCGCTGACAGTGGGGTGCTTAAATAGGGGAAGTGCAGTGTTTGCACGGGTCACAGATGGCGTGCTGAGTTGGGCGTTGTAAACACCGCCCAGGGCTCTGGGGTTCCGTTTTTGGTACTGAAGCTGGTGAAGCAAGCACATTTTCTCAGTTGTTTGATGAAGTCCCAGGCATAATGTGTTAAAGGCAGGTGGGACGCATTAGAAAAGATTTATGTATTCATACTGCTTTTCTACCTGGGATACACGTATAGTTTCATTCAAGTTACCAGTAAAAAAAAAAAAGTCACCTTAAATTTCAAGGAATGTTAATTATGTAAAATTAAAACCAAATGAATAATAAATAATGTTTTAAAAAAATCAAACATTTTCATGTCTATGGTGTCAATTTTAACATTTTTTTCTTTTCCTTCTAATGATTGCTCAAATTTCATTTGGGTTTTTATATATAGGAATTTTATTTATAGTGGGTCATTTCATCTGTCAAAATTACTTATAAAATGTTTCAATTCCGTGGATGTCTTATTTTTCTTTTGATAAATTTAAAAATATTGGAACAGTTACAGAATAACATTGCTTACATATTACACAGAAGTGAAAACTTGTTAACATTTTGTCATATTTGCTTAAGAATATATATATAAATATATGTAAACAACAAGACCATAGATAACAGTTTGTTCTCCAACCTCAGAACCCCAGTCCCATTCTTCCTTCTCTGTCTCCAAAGGCAAGCACTACTATGAATTATGAATTGATCTTTGTGCTTCTGCACCATTTTTTATACTTTAATATTTTATATAGGCATCCTTGAGCAATATATGATGTTTGTGCTTTTTACAGTTTATCTAAGTGGTGTCATATTCTCTGTGTCATCTGCAGCTTGCCTTTTTCACTAACGTTACTTTTGGGGGGTTTGTCGTTGGTGTGTGTGTAGCTATGGGATGCTCCTGTAGCATGTTCCTTATATGAATGTATCACGTTCACACATAATGTATATAGGTCTGTTGCAGTCTTACTATTATGCAGTGCATGTACACGACATTTTATTTATTTCCCTTTTGTTGGACACTTAACGTTTGCATTTTTTCTCTATTTCAAGCAGTGCTGCAGTGAACATCCTTCTGCAGGTCTCCTTGTGCACATGTGCCCTGGGGTATATTCCCAGTAACGGCATTGCAGGGTGCAAGGGATTGCGTGTTTTCAGTTTTACTAAATAGTGATCAGTTGTTCTCCCAAGTGCTTTACCAGTTCACAGGTCTGCCAGTAGCCCACATAGTGCTTGCTAACACTTGAGACCATCAGATTTTTACATTTTGGTCAGTCTGATGGGTTAGAAATGGTATCTTGTTATTTTTGTGTTCCTGATTACTTGTGAGTCCTGGTAGTGTTTCACTAATATTTGTGTTCCTCCTCTTTTTTGGGGCGGGGTAAGGAAGATTTGCCCTGAGCTAACATCTGCTGCCAATCCTGCTTCTTTTTTGCTTGAGGAAGATTAGCCCTGAGCTAACATCTGTGCCAGTCTTCCTCTATTTTGTATGTGGGATGCCTCCACAGCATGGCTGATGAGTGGAGTAGGTCCGTGCCTGGGATCCCAACCTGTGAACCTGGGCCGCCAAAGCGGAGCACCGTGGAACTTAACCACTCAGCCACAGGGCTGGCCCTGTGTTCATCCTCTTACTAGCACCCTCCATTACAGAAGAGATGCCTTATGGTCACAGTTTGTGTTTTATCTTTTTCCCCCCTTGATCAGTCTTTTTCGGGTTTTATTGATTTTATGTTTTCAAAGAAGCAGTTTTGTGTTTGTTGACTTTCTCTTTGTTCATCTGTTTTCTATTTCATTAATTTCTGCTTTTATCTCTATTTTATTCAATTCTATTTGGGTTTAATTTTCTCTTTTTATAGCATCTTGAGATGGAAGCTTGGATCACTGATTGTAATGTGATCTACTATGTCTTATAGTAATTTTGCTGTACCAGCTTTCTTATGGTTAGTGCTTGTGTGGTACACACATGCACGCACACCCATATCTTTTCAACCTAGGTCCTTATGTTTAAAGTGTTTCTCCTATAGTTGTGTCCTTTTTTTTCCGTCAGATAATTTCTGCACTTTAATTGAAGTATTTAGTCCATTAGCATTTAACATAATGACTGATATGGTTAAGTCTAACGTCTTGCTTCTGTGTGTCACATTTCTTCTTTGTACCTTTTTCCATTCTTGCTTTCTTTTGGATTAATAAAGTACTGCCTGTAATTCCACATTATCTCCTCTGGTGGCTTTTTAGCTGTGCCTTGTTGTGTTATTTTAGTGGTTACTCAAGAGATTGTGACGTGTATCCTTAACCTGTTCCAGTCTTTTTTTTTGACCATTTCGCGACGTAAGAATCCTCCAGATTAGTTTCATTTATCAGCTCCCATTTTTTGTGCTGTTACTGTAACATATTTTACTTCTATGTTATAAACCCCACAATAAATTATTGTTTCTTTATGCTATCAAAAGTCTTTTTTATGAAGTATAAGAAATAATCTGTTTCTCTGCAGTTTTTCCTTTTCTGGATTCTTTACACCTATCACTGGCAAAAATTAAAGACAGTGATAGTGGCTGTTGCTGCTGAGTATTCTGGCTGAAGGTACTCCGTGCGTTGCTGGTGAAGTGTGAGGTGCTACACCCTTATGGAAAGAGTCTGACAAATGTTTGGATGAAAACTGTTATTTGTTTATCCCTGGCAGTCTATCCCATAGAAATAAAATGTCATCACATAAGGAAAACTGTGCACAGACGTTTGTGGCAGCATTGTTGATGGTGGTAGAAAACTAGACACAAGAGAAAGTCCATCGATTGGAGATGACGGAAGAATGAGGCAGAATTCCTGCTATGGAATATTATATAGCCATTGGAAATTATAAGTTAGAGTTCTAACAGTTGGGGAGTTTTTCACAAGGTGTTGTGTGAGTAAAAGAAGCAAAATTAAAACAGAAGGTCTGTGATAGCCTTTACAAAAAACGACGTCAAAAGAAAAAATAAACCGTGTGTGTGTTTGTATATCACATGAGCATGGAGAAACTCTGGGAGGGTGTACACCGGGGGACTAATACAGACTTCGGATGGTGGTGAGAGGGGGATGATGTGGGTGAGCAGGGACGGGATGGAGACAAGCTACAAAGAACGTGATACTGTGCCCAAACTAATCATGTCCCTCTAACAGGAAAATGTGCAGAGGATACACATGGGCAATTAGCTAAATAAAAAAGAGGACCAGTGAGTACCTAAAACACATGTTTGACTCCATGATAATCAGAGAAAGGCAAATGGAGGTAACAAAGACAGGTAATTTCTCCCCATCAGATCGGCAGAGATTAGAGTGATGAGTCAGTCACCTGCCTTCCCAGAGCTAGGTCCTGATCTCTGTAGGGGTCTAAGGAGCCGCCTTTCTGGAGGGCGTTTGGGGGTGAGGTTGGAAGTGAGGCAGGTATGCGTCCTCTTGATCCACTAATTTCACATCCAGGAATTCATCTTAAGAACATTGTCAGGGCCAGACAAGATGATTTATGTCTAAGAAAGTTCCTCTTAACATAATTCATAATCGTAAAAACTGAAAACAGTCTGTGTGTCCAAAACTAGGAGACTAGATAAACATGTTATAATAATTCATAGAATGGAATACTATCACGTATTAAAAATGTGTTTAGAAGTATATTTCATAATGAAAAATGTTCAGAATTTAATAAGTGGAAAACATCACAAGGCAGAATTGTATGATCCCAATCAACACCCTTATGCACATGTTATATGTACACTTTAAAAAAAAGCCTGGAAGGATATAAATGTTAATGTGTTGACCGTCATTATCTCTGGCCAGTGAGCAAGATTACAGATGCTTTCACACATTTTCTAAAATGAACATGAATTACATCTGTCTTTAAAGAAAATTTGTTTAAAATGTATATATTGGGAGGGGGTTGCCACAGTGAACTGGAACACATGATAGGAGGTTCTGCCACCTCCAGTGGCTATCTTCCAGGCAAGCCTGTTCTGAAGAAAAGTGGTGGTGGGGCCCTCAGGTCCAGGGGCCTCTCAGGGTCCTGAGCAGCACGTCAGCAGCAATGCAGTGTGATTGAGGCCGGCTGCTTGTGCCAGGTCGCTGGCACCTTCCATAGGCCCTCATCGAGGCCCGCCCAGCTCTGTCCTCGTGTCTGACGAGGTCTCCAAGTGTAATTCCCTGGAGACAGGGCTGCTTCCTCCTGGGCCGGTTGTCACTCTTAGGGAGCGCTGCTGGTGATCAGGTCTCAGTCACCAAAGACACTAAACGTGCCTCTTGTTCTTTCTGTGACGTTCTCTTGAGGATGCAAATCCTCTTGTACTAGAGACGTGGAGTAAAGGTGGAGTGAGGGTGAGATTGCTTGGTTCTGCTTGTGAAGGTGACCCAAGTTGTTTCCATGATAAAAACCTGGCCACATGAATCTTCATTTGAAACCCTCCTGATAATCTGGAGCCAAAAAAAAAAGAGAGAAAGAAAAAGAAGCCCACAGTCATTCCTTGTTCTGTCTTTGGCTTGAAGCAGGAGGGACGAGAGCCTGTTGGGCATGGTGAAGAAGAGCGCCTCCAGGAGGGTGTGCACCCTGAGGAGTTCGTGGCCATCGCGGACTATTCTGCCACCGACGACACGCAGGTCTGTGTGCGCTTGCTCACATGCAGGGGTCGTGTGCACCAGCTCCGGGTCGTATGCATTCAGCACATTCAGTGACAGAATTAGATGTAAGTTTTGCAGAAGTCATGCCAAATTTAAATAAAGAAGTATTCAGATGTTTAGAGCTGCGTGAGACCTGTGAGTGACCCTGCTCTTCCTAGCCTAGGAAATTCTGACCCCAAGCCTGAATGTGAAAGACACCTGGGTAAGGAATGAGGGAGGAAGCACCCGTTCCAGTGTTTGCTTGGAAACCTTGATTTAGAACCTATTCTAGTTAATGAAAGATGAGGCTATAAAATAAAAACATCTACTTGAATGTAGCTTTCTTTACTTTGTAACAGGAATTTCTTAATGTAATCCTCCAGTAACCGAATCAGCTACCACATAGCTGAGTTACTGGGAAGAGGCTTTTGAGAAATTCTGTCCTAAGCCATTTGAAAATGTTTAATCTTTCTTTTTGGTGAGGAAGATTGGCCCTGAGCTAACATCTGTTGCCAGCCTTCCTCTTTTTGCTTGAGGAAGATTGTCTCTGAACTAACACCGGCACCAGTCTCCCACTATTTCTATGTGGGATGCCACCACAGCATGGCTTGACGAATGGTGTGCGGGTCCATGCCCGGGATCTGAACCTGCAGACCCACAAAGTGGAGCGCACGTACCCAGCCACTACACCACCGGGCCGGCCCCTGTTTAATCTTTCTTTTAAAAAACGTCAGTTAAGCTGTGCTCTTCTTTCCTGTAGATGTCCCACACGAGTGTCTAAATCCTGATATCATTTTCATAAATTGTCAGTTGGTGTAATTACCATCGACTCCTTTTTGAAATGGCTGTGATTGGGGCCCTAGTGATGGGGGATTTATCACTAAGCCCTGGTTGAAATACCAACTACAGGGTTTTCTTGAATTTTCACTTCCGTATATTTTTTTTCCAGCTCAGTTTTTTGAGAGGAGAAAAAATTCTCATCCTGAGACAAACCACTGCTGATTGGTGGTGGGGCGAGCGTGCAGGCTGCTGCGGGTACATCCCAGCCAACCACCTGGGGAAGCACCTGGAGGAGTGCGACCCCGAGGACACGTGGCAGGATGAAGAGTATTTCGGCAGCTACGGAACCCTGGTATTGCTTTCTGCACTCCCTGTTCACCACCCGGATGCTGGTTTCTTCTCTCTAGTTTTAGGTTCTAACTTTAAAAAAAAATATCTGAGCTGCTTCTGCTCATTGTTTAGAGCAGGGCTCGCAGACCTTTCTCCTGATTAGCAGGCTGTGCGGTCTGGGTGAGGCTGCTGGGCTCTGCCGTCGCCGTGCGAAGCAGCCGTGAAAACACAGAAGGTGGGCGTGGCTGTGTGCCAATCAGACTTTGTCCATGGTCGTTGAAATTTGACTTTCATGTAATTTTCGTGTGTCACATTGTTCTTTTGATTTGTAAAAGCCATTTAAAAATATAAAAGCCCTTTTCAGCTTCTAGGCCATAGAAAAGCAGGTGGTGGGCTGAAACTTTTCTCAGTATTTAAAAAAAGGTGATAAATTTTACTGTAAAAATAAAGTACAAAAAAGTCATATAAATCAACAGTAATACTTCTAAATAACTAGCTTATTAGTTTGTTTTTTTCCGATATGGGTAAAGACCCATAATCCTATGGTCCAGATAACCCCTGTTTATATTGTAAAACAAGATAAAAACAGATACTTGCAGGATAAACGTTGCAAACACAGTGTTGAGTGAAAGAAGCCAGATATCAAAGAACATCCAACATTTGATTCAATCGTATAAGGTTAAAAGGCACCATGAAAAGATAGTGTTTATGAATGATGTGTAAGTGGTGAGACTCTGAAGGCGATCAGGGACCCGGTTCCCCTGAGATCAGGGTGGAGGTGACCGGTGAGGGAGGGCCGTGCGTGCAGGGCCACGTGGCGGGGTGCTGGCAGAGTTCTCCTGCTGGTCGTGGGAGTGTTTGCTGGATAACTGTTTGATACACTGTAAGGCACTCTTTAAGGTACTTTTTTGTAGGTATGTCATATTTCACAATTAAAAACGTTAAAATAAATGAAAAACCAGTGATGTACATACATGGTTAGAGCTGTCAGCCTATTAGGAAAAACAGAATGAAAATCAGTAGTCTGTCTCCTCACTCTGCTGCCCCTAACCCGAGAGCCCCACTGCTCCCTGAGGTTTCTTTCAGCAACTGTGTTAATGCTTCTACCAAGTCTAAGCCACATCTGTTTTATTATTTTAAATTTACAGAAAAGGAATAGTTCCACACACACAGTTTTCACCTCATCTTTTCACGCAGCTGTATTGTTTTGAAGGTTTGTTCTTTACAACAGCTGCAGAGTATTATGTTGATTTTAAAAGGACCATGTTGGTGGGTTGCTTATTCAACAGCTTTTTATCATGACTAGCAATGCTGTAGTGGATGTCCTCCTACACGAATCCTGCTAAACTTTTGCTAGAATTCCCATTGGGTGAATTTGTAGGGTGTGTGTATGTGTTTTTTGCTTTGGTGGATTGTGCCAATTTGCTCTCCAGAGAGATTTGCTGATTATACACCTACCAAGGGTGTGTGAACACTTATGTCACCACCACAAATCATCAAAGTGAAAAAAGATTTCCAGTCGTAAAGGTGAAATATGGTATCTCTTGATTTTGATTTTCAGTTTTTTATTATTTTTTTATCTTTTTATTTTTTGCTGAGGAAGATTCACCCTGAGCTGACATCTGTTGCCAATCTTCCTCTTTTTGCTGAGGAAAATTTGCCCTGAGCTCATATCTGTTGCCAGTCTTCCTCTGTTTTGTATGTGGGCTGCTGCTACAGCATGACCACTGACGAACGGATGGTGTAGGTCCATGCCGGGAACCAGACCCAGGCCACCAAAGCAGAGCACCCTGAAACCAGGCTGCCAGGGCTGGCCCTGGTTTCCTTTTTTTAAAGTGAGATTGATCATCTTTCATATTTATTGGCCTTTCGTATTTTTTCTTCTTTTTGGTAAACTTTCATGCAATTTTCCCATTTTTCTTTTGATTTCTGTCAATTTGTGTGTTAACTAAGCAGCTTAGCCTGTGTGTGTGATGCGTGTCACACTTAGCACTTGCCACTCTTTTCTTCAGTGGTCCTCTTTGTCTGGTCTAACTGGTCCTTTTGTTGTGGCTTCTGGGTTTTGTGTTCTACTTTGAGGCCTTCTTCACTCCAAGATTATAAGTATCCATGCTTTCTCTTGGCACTTTTATGATCTTATTTTTAACAATGAAATGTCTAAATCACTCTGGAATTTACTTGCAAACAATGAGGTACAATTCTGCCAGTTTCTCCCCACACACCGTCTGTTGCCGTGTCAGTTTCTGGGTAATCCTCCTTTTCCTGCTGATGTGAGAGGCACGTTTATCACGTGTTCAATTTCTAGGGTCTGTTTCTGGAATCTCTCTTCTGTTTCATTCGTCTGTTTATTTCTTCTGCAGTTCCAGATGCTTCTTATTATTGTAGCTTTTGAACGTCTGGGAGAGCTCAGCCTCTTACCAGTTCTGTTTTTTAGCATTTTCATGGCTAGCCTTGGCTGTGTATTTTTTTGAAACTAAATTTATTATCATTTTGTTGTGCTCCCCCCATACCAAATTGGTTAGCATTTTAGTTGGTATTGTATGCAAAGTATGCATTAATTTAGGGAGAAGTGACATCTTTTGTAACATCACGCTGACTGTCCCATTTCTTAAGCCTTGTTGTTCTATGTCTCTCAGAGTTTTGAAGTTTGATCATACAGGGTTGTGTACCTTTCTTGTTAAATCTATTCCTAGATATTTTTGTGTATTATTATTGTAAATGGTTGGGTAAAGTGTTCTGTGAATACCAACGAGATTAAGTTGGTTGATAGTGTTGTTCAAGTCTGTGTCCTTACTGATTTTCTGTCTACTTCTGTCAATTACTGAGAGAAGAGTGTTGAAGTCTCTGACCACGATTGTGAATTTGTCTATTTCTTGTGGCATTTCTGTTGGTTTTTGCTTTGTGTATTTTGAAGCTCTGTTATTAGGTACAAAATATTTAGAATTATTATGTCTTTTTTTTTTTTTTTTTGTGAGGAAGATTAGCCCTGAGCTAACATCCAACGCCAATCCTCCTCTTTTTCTGAGGAAGACTGGCCCTGGGCTGATATCCGTGCCCATCTTCCTCTACTTTATATGGGACACTGCCACAGCATGGCTTGACAAGCAGTGCTTTGGTCCGCACTGGGGATCCGAACCTGCAAACCCCGGGCCACCAAAGCAGAGCACGTGCACTTAACCACTACGTCACCGGGCCGGCCCCTAGAATTATGATGTCCTTTTCTGCAGTGAGTCCTGTGTTGTTCTGAATTGACCCTCTTCCTCCTTGGGAGTAGTCTTTGCTCTGAAATGTGTTTGGTCTGATGTTAACATGGTTGCTCCAGTTTCCTTCCTCTGGCGTCACGGGGCCTTTGCATCCTCGTTGTGACTTTCTGTTAGGTGATTGCTGCAGGCAGGATGCCTGGGTCTTGACTCATCCACTCCGACAGCCTCCCTCTGTCCTCGCGTTTGTTTTTCGGTCAGCGCTGTCTTTGTGAGGAGCCGAGATGGGCTCGTGGAGGCCCTGTCCAGACCTCTTGTCTGTGCTGACACGGTCTGGGTGGTCTGGCTGTCTGTCTCCTTCTAAGTGGTGCCATTTCTAGGCTGGATTTTCTGCAGCTCAGACATGAGGACTGGGGCGCGGGGGACGGGTGCTGGTGCAGCCTCGCCGGCAGGGGGGATCTGACCACTTCCTGGCTTCGTGAACTGTCTGGAGGAGCCTTCTTCCTCTGCCTCCCTGGGGGTTGGCCCGATTCCCATGGGCTGTGTCCTCGGGTTTCAGATGTTGTCCTTCGTCTGGACGCAGCTGGGGGCCTCACGCTCATCCCCGAGGGTCAGGTTGGTGGGGTGTCATCCCTCTCCACAGCTACCGTTTCTGCACTCCCCAAGCAAATGAAGGGCAGATTTATGTGTGAGAGTAACTGGGCCCTTCTGGGTGGAGCCCGTGTGCCTCTGCTGGTGTCTCTCCTGGTGGCTTGTCCGTGTTCTCTCTTGGGAGACACTTGTCAAGTTGTGTCTGGTCGGGAATGCAGTGGTTCCTCCCGTCTCCATTGGAAACAGTGGTCAGGAGGGTGACGTCTGCGCCGCCTCTCGAGTGCTCCGTCCACACCCGCTTCTCTGCTTACCTGGCTCTTGGGGAGGTTCAGGGAGCAGCTGCAGGCAGCACCACACTGAGCTGGAAGGATTCCGGAAATTTCCATTTCCTTCCTTCACTGTCTACTCTTATTTTTATCCATTGACATATTTTGGTCTTTTGATTTTTTTAGAACTCTTTGTTGCTCATGTTTTTAGGTGTAGGGTGGTGGAGTCAAGGGAGTGGGCTCAGGCTCTGATCTTCCATCATAAACCAGGGATCAGCAAAGCTCTGATCACAGGCCATGATTCTTCATGTCTGTTTCCTCTAGAAACTTCACTTGGAGATGTTGGCAGACCAGCCACGAACAACTAAATACCACAGCGTCATCCTGCAGAATAAAGAATCTCTGAAAGATAAAGTGATTCTGGATGTTGGCTGCGGCACTGGGATCATCAGCCTCTTCTGTGCGCATTACGCGCAGCCCAGAGCAGTGAGTAGACACAGCTGTCCCTTCAGCGCCTTCTGAGCCGGGTCCTGGTGAGGTGTCCTCTGTGTGTGCGAGGTACTGTGTCGGTGAGACGGGCAGTGTGTGCTTGGAGGCTGAGCCGTCAGAGGCCGTGACATGGGTTTAATGAGTCACAAACAGCACAGAGTGGAATAGGACAGAAAAGAAAACATCTGAATGATCTGCATGTAGTGGGATATTTTTTTGTGAAATGTTTATTTAAGTTAAATATAGAAGCACGTGTGTCCACGTGTCTGGGCTGGGCCACTTGGGCAGATCACCATCCAGGTGTCGTCTCTGCATGACTGCCTGGCAGGGACAGGACGGACCATGCTCTGTGATGCGTGCGGGACGCCCTTCGTCCTCTTCCCTGTAAAGCATGTCTGGGCTGTGCAGAGTTGCAGCCTCGTGAAGGCCCTGACACAGGTAGATGGAATTCCTAGTGTACAGGTGAGACTGCAGTGCAGTGACTGCCTGGGTCCAGATCCCGCCAGCATCAGGATGTAAAGCTCAGGACCTTCCTCTAGGAACCTGGATTTGAAATTGTCTCAGAAGCCACTGATATCCTGAAAGTCCAGCTGTTCTCAGTTGAGTGCCAGGAACTTCCTGGGTCAGTTATGGACTGTGTTGCTGTGCGTCTGGGGGCCGGGCCGCTGGGCCTTATCCAGGAGGGCCCCTGGGGCGGGCTGCCCTGCGAGTGTGCGGAGCCTCTACCCACCTGCGGCCCTGTGTCTGCATCTTAGGCAGAAGACAGAGTTAGAATTAGTGGCAGCTCCCTTCCAAGGGCTCTCTCTGGTGGAGATGACACACCATGGCCTGGCTACTGTCACTGCTGCCACACCTGCTTCCTTCTGTCACTGCCGTTTGCTGTTTTCTCTCATGCTGGTTCTGACTTGCCAAGGCGACATAGGCTCGGGGAGAGTAGATGACAGGCCGCTGTGCGGGGCTGGGACAGGCACTGATGGTGCTTCTGCCACGTGCAGGTGTATGCAGTGGAGGCCAGCGAGATGGCCCAGCACACGGGCCAGCTGGTCATGCAGAATGGCTTTGCCGACATCATCACTGTGTTCCAGCAGAAGGTGGAGGATGTGGTACTGCCGGAGAAGGTGGATGTGCTGGTGTCCGAATGGATGGGGACCTGCCTGCTGGTAAGGAACTGCTGGGGTGGGGTGGGGTGGGTGGTTGGGCTCGTGTCTGGAATCTTAACAAATCGTGATTAATTTTGACTTTTTTCCTAAGGTGATATGTTATTGATTTCTTAGCTCAGTGTCTTGAATTTTTAACTGATTAAAAAAATGCCTTTATGAGAAATCTAAGTCAAAGTTAATGTAACTTTCTCATGAGTGATTTGCATAAAGTCTGTTCTCTTGGGGAACCTGCGACTATCCAATACTTACTGTCTTGGGCTGTTTTTTTAATACCAGCAGAGTCTTTGTCTCTTTTCCCCAGCCTGGGTCTCCCCTCTCCCTGCAGCTCCCTAATTAGCATAAGGGAGACCCAGCCTGGAGTTCAGGCTCCCCCAAGTCACTCTCCCCCAGGCTCACACAGATGGGAGTGGACAGTTTTCTGGTTCTGCTCCCACCCTCCCTGTTCAATGCTTTGTGTGCTCACAAACTCTGAGCTTAGAAGGCAGGTGAGAGGTGAGTGGGAGCCAGGCCTTCAGGTCTGCAGCTCCTCCCACCTCTGCCTAGCCCTCTCCTGGGCTCGGCATCTCGGGACCTAACATGTTAAAGTGAAACATCCCAATCTGAAATTTATTCTGTAAAAATCCAGAAAAATAACATCTGAGAAGAATACGGCTGATGTTTCCAGTAATAGATCCATTTAAATAATAAGCAGACAGCTGTCGAATGTTGCCGCAGCTCCTTATAGATTGCAGAGATTGAGGGAGATGACAGCAAATGACCTTGGGCCTTTAACTCTGTTGAAATTATGTTGTCTGAAGATAAAGTGTACATAGAGTCAACATCCATGATAATTTGGCTTGTTAATAACCCCTGTGGATTTATACGATGATACACAGGGTACAAAGGAACCAGCTACACCATTAATCCGTGAAGTGGGCATTGGCCTTTGCCCCCCAAACACCAGCGTTCATTCAATAAATGTGTATTGAGCCTCGTGGCCATGGGGAAATGGGGAGCCAGCCTGCGGTGGAGATATGTCCCCATGCCCAGGGCAGTTGGGGGCAGCCTGGGTGCCAAGGGTCCAGCTCTGCTCCTGGCCGGGTGGGAGGGATGTGGGAGGCAAAGAGGAGGGTGGGGGGAAGAGGGAGGAGGAGGACGGTGAGAAGGGGGGTTGAGATGGTGGGGTGGGGGCGGGGAGGAGAGGGGGATGGGGGCAGCATCCAGCCTGCGGGGGCTGCAGCCTGGATTTGGGTGTGCTGGGCTTCGTCCAGTGGGGCAGGCCAGTTTAGGCTCTCTGTGTCCCTAGGACTTTGCCATGTCTTAGGCCACCAGGAGCTTTTAAGGGGTGGAGTAGAGATCAGCTTGTGTGTGGGAGACCACACTTGGTATGCATGGGCTGTAGACTGCAGGGCAGGGGGAGGGGGCGAGAGTGGGTGGAGAGGATAGCGGGGACCCCTGGGGGAGGGCGGGTGGGGCCTCGGGGGCAGCCCACTGGACTTGGGAAGGGTGGCTGGGTGCAGACTCTGGCCGGTGGGTTGGATGGGTTTGCTGTGTCGGAGGCAGAGGACAGGCCTGGTGGGGAGGGACTTGCTGATGGGGGTGTGGACATAGCGGGCCTTGAACTCGAGGGGGTGGCGAGGTCTATTCTATATGCAGGTGCAGGTGTGGGTTTGACAGAGGGGAGTGGATGGTCCGGAGGGGCGGCCTGAGCCGAGCACCTGGAGGAGAGCCGTGGCTATCATGTTGAAGCAAAACCACCTGGCGCTTTTCCTGGTGCTGACCTGCCCGGTGCTGACCTATCAATATTTTATAGTTTTCAGTGCCTGGTGTTGACTTGCTCGGTGCTTACCCACCTGGTGCAGGGCAGTGGTGAGGACAAATGAGGGGGTGGCAGCGAGTCACTCAGGATGTGGAGCGGAAGCAGATGGAGAGGCTGGAGGCCGGGTTGCTTCGTGCAGATGCCCAGGGACGTCCTGTGGTAACTGTTGATGACCCGGCCCCCTGCGGCTGCCCCTCTTCCCCTGTGCTTCTGACCTCCTGGATTCCACTCCACCTGTTGGTTATCCGCAACATTTGTTTATTTATTTATTTATTTTGTGAGGAAGATTAGCCCTGAGCTAACATTTGTCACCAATCCTCCTCTTTTTTTTGCTGAGGAAGATTGGTCCTGGGCTAACATCCGTGCCCATCTTCCTCTACTTTATGTGGGATGCTGCCACAGCATGGCCTGACAAGCGGTGTGTAGGTCCATGCCCAGGATCCGAACCTGCCAACCCCAGGCTGCTGAAGCAGAACATGCACCTTAACCACTACGCCATTGGGCCGGCCCCTATCCACACCATTTATTGAAGAGACTCTCCTTTCCCCATTGAGTATTCTTGGCTCTGTTGTCACATGTTAGTTGACCATGTATGCAGTGTGTACGTTTGTTTTTGGGATCTCTATTCTGTTCTGTTGGTCTATGTCTATTTTTGGGCCAGTACCACACTGCTTTGATTACTATAGCTTTGTAGTATAGTGTGAGATACCTCCAGCTTTGTTCTTCGTTTTCAGGATTGCTTTGGTTATTTGGGGGTCATTTAAATTTTGGGATTTTTTTTCTATTTCTATAAAGAATGCCATTGGAATTTTGATAGAGATTGCTTTGAATCTTTTAGATTGCTTTGGGTAATAGGGACATGTAAACAATATTAATTTTTCCTATCCAAGAACACAGGGTATCTTTACATTTCTTTGTGTCTTCAGTTTCTTTCATCAATATTTTATAGTTTTCAGTAAACAGGTCTTTCACCTCCGTGGTTAAATTTATTCCTAGGTATTTTATTCTTTTTGATGCAATTGTGAATGGGATTGTTTTCTTAATGTCTCTTTCTGATAGTTCGTTAGTGTATAGAGACGCAACTAATTTTTGTATATTGATTTTGTATCCTGCATCTTTATTGAATTTATTAATTCTAATAGTTTTTTGGTGGAGTATTTAGGGTTTTCTATGTATAATATCATGTTATCTGCAAATAGAGACAGTTTTACTTCTTTTCCAATTTGGATGCTCTTTATTTCTTTTTCTTGTCTGATTGCTTTGGCTAGGACTTCCAATATTATGTTAAATAAAAGTGATGAGAGTGGGCATCTTTGTCTTGTTTCTGATCTTAGAGGAAAAGCTGTCAGCTTTTCATTGTTGAGTATGATGTCAGCCATGGGTTTGTTGTATGTGACCTTTATTATGTTGTGGTATGCTCCCCAGTACCTATTTATTACCATGGAATGTAGTTGAGTTTTATCAAATGCTCTTCCTGCATCTGTTGAGCTGATCATATGATTTTTACCCTGCATTTGGTTACTGTGGTGTATCACATTTAGTGATTTGCTATGTTGATCTATCCTTTTGCCTCCCAGGAATAAATGCCACTTGATCATGGTGTATGGTCTTTTTAACATACAGATCTTCCTTGACTTACAATGGGGTTACATGCCAATAAACCCATCATAAGTTGAAAATGTTGTAATTAGAAAATGTGTTTAATACACCTAACCTACTGAACGTTATAGCGTAGCCTAGCCTACCTTAAATGTACTCAGAAAACTTACTTTAGCCTACAGCTGGGCAAAATAATCTAACATAAAGCCTGTTTTATAATAAAGTATTGAATATCTCATGTAATTTATTGACTACTGAGTGAAAAGCAGAATGGTTGTTGGGTACAGAATGGTTGTAAGTGTGTTGGTTGTTTGTCCTCGTGATTGCACGGCTGACTGGGAGCTTCGGCTCAATGCCACTGCCCAGCATCATGGGAGAGTATTGTACCGCATATCGCTAGCCCGGGAAAAGATCAAAATTCAAAATGTGAAGCACAGTGTCTACTGAATGTGTATGGCTTTCACATCATGGTAAAGACAAAAAATAGTAAGTCAAACCATCGTAAGTTGGGGACCACCTGTACTGTGAAATTCAGTTTGCTAATATTTTAAGGATTTTTCCTTCTCTGTCCATCAGAGATATTGGCCTGTAATTTTCTTTTCTTGTAGCATCCTTGTGTGGCTTTGCTATCGGGTAATGCTGGCATTGTAAAATGACTTTGGAAGTGTTCCTTCCTCTTCAATTCTTTGGAAGAGTTTGAGAAGGTTTGGTATTAATTCTTCTTTAACTGTTTGGTGGAATTCACCATTGAAGCGACCTGGTCATGGACTTTTGTTTGTTGGGAGGTTTTGGTTACTGATTCAATCTCCTTACTAGTAATTGGTCTGTTCAGATTTTGTATTCATGATTCAGTCTTGGTAGGTTGTATGTTTCTAGAAATTAATCCATTTCTTCTAGGTTGTTCAATTTATTGGCATATAATTGTTCATAGTAGTCTCTTATGATCCTTTGTATTTGTGTAATATCGGTTGTAATGTCTCTGCTTTAAGTTGTAATTTTATGTATTTCAGTCTTTCTCTTTTTTTCTTGGTGAGTCTAGCTAAAGATTTGTCTATTTTGTTTATCTTTTCAAAAAACCAGCTCTTGGTTTCATTGATCTCTTCTAATGTCTTTTTAGTCTCTATTTTATTTATTTCCATTCTAACCTTTGTTATTTCCTTCCTTCTAATAACTTTGGGCTAGTTTGTTCTTCTTTTACTATTCCTTGAGGTGCAAAGTTAGGTTGTTTATTTGAGATCTTTGTTTTTTCTTACTGTAGGCGTTTATTGCTATAAACTTTGCTCTTAAAACTGCCTTTGCTGTGTCCCATAAGTTTTAGTATGTTGTGTTTCCCTTTTTGTTTGTCTGAAGGTATTTTTTTATTTCTCTTTTGAATTCTTTGTTGACCCATTGGTTGTTCAGGAGTAGGTTGTTTAATCTCCACATATTTGTGAATTTTCCAATTTTCTTCTTGTTTTGGATTTCTAGTTTCATAGCGTTGTGGTGAGAAAAGATGCTTGATATGATTTCAGTCTTCTTAAATTTATTAAGACTTGTTTTGTGACCTAACATATGATCTATCTTGGAGAATGTTCCATGTGTGCTTGAGAAGAATGTGTGTTCTGCTGATGCTGGATGGAATGTTGGATGGGATGTTAGTCCATCTGGTCTAACATGTAGTTTAAGTCCAGTGTTTCCTTATGATTTTCTTTCTGGATGATCAATCTCTTGTTGAAAGTCCCCTACTGTTATTGTATTGCTGTCTATTTCTCCCTTCAGATCTGTTAGTATTTGCCTTATATCTTTAGGTGCTCTGCGTTTTGAGGTTTTTTTTTTTTTTTTTTTTAAAGATTTTATTTATTTATTCTTTTTCCCCCCAAAGCCCCAGTAGATAGTTGTATGTCATAGTTGCACATCCTTCTAGTTGCTGCATGTGGGACGCGGCCTCAGCATGGCTGGAGAAGCGGTGCGTTGGTGCGAGCCCGGGATCCGAACCCGGGCCGCCAGCAGCAGAGCGCGAGCACTTAACTGCTAAGCCACAGGGCCGGCCCCGTTTTGAGGTTTTAATTGAGATTTTACATGACTCCATTTTCTCTCCTTTCTTAGCATGTCATACTCTTTTTTTCTTTTTTAAGTGGTTTCCCTTCATCTTGCAGTGTACATTTACAACTCATCCAAGTCCACTTTCATATAATGCTATACCACTTCATGGGTAGTGCGAGTACCTTATGATTATAAAATAATCCTAATTTCCCCCTCCTGTCCCTTGTATAATCATTGTCATTCATCTCACCTATATATGAGCATCCATAAACATATATATACATATGTACATAAGCATACATGGACATGGTCAATTACTGTGTTGCTGTTATTTTGAACAAATTGTTAGATCAATTAAGAAGAAGAAAAATAAAAGTTTTACTTTCACTTGTTCTTTATTCACTGCTTTTATTTCTTTATGTAGATCCGAGTTTCTGATCTATATCATTTTCCTTCTCTCTAAAGAACTTCTTTTAACATTTCTTGCAAGGCAGGTCTACTGGCAACAAATTCCCTCAATTTTTGTTTGAGAAAATCTTTGTTTCTCCTTCACTTTCGAAGGATAATTTGGCAGAGTACAGAATGCTAGATTAGTGTGTTTTTCCTTTCTACACTTTAAATATTTCACTCCACTCTCTTCTTGCCTGCATGGTTTCTGAGGAGAAGTCAGATGTAATTTTCTTTGTACTCCTGTAGGTAAGGTGTTTTTTATCTCTGGCTTCTTTAAGGACTTTATCTTTGAGTTTCCGTAGTTTGAAAATGCTATGCCTGGGTGTGCATTTTTTAGTATTTATCCTGCTTGGTGTGCTCTGAGCTTCCTGGATCTGTGGGTTGGTGTCTGACATTAATTTGGGGGAAATTCTCATTCATTATTGTTTCAAATATTTCTTCTGTTCCTTTCTCTCTTTCTTCTCCTGTATCTTCATTACATATATGTTACACATTTTGTGGTTGTCCCATGATCCTTGGATATTTTGTTTTTCCAGCCTTTGTTCTCTTTGCTTTTATGTTTTTGAGGATTCTATTGTCATATCCTCTAGCTCAGAGATTCTTTCCTCTGCTGTGTCCTGTGCACTAATAAGCCCGTCAAAGGCATTCTTCATTTCTGTTACAGTGTTTTTGATCTCGAGCATTTCTTTTTGTTTTTTCCTTGGGATTTCCACCTCTCTTTTTGCATTGCCCATCTGTTCTTCTCTGCTGTCTACTTTATCCTTTAGATATCCTTAGCATATAAATCATAGTTGTGTTAAATTCCCAGCCTGATAATTCCAACATCCCTGCCATATCTCAGTCTGGTTCTGATGCCTGCTGTGTCTCTTCCAACTGTATTTTTTTGCCTTTTGGTATGCCTGGTAATTTTTTCTTGATAGTCAGACATGATGTACTGGGTAAAAGGATCTGTGTAAATAGGCCTTTAGTGATGTGGTGTGAGGTGTGGGGAAGGGGAAGTGTTCTATGGTCCTGTCAAAGGTCTCAGTGTTTCAGTGAGCCTGTGCCTCTGGACTGTGAACTTCACAAGGTTCCTCAGTTTTTTCTCCCCCTTAGGTGGGACAGGATGTCTAAAAGGGGCTGGAGTTGGGTATTTCTCCTTCCCCAGCTCAGTTAGGGCTCTGGTAAAACGCTCGCAGGTAGGCTCTGGTTAACTAGTTTCTCCTGAGGGCAGACTCTGTTGAGAAGAACAGAATACTCTGGCATATTTCAAAGTGATTCGTTTTCTCCTGCCCTGTCAGAAGCATGAGGGGATTTTCTCCAGTATTTACTGTAGGACCCTGGTGGAGGTCCAGGAGGTAAAACTCACAAAAGTGTGGGGTCCCCCAATGACTGAGCCCCCCTGGAGCTTTTAACTCTCAGTTGTCCATGCTGAGCCTCCAGCAACTCGTCAACTGCAGGTCAGGTTTCCTGCCTCAGCACTGGTGTCTGGGGAGGTTTCTGCTCTGGTGAGTTGTGGTTCTCTATGTTGGCCTGTCAATTTCTCCAATTTTGGAGGCAGCAGATTGCTCTGTGACCTCATTTCTCTTACAGATCTAAGAATAGTTGTTGATTTTTCAGTTTGCTCAGCTTTTTACTTGTGAGGACAGAGTGGCAGAATAAAAAGCTGCCAAGCTTTTTATAGGCTGGACTGGAAAATTTGGCAAAATTCAGCTTTAGTTCATGATTAAATTTTCAACAAGCTAGGAATAGAAGGGAATTCAGTCAACCTGGTAAAGGGCATCTACAAAAAACCTGCACCTACTTAATGATGAAAGGATCAATGCCTTCCCCCAAGAGCAGGAATGAGGCAGGACCACTCTGCCATTCCCATGCAACATTGTTCTGGAAAACCTAACCAGTGCAAAAGAGAAAGGAGAAATAAAAGGACACGGACTGAAAACAAAGAAAGAAACCATCCCCTTCTCAGACAACGTGATTGTCTTTGTAGAAAATCCCAAGGAATCTCCAAGACATTTCCTAGAACTAATAGGCAAGTTTAAGATCACAGAGTGCAAAGTCAACACACAAAAATCGGTCATATTTTTATATACTAGCAGTGTACAATACCATTTACAGTTGTGTTTACATCACAAAATACTTAGAAATCCAATAAAACATGCACAGGGTCTGTATGCTGAAACTGTGAGATGCTGTGAAAGAAGTCACAGAAGACCTAAATAAGTGGAGAGATGTACAGTGCTCATGGACTAGAAGACAGTCTGGTAAAGATGTCTCAAGTTAATCTATAGATTTAATACAGTTCCAATAAAAATCCAAGCAGGATTTTTTTTGTAGATACAGACAAACTCATTTGTAAAAATAAAATGTGGAATGTAAAGAAGCTAGAATAGCTGATACAATTTTTAAAAGAAGAATAAAATTGGAAGAAGTATACTACCTGACTTTAAAACTTAGTATAAAACTACAGTAGTCAGCACAGTGTGCTGTTGGTGGAGGGACAGACACATAAGTCAATGGAACAGAGTAAAGAAATAGACTCCTACAAATATGGTCAATTGATTTTAACAGAGGAGCAAAATCCATTTAATGGAGAAAAGATAGTCTTTTCAATGAATGATGTTGGAACAGTTGGCCATCCATATGCAAAAAAAAACACTTCAACTTTAAGCCTCATACTTCATACAAAAAAATTAACTCGTAATTGATTATAGAGCTAATTGCATAGACTATAATACTTATTATAAGTATTACAATTTTCAGAAGAAATCATAGGAGAAAATCTTCATGGGTTAGGCAAAGAGTTTTTAGGTGTGACTCCAAAAGCATGATCTATTAAAGAAAAAGTTGATAAACTGGACTTCATCAAAACTAAAAATATCTGCTCTGTAAAAGATAGTGTTAAGAGAATGAAAAGACATGCCAAGATTAGCAGAAAATATTTGCAAATCACGTATCCATTGTGTATCTTGAATATACAAAGAACTCTCAAAATTCAACAGGAAGAAAAAAACCTAATTGAAAAATGGGCAGAAGACTTGAACAGATGCTTCACCAAGTGGATATATGGGTGACAAATAAGCACATGAAAAGACAGTCAACATTATTAGCCATCAGGGAAATACAAATTAAAACCGTAATGAGATATAACTACACACCTATTGAAATGGCTAGAATTTTTAAAAATACAATATTGCCCAGTGCTGGCAGGGATGTGGGTCAACTAAAACTCATAATGGTGGGAATATGTAATCGTGTAGCCATTCTGGAAAACAGTCAGGCTATTTTTTATAAAGTTAGAGGTACACTTACCATATGACCCAGCAATTATACTCCTGAGTATTTACACTGGAGAAATGCAGGCTATGTTCACACGGAAATCTGTACGTAAATTTTATACTAGCTCTAATTATAATTGCCAAAAAACTGAAACCACCCAACTGTCCTTCAACAGGTGATAAACAACTGTGGATAAACAGCTGTGGTACGTCCACATGATGGAAGACTAGTGAGCAACAAAGCAGAATGAACTCTTGCTACATGGATGACATGGACAAACCCCAAAAACGTTATACTGGAGTAATTAAAATTATATAGAGTAATTAAAAAGTGTGATATTGTTACAAGAAAAGATAGATGAACAGGATAGGAAGCACAGAACAGAACTTTTTAGTATACGAAAAAGTTGGTATTGTGAGTAAAAGAAGCCAGTCTCAAAAGATTATGTACTGTATGATTCCATTTATATGACATTCTCAAAAAGACAAAACCGCAGGGATGGAGACCAGATCGAGGATGTGACCACAAAAGGATAGCATGAGGAGTGTTTTTGGGTAGCAGAGCTGTTCTGTATCCTGATTGTGGTTGTGGTTACACAGATCTATGTAAGTGTTAAAATTCATAGACTGTAACCAATTTACTGTATGATAATTTAAGAAATAACATGAAGAATTATACGTACATAGTTTTCACGTGTGTATATTTGTGTGTGTGTAAAGAAAAATCCTTGAAGATAAACTGCCGAGTGATGACAGTGGTTCCTTCTGGGTGCTAGGTTTACTCATGGTTTTTATTTTTGTTTGTGCTTTTCTAAATTTTTCCATACTGAACATGTATTACTTCTGTAATAAAACCTGCCTGAGGTTATTTAAGAAAAACAAAACCCGTCTGTGGCTTCCCATCAGCTACAGGATGCAGGGCCTCTGGCTTCTGCCCTGCTCCCTGGCACGCCTTCTGGTTCAGACACACAGCCTGGCCTCTCGGGGCTGTTAACGTCCCATGTCCTCAGTCCTAGAGGGCACGTGCCCCCTGTGCTGGGGTGTTCTGAGCACCGGGGGGGGGGGGGGCATTTGGCCGCTCTTCTGACTTAATGGACGTGAACCTCTGTGGCACTCCTGATTTGATGTTTCATGTTTTTAGAAAGTGATTTCAGTCAACTTAAAGGGTTGTGAAAATTTGGAGAATACCCCAGAACAAATTGATCTTGTTTGACAGTTAAAACCGTGTAGCACTTAAGGGCTCTTAAAAATGTATTAGCAGCTAACTCCTGAGTGACCGAGGTGGGGCGAGACTCAAGGTTTCTCCCGACCTTCAGCCGTGTGCCAATTATGAATTATAACGTGACTTGATGCATAAATCCAGGCTGGCAGGAATCGGTGACCCCTGATATGTGGGTACAAGGTGAATCCTCCAGGACGTTGGCTGGGCAGCGCTTACCCTGGCCGGTAATACTCTTTGAGGGTGACACTTAGAAAGATCCCAGACTGTCTGAATGCAGCCAGGGAGGTCTTTGCAGACTCGGGCCTCAGTCACCGTGTCTCCTGTGTGTCTCCCTCCCGTGCAGTTTGAGTTCATGATTGAGTCCATCTTGTACGCCCGGGACGTGTGGCTGAAGGAGGATGGGGTCATCTGGCCGACCACGGCTGCGCTGCACCTGGTGCCCTGCAGTGCGGACAGAGACTACAGCAGCAAGGTCCTCTTCTGGGACAATGCCTACGAGTTCAACCTCGGCGCCCTCAAGTGAGTGGCTGCGGTTGGGGCGCATCCAGGCACTGCATGGGGCTCCGGGCGTGCGGACTGCAGGCTTTCTAAGACACAGAACCTCTGTATTCTGTTGCAGAGCATGCCACAAATAATCTAAGTTGACTCATGTGCCTGAGAATTTTGCACATTGCCTTTAACGCCTTCAAACTGGCAACAGATGTGATGGGAATTGAAATGTCTTTTGCAGTGTGAGTTCCCCAATATAATGGGAAAAATAAGGTCATGTTTCAAAATGAGGCTGGTGTAAATGTGTGGGCCGTTAAAACACAAATGTGCTTTCCCACTAAAAGCTCTAAATTTTTAGTAAGCATCAGAAAATGTATTAGTGAAGTTGTTCCTTGCATTTTGCAAAGAAAGCAATTCTCCAAAGTAGTTGATTTCCTGATTTTTAACATGCAGACACACTTGTTGAGTTAAGCTTCAGGTTCTAACATAAAATGATTTCCTGATAAGGCCTTTACATTTCTAATGTTGCCTTTTCTGAAAAGAGTGGTGACATAAGTGGGCTGCTTCCTCTTCTGAGGGTACCGTGAGAATTAGGCAGAGACCCAGCATCGGCCCTGGAAGGTAGGGAAGGGCCTTTTTTGTCAGAAGCTGCAAGAAACTTCGGTTCGTGCAGTGAGGACCAGATGAGCCTGGACGCCTGTGAGACACCCAGATGGGGAGTCAGCTGCGGGACGGGGCCTCTGGGCCTTTTTGTTTTTTATTGAAAAGTTTTAAAAAAGAGAAAATAGTAACATAAAGCTATGAAACTTCCCCAGTTAACGTGTTGTCATGGTATCCTCCACCCAAATCCCTGAGGGGGTGGGGTGAAGGTCCCTGACAGAGCTGTCCTGTAGTTCATCCAGGAAACAGTGGGTAGGAAGGGCTGGGAAGGTTCTGAGAAGAGCAGTGAGGAGGTTCTCATGCTGCCGGGCATCAGCGTCCCCAGTAGTCAGAGTGATTGAAGCCATGTGGTCCTGTGACCAGAAAAGAGCAGAATAGGTCTGGAGGCGGGAGCAGGCGTCGCTGTGTGGAAGAGGGAGTGAGGTGGAGTGAGGGCCAGGGCAGCAGATTATTCTGGGACAGTTGTTTAGCCCCTTGGAGAAAGTTCTTTTCTTCTCTCACACCATACATTATTAAAATTTAATTCCATGTGGATTTAAGAGTTTTGTGTTAAAAGATCTGCATCAACTACAGGAATCTTTGGGGGCCTGTGTGTCAGGTTCTCGACGGAAAGAAAGTCAACAGAAACAGAGAGGTGCTGGACTTCATTTTATAAAGATGGACAGAATCTATGTGTCAGAAAACAGCAAAAATGTAATTAAAAAAGGCAATGACTACATACTTAGAGAAAGTTACTAGCTGACAGATCTTAAGAGTCAATTAGAGGGGGCCGGCCCCTTGGTTTAGCGGTTCAGTGCGCACACTCCGCTACTGGTGGCTCAGGTTCAGATCCCGGGCGCGCACCCATGCACCGCTTGTCCAGCCATGCTGAGGGGGTGTCCCACATACAGCAACTAGAAGGATGTGCAGCTATGACATACAGCTATCTACTGGGGCTTTGGAGAAAAAAAGGAGGAGGATTGGCAATAGATGTTAGCTCAGTGCCGGTCTTCCTCAGCCAAAAAAAAAAAGAGGAGAATTGGCATGGATGTTGGCTCAGGGCTGATCTGCCTCACACACACACACACAAAAAAAAGTCAATTCGAAAAAGATGAATACCCAAATGAAATTATAGCCAAGTCACAGAACAGGCGAGTCACGAAAACTAAATAAAATTACCAATAAATATTTGAAAAAAATTGCAACATCATTAGTAATTAAAATGAATGCCATTTTTGCCCACTAGATGAGTGAAGATTAAATTAAAATAGAGTCCGTGCTGCATGAGTTGCAGGTGAATAGGACAGAACACTGTCTGCCCAGAGCTGTGGGTGTGGGGACTTTATAGGGCAGGTCCACCCCACCACCATCAGAGCCTCTGGCTGAGAATGTGCATCACAGGGTCATGGCCTGGCTGGACCATGGCTCTCCATAGAAGCCTGGTTAAAATGCTTTATATCTGTCTGATAGAGTATTGTGCCACTGTTTAAAAAAAAACCGAGTGTTTTTAAGAATGTCTAATGATATTAGTGTTAAGAGAGAGCAAAACAGGGAAGACACACACCATTTATACAGAATGACTCCTGTTTTGCACAAATATGTGTACATGTACATATGTCTGTGGGGAGAAAAGTCAGTACATCAAAATGCTACTGCAGGAGTGTGGCGGATTTAAATTTTTTCTTTATGCTTTTCTATATTTTCCAAATTCTTTATAAATGCATAATTATTTTTATCATCAAAAAATATTAAAAATATGTACATACAGTGGAATCTTTATTAAAACGTTTACTTTTATTTGCTATTTCTGAAGTTACTGCCATGCTTAATTTTTGAAACATTTCTGTGGTAAATAATGGATTACCTTCTGGCAAGCACGGGGTTCAGCTGGTGAAATGGGGGGCTGACAGGCAAAGCGCCCCTGCAGGAGGCCCCGCGTCTGTCTCTGTGCTTAATTTTTGTCGAGACAGCACAAGGGTTTCTCCTGAGGGTCGGGCTCAGGTGGGCACCTTCAGTCCTGCTGATTTACTACGTTTACTTATTACAGAGTGACTCACGCAGGAATATCTTTTTTATTTGCTGTGTAATAGAAGATCCCTGAGAGGTATTTTGAAATGAAATAGATTCTAAAACCGAGAACACACTGGGGCTCCCCTGTCTTCTAGGTACATGGAGCACGTTGGTTTCTATGTGTTCAGACCCCATGAATAGGACAAAGGGAGGTGCCCTGTTGCTCACACCTCCGGCAGAGGCTCCAGAAGGCTGTGTGGAGCCCAGGCTGGCAGCAGGGAGGGGGGACACAGGGCCCTGGGGCCGTTAGAGTTGGGCCCTCGGCAGCCCCGCGTCTCCCCTCAGGCCGTAGACAGTGGTTTAGAATTCCTGCTGATACAGAAGTGAGAAAGCACGATGTCACACATGTGTGTGTCAAACCTGAGATGTTGGTAAACGCATTTGAGCAATTACTCTCACCTTTTCCCCAGATCCTTAGCAATTAAGGAGTTTTTTTCGAAGCCCAAGTATAACCACATTTTGAAACCAGAAGACTGTCTCTCTGAGCCGTGCACTATATTACAGCTGGACATGCGAACTGTGCAGATTGCTGATCTAGAGGTGAGAAAAGATGACTGCTTCCTTCTCACATTAAATAACTGCTGCGTGCACGTGAGAAACTTGTCATACAGATGTACAAATTTGCTAACTTTTTGCTGTGGATTTTCCCAGTCTTTTTTTTTTAATGTTCTAATTTTGTCTTTTATGTTTTTACGTTATTTTCTCCGTAGTTAACCTCTTTAACATCTTGAATTATTTTTAGATTTATGTTTAATATTCTCAGAATCTTCATATTCACATAAATTATATCTAATTTCATCATGGAATTTGAATCAAAAAATTTTTAAGGTTTTTTTAGCCATCTATGACAAAATTCTTAAAATTCTTTCTTTTATTTACCTCTTTTGCCACGAGGTGGCGCGTGTGGATTCAGGATGTGACCATTTTAAGGGTGGCCCTGAGGCAGAGGAGCAGGTCCCTGAACCCCCCTCTGGAACTTAGATGGGCAGGACTACCCGAGAACAGAGCTTTTGAAGCTTGAGTCAGTTTTGGCGTTGAGGAGACCCAGCCTGTAACTATGCGAAGAATTGAGAAGAGCAAGTTTTCTGCGTGAATTTGGGGGTAGAAAATTAGGAAGATGAGGCCCACATTGCTTGAAACCTTTTCTGATTATCTGCAGCCTTTGAATTCACGATGCAAGTTTTAATATTTACTTTCCCCAGGAGGAATTTCATGTGGTTTTTAATGTATTCAGCTAAACTAGCAAGTTATAGAGTTGTTTCATAGTTACTGAAATAGATGGTATGCTGCTTCGTTCAGCACAGTGTTGTGGGATTTGTGAAATGTGGCCCGCAGAGGACAGAGTTGCTCATTCTCACTCACTGAGAGCCGAGGCGGCGTCGTGTCGCGTGCCTGTGGAACCCACTGGGTTTTCTTATTTGTTTGCTTGAACACAGACAATGAAGGGCGAACTGTGCTTTGATATCCAGAAAGCTGGCACTCTGCACGGGTTCACAGCCTGGTTCAGCGTCTGGTTTCAGAACCTGGAGGAGGACGAGCCGCAGCTGGTGCTGAGCACGGGACCCTTCCATCCGTGAGTGCTGCTCCCCTCCCTCGGTGGGTGGTCGTGCGAACACAGCGGCTCTTGGAGGAGTGTGAACGATTTGCCTTAAGTTTTTGGTGTGACAGAAAGCATGACAGGGTCCTGAAATGAAGATCCAGTAATGTCAAAAGTTGACCTAAAATCTCCAGACCAGGCTGACCCCTGGGCGGGGAGCTGCGGCCTGGAGCCAGGGTGTGTGGGTGGTGGGTGGGCGCTGGGACACGCTTGTGTGCAGGTGAGTCTGGGGTGTGCGCCCCCACTCACCCCTGTATCGGGCTTCCGGGGGCTGCTCCCGGACCCCCTGGATGACAGACACAGGGCTGCGGGAGGAGCAGGCTTCGTCTTTTCTCAGTTGCCCTAAAGGTTGCCACAGCCTTTTATAGTCTCACACCAAAACAGTCGACAGAACCCTAGGGGCTTTTGCTCAGACTCTTTGGGGAAGGCAAATGTTTCTTGAGACAGTTTTTGTGTGGTAACGTTTTGTGGTTGTGTGCTTGCTCACACGCGGGGGGAGCTGACGTTTCTGTGGTGCGGGACCAGCAGCCCTGTGGAGACACCGCCTTCATTTAGGGGCTCTCATTGCCCTTCTCAGCACCTGCCCTCGAGACGCTCCTCAGACATGGCAGTCGGGGGAAGTGAGCAGGGCATCGGGGAGGGGGTGGCAGACACGCCCGGGCTAGGTGCTGGCCGTGGCATCTGGGCCTGGAAGGACCCCAGCGGTCCCTTTGTGAAAGGAGAGCAGGCCGAGGGGCTGTTTGCCCGGAGCGTCCTGTGGAGACGGCTGCGCTGGGACTCCGGCCAGTCCCCCTTCCAGAGCCAGCGGCACAGTTGTGAGCTGTCCCCAGATGAGGGCAGGAGCCCTAGAAACCAGCAGTGAACAGTGGTGTGCTTGGGTGGGTTTCCACTTGAGCGTCTGCTGTGGGGTCATGTCAGGGGTGGTGGGTGGGGAGCAGGCGGGGTGCAGAGCCCGAAGACACGCTCAGTGAGGGGCCGCGGCGGTTGAGGAGGAGTGGCCTCGAGTCGGGGAGGATGTGAGAGACGCGGAGGGGGAGGCTGCCGCGCCTCGCTGCTGGGCGTGACCACGGGGCCCACGCCAGGTGCGCTGGGTGGAGGAGAGTGTGGGCACCTCTGGGCGTCAGAGCCTGCAGAGCTTCAGGAATCCCAGAGGGTAACTGTTTCCCCCAAATGTCACAGTTCTCTTGCCCACATTCATCCTAACTTTCAGAGAAGAAGGACTTTTTGGGACATGATTTCATCAGTGTAATTCCTGCTTTAACTGCAGGAACCAGAACCTCGGGCATCAGTGGCTTAGAGAAGGGGGCAGGCTGGCTCGGGGTGGATGCCCACTGTGCGAGGACACGGCGGCTGGGTTGACTGTGTGAGGGGCCTGGGGAATGGGCACCACATGGGGACCCTGTGTCTGGCCATGCGCCCTCTGGGCCACCAGGGTGAGCTGCCCTCGCCCTGTCTGGAGCCTGAAAAGGGTCCAGGAGCCGCGTCCTCACTGGGCTGTCTGGAGTCGGCCTTGTTGTGACGACTCCGCCGTCCCATCTGGCTCACAGGACTGGGGTGCGTCCAAGGTGAACCTGAGAAGTCGGGCTCCCGGAGAGGAGCCAGCGCCAGGTGACGCCGCGCTCCCTGTCTTGCAGCACCACCCACTGGAAGCAGGTGCTGTTCATGATGGATGAGCCCGTCTCCGTCCACAGGGGAGACGTGGTCACAGGCTCCGTTGTGTTGCAGAGAAACCCAGTGTGGAGGAGACACATGTCTGTTGCTCTGAGCTGGTCCGTCACTTCCACACAAGACCCCACGTCACAGAAGGTAAGATATTTAGCTGTAAAGTCATATGCAGTGGTGCTGGTCCTGGGAGACAGGTCTGTGGTGACGCAGTGGTGGACACTCGTTCCCACCCCAGCCAGACCCCTCGGCCACACCTCATCGGCGTCATTTTTCTAATCCTTGGGCTGGGGAGTGGGTGCTGTTTTTTACAGAGCAGGAAAGAGGTGCAGGAAGGCAAGTCATGTCCTCTGACACAGCTAGTCAGTGAGAGCAGAGACCCACACCAGCCAGGGGGCTGCCCCTTCTGCACGTCCAGGGGCCCCAGGTGGAGGGAAGGGGCGGAGGGCTGAGCCACTGCTCAGCCTTCCACACGCCGTGGTGCCTTCAGCAGTGTGTCGTGTAGGTGTGTGGTGTGGGAGTCAGGTTCTCACTGGAGCAGTGATTTGAGGACGGAAGAGCCGTCGTTCCCATGAGGAAACAGTGCATCCGGGCGGGGGCCTGAGGCTGCTGAGAAATGGATTCCCTTCTTCAAGACTCAGGGTTAATGTAGGAGAGAAGAGAGAACAGTCAGTGGTTTCCCTTGTTTTTTAATACCTGCTTTGTGCTTTACTTTATGATAATTTTATGTTAGAAGTTTAGATGTTTGTCATTTAAAAAAAGATTCTGCACCTGAATGCCATTCTCTTGTCCAGTAGTAAATTATTGTTAGGAAATACTGCATGTTAATCAAACTGAAACAATTTCTTATTTGATTGATTTGTTTTCTTTGTCCTTTTCAGGTTGGAGAAAAAGTCTTTCCAATCTGGAGATGACAGCTGATGTTCTCTGGGAAGCAGTGCATGTATTGGAGGAGTGAACATGAGTGAATGAAGACGCACCTGATGTGAATGCACATTCCTGTGAAGGCCCGTGAACTCTCGCTCGCCTGGAAGGTTGTAACACCCTTATCTGTGGGCTCCAGGCCATCGTCAGGGTCCCCCACAGACAGATGTGCATGGGCTCAGCGAGAACTGCCCTCGCCACTGTCCCTGCCCGTGTCTGTCCTCTAGAAGTAGGTTCTGTTTCCAGGTGTCCACCAGTGGTGTCCACAGTGCTGACCTGTGGGTGAGTTGGTGGCATGGTGTTCCTGAGCTAGTTTAGTTCTCAACTCGTAGGACACACACATCAGCCTTGTACCCCTGTGAAGTGACTGTTGATGCGTCCTGTGTTAATGGTTCCTTCCTGCCCTTGCTTCATCCACTCAGCATGCGGAGCCTGGGGTCGCACAAAGCCGTGCAGGATGTGGAGGTGGCAATGCATGCGATGGGGCTCTGCATGGGATAGTACAGTTGTAGCGATGTCTTCCAGGTAAATTACGTGTTGGATATAGTACATGCTCAATAAATATTTTTAAATGAATGTTGGTGTATATCCTATTTCTATGCATATACATTAGTTTTTACAAGCAGAGCTCATACTATATGCATCACATTGTAACTTTTCTCATCTATTATGAAGAAACTTCCGTGCTGTCTACTTTTTTGTGTGTGTATTGTTTTGATTTTTAGTTAGCTTTCTATTGAAATATAAAGTATAAACTCCAAACAGCGTAAGTCATGAGTATACAGATGGATGAAATTTCACCAAGTGGACACATGTGTAACCAGTGCTCTGACAAGACCTTTCAACACCCGGGAGGCCCCAAGTACCCCTTCCACTCAGTACCGCTCCTGAAGGTGATGCCTGACTTCTGACACTATAGATTGCTTTTGCCTGGTGCTGAACATTGTATGAATGGAGTTATACATTGTGTGTTTGCTATGGACTGAATGTTTGTGTCCTCCCAAAATTCATATGTTGGAACCTAACTCCCAAGGTGATGGTGTTAGGAGGTGGGGCGTTTGGGAGGAGGTTAGTTCATGAGATGGAGCCCCTGTGAATAGGAGTAGTGCCCTCATAAAAGAGACCCCAGCGAGTGTCCTGCCCCTTCTGCCACTAGAGGACACAGCAAGAGTGGCTGTCTGTGAACCAGGAAGTGGGCTCGAAGCAGACACCGCGTGGGCCGGGGCCTTGGTGTTGGCCTTCCAGTCTCCAGACTGTGAGAAATAAACTTCTGTTGTTTGAGCCGCCCAGTCTCTGGTGCTCTGTCTGGCAGTCCGTAGGGTCTAAGTGCTCTCATGTCTGCCTTCTTCAGTGCACGTATGTTTGGGAGCTTCATCCATGAGTTGTGTAGTGTGTTGCCTTCTCATTGCTGGGTAGTCCACTGTTTGAATGTTGCACAATTTATGTGTCTTATTCCACTGTTGGTGAAGTTGGGTTGTTTCCAGGGTCCAGCTGTTTTGATTGGTGTGAATGTGAACATTTCTGTATGTGTGTTTTCATTCACGTAGGTATGTACACATTTCTGTTGGGTATATACCGAGGAGTCAGCTTTATTAGAAATGACCAGTTTTTCAAGTTGAAGAACCTTCTGTCTCTTCCAGCAGTGCGTGAGGTCGCAGTGCTTCACATCCTCATCATCAGCGCTGCACACCCACTGTCGTCTGTGTTTTCATTCTACCCTTCTGGTGGGCGTATGGATTCTGTGCATTTCCCTGGTGGCTGACGCAGCTTCCTGTGTTCCCTGGTCATTGGCTGGCCTGCTTTGGGAGTGCTTCTTCAAGTTTTGTGCCCATTTTGCTATTAAGGTTGTTTGTCTGTTTCTAATTAATCTTGCAGGGATTCTTGATATAATCTGGCTAGGAGTCCTTTAACATATATTTATTTTGTGTGTGTCTTCTAACCTGTAGCTTGTTTTTCACTCTCTGTAGAGTATTTTGATAAACAGAAATTCTTAAGTTTTATGTTGTCCAATTTGACATCATTTTTCTTTCAGGTTTAGCATTTTTTGTGTCCTATTTAAGAAACTGTGCCTATTCCAAGATCATAAAGATATTCTACTATATTCTCTTTTACAGCTTATATTGTTTATCTTTTGCACTTAGATCAGTACTCCCCCTGGAATTGATTTTGTCATTGATGGGAGGGAGGGGTTGAGATTTATTTTCCCCAAGAAGTAGAAGCTTAGATCATCGATTTCCAAGCTTTTTCCTTTTCTAATATATGAATCAAAACTGAATTTTCCTCTAGAACTGCTTTAGCTGCAACAACATATTTTGATATATTTTCAGTATCACGCAGTTTCAAATATTTTCTAATTTCTGTTGTGATTTCTTCTGTTGTACCATAGATTATTTAGAAGTGTGTGGCTTACTTTCAAAAAGTGGGATTTTCTAGTAATCTATTCTTATTGATCTCGAGCTTAATTTCACTCTTGTCAGAGAACAAACTGAGTGATTTCAAGCCTTTTAAATCTCTTGATCTTGTTTTGTGACTCAGCATGTGTCAGTTGTATGCGTATGTACTTGAAAAGAATTTGTATTCTACTCTGAGTGCAGAGCTCTAAATATATCATTTAGGTCAAGTTTGTTAATTGTGTTATTTGGATAGTTGGATCTTGACTGATTTTTGTGAGGAGGACCAGCCCTGAGCTAACATCCAATGCCAATCCTCCCCTTTTTTGCTGAGGAAGACTGGCCCTGGGCTAACATCCATGCCCATCTTCCTCTACTTTATATGGGACGCCGCCACAGCATGGCTTAATAAGCGGTGCGTCAGTGCGCACCCGGGATCCGAACCAGCGAACCCCGGGCCGCCACAGCGGAACGTGCGCACTTAACCACTTGCGCCACTGGGCTGGCCCCCTTGACTGATATTTTTGTCTGCTTATTCTATCAGCTACTAAGAGGGAGGGTTAAAAGTCTCTGTCTTAGTCTGGTCAGGCTGCCCTAACAAAATACTATAGGCTGGGTGGCTTAAACAATAGGAACTTATTTCTCAGGAATGTTATTTGCAGGAATTTATTTCTGGAGGCTGGGAAGTCCAACATCAAGGTGCCAGTGAATTTGGTGCCTGGTGAGGGCCCTCTTCCTGACTTGCAGAGGGCTGCCTTCTCGATGTGTCCTCCCATGGTGGGGAGAGAGGGAGCTCTCTGGCGTGTCGTCTTGCAAGGACACTAATCCTATTGGATCAGGGCTTTAGCTTTATGACTTCATTTAACCTTAATTACTTCTTTAAAGCCCGTATCTCCAAATACAGTCACATTGGGGGTTAGGGTTTTGCTATACAGTCATTCGTTGCTTAATGATGGGGACATGTTCTGAGAAATGTGTCATTAGGTGATTTCGTAGTTGTGTGAATATCATACAAATCTAGATAGTACAGCCCACTACACACCTGGGCTCTATGGTACTAATCTCATGGGACCACTGTCATATATGTGGTCCATTGTTGACTGAAAGGTCATTATGCAGTGCACGACTGTACACTGTTTGTGTCCCCGCAAAAGTCGTATGTTGAAACCTAATCCCCAATGTAATGGTATTTGGAGGTGGGGCCTTTGGGAGGTGATTAGGTCATGAGGGTGGAACCCTCATGAATGGGATTAGTGCCCTTATAACAGAGGCCCCAGAGAGCTCCCTCGTCCCTTCTACCATGTGGTGACACAGTGAGAAGATGGCCATCTATGAACCAGAAAGTGGGCCCTCACCAGACATCAAATCTACTAGTGCCTTGATGTTCGACTTCCCAGTCTCCAGACTGTGAGAGAGAAACTTCTGTTGTTTATAAGCTACCTAGTATGTAATATTCTGTTATAGCAGCCCAAACAGACTAAGACAGAACTCAACCTATGAATTTTGGTGGGACACAGTTCAGTCCATAACATTCCGTCTTGCATGCAAAATACATTCACTCCATCTCAACAGTCCTGGAAGTCCTAACTCACTCCAGCATCAACTCTAAAGTCCAAAGTCTCATTGAAATATCATCTAAACCAGACATATGTGAGACTTGGGGTAGGATTCATCCCGAGGCAAATTCCTCTCCAGCTGTGAGGCTGTGGAACCAGACAAGCTGTGTGCTTCTAAAATGCAATGATGGGACAGGTGTAGGGTAGACATTCCCATTCCAAAAGGAGAGAATAAAAGGGTTACAGGGTCCCAAGCCTGTCTAGAACCTAGCAAGACAAATCCCGTTAGCTCTTGAGGATGGACAGTAATCCTCCTCGGTCTGGTGCTCTGCCTGCCAGGCCCCCGCCCGTATGGCTCTTGGTCACCACAGTTTTCTTGTCTTCCCAGCTGGTGACTGTAGATGGTTTACTTGTTTGCTGCCTTTTTCTTCTCTAAATGTAGGTCCCACAAGGCAGGTGTTTTGTCTCTCTTGTCTCGTTCTATTTTCCCAAGCACCTGCCTCCTGGCACATCCTCGAGGAATGTTTGTTAAGTGAAGGAATTGTGTTTGTTACAGGAGGAGCAGAGAACAATGTGAGCACAGAGGGAAGTGTTTAGTGTGTTTCTAAACCTAGGCCAGGTCAAGTAGCCAAAAAGCTAAACAAAACAAAACAAAAGCAGCAAATAAGAACACCTTCTCCTAAATTACTCTTAGGTCAGAGAGGAAATAAAGACTACAGTTACAGACGCGTGGATAGAAGTAAAGGCAGTATCGGTTGCACAATAGTGACTTAAGGCATCAGTCAAACTTGTATTTAAGCAAAATTTGTGAATGTTTCACATCTGCTTTTTAAAAGCAACTTTTTTTGAGATTTAATTTACATATCATATATTTCACCCATTTAAAGTGTACAATTCAAGTGGTTTTTACTATGTTCACAGAATGGTGCAACCATCACTACAATCTAATTTTAGAACATTTCATTAGAAACCCCGTACCCATTAGCAAACACGCCAATCTTTCCCAACCTCTCCACTCCCAGCCCTAGGCAACTGCTAATCTACTTCTGTCTCTATGGATTTGCCTATTTGGGACATTTCATATAAATGAAATCCTACAATATGTGATAGTTTTTGACTGTTTTTTTTCAGCATTTAGCATAATGTTTTCAAGGTCACATTGTAGCATGGATCAGAACTTCATTCCTTTTTATGGAAGAATGATATTTCACATTTTGTTCATTCATCTGTTGATGAACATTGGGGTTGTTTCCATTTTTTGGCTATTGTGAACAATGCTGTTATAATTGTTCCTGTACAAGTTTTTGTGTGGACATATGTTTTCATTTCTCTTGGGTCTATACCTAGGAGTGGAATTGCTGGGTGATATGGTAACTCTATGTTTAACGTTTTGAGAAACTGTCAAACTATTTTCGAAAGTGGCTGTGCCATTTTACATTCCCATCAGCAAGATATGAGGATTCCAATTTCTCCACATCCTTGCCAGCACTTGTTTTGTCTTTAAAAAAAATTATTATTATAGCCATCTCAGCAGATATGAAATGATATCTCATTGTGGTTTTAACTTGCATTTCCCTAATGCCTTACGATGTTAAACATCTTTTCATGTGCTTCTAGTCCATTTCTACATCTTCTTTGGAGGAATGTCCATTCAGATCCTTTGCCCATTTATTTATCTTATTGTTATTGAGTTGTAAGAGTTCTTCATATATCCTGGATACAAGTCCCTTATCAGATATGTGATTTACAAATATTTTCCCCATTCTCTGGGTCCATTTTTCACTTTGTAGCACAGATGTTTTTAATTGTGAAGATATCCAATTCATTTTTTTTTTGGTCACTTTTTTTTTTTGAGGAAAATTGGCCCCGTGCTAACATCTGTTGCCAATCTTCCTCTTTTTCTTTTTTCTCCCCAAAGTCCCAGTACATAGTTATGTATCATGGTTGTAGAGCTGTAGCTCTTCTGTGTGGGACGCCACCTCAGCATGGCTTGTTGAGTGGTGAGTAGGTCTGCGTCCAGGATCCGAATTGGTGAACCCTGGGCCACTGAAGTGGAATGCACGAACTTAACCACTGCGCCACCAGGCCAGCCCCTGTCACTTGTGTTTTTGGTGTCATGTCTAAGAAACCATTGCCTAACCCAAGGTCATGAAGATTTACTCCTGTGTTTTCTTCTAAGAGTTTATACTTTGAGTTCTTGCATTCAAGTCCAGGACCCATTTTGAGTTAATTTTTGTGTATGGTGGAAGGAAGGTGTACAACTTCATTCTTTTGTATGTGGATGACCAGTTGTCCCAGCACTACTTGTTGAAAAGACTGTTCTTTCCCCCATTTAATTATCTTGGTGCCCTTGTAGAAAATCAGTCAATCTCACATAAAATGAAAGAGAATGATAAGAAAAAATGATAAAAGAGAATGAAAATAAATGAAGCAAACATCAGCTTATGATAAAACAAAAGAGAATAAATATGATAAAACAAAAGAGAATAAATGAAGCAAACATCAATTGAAGCTTAAAAAATAAGCAAATCGGGATGAAGCACACATAAAAGTGAAAGCAGAAATTAGAAAGACAACAGAAAGATCTCTGAAAATGCTCTAATATTTGGAAAGTAGAAAACATTCTAAGTAATCCATTGCTCGTAGAATGGGAAATTAGAATTTTGAACTGAAAGAAAATGAAAAAACAGCAAAATTTTTGGGATGCTGCTAAAGTAATACTTAAGGGAAATTCATACCATTAAAAGTCTGTATTACATACTTAATGCCCCTGAACCATACACTTAAAAATGGTTAAAATGGTGTATTTTATGTTATGTACATTTTACCACAATAAAAAAGTCTATGTCAGAAAAGAAGAAAGATCTCAAATTAAGGATCTCAGCCTCTACCTGAAGAAAGTGAAAGACAAAGTAAGTGGAATAAAGTAAGTAATAAATATCAAAGGAGAAATCAGTGAAATAGAAAACAGTAAAATAATGAGACCACTGCTGGTTCTCTGAGATTAACAAAATAGATAAACCTCTAGCCACAAGTGGGGAACAGGGATTCAGCTGTCCCTTTAGACCGTTACCACACTGCCTGCTGTTGGAGCCTGTCCTTGCCCTGCCCCAGGAGGCTGATAGGCTGCCCCTTGCCCCTGTGGTCCCTGCCCAGGGGATGTGCGACCGTTGTAATTTGTAGAACAAGTGAGTTGATGTGGAAAGGATGGTCGTGACTTTTTACTTTGTAACTACTTGGGGCACAAATGCTCAGCTGGGTACCAAATGTATTCTATGTCCGGGTCGAAAGACCGTGACAGTGGTGAGAAATATTTCTGGAGGGTGCTGTGTGTCCCTGCTCTGGGCTGAGTCTGGGCAGGTTCTCGTGAAGGCTGGAGAGTGTGAGTGTGTGTGTGTGTGCGCGCTCCTGGCCCCGGGCGTGGGAAGCAGCCCCTCATGGGCATCCTCCCACCTGCTGTGGTGACACCTTTCATACCTCCCTGGCTCTGCACAGCCCTGGCCCCAGTGAGCTCCTGGCAGCAAATCTTTAGTCACCAATCTGCAAAGAACAGCATTTATGGTGCAGTTTTTTTTTTTTTTAAGGCAGATTGGCCCTGAGCTGACATCTGTTGCCAATCTTCCTCTTTTTCTTTTTTCTCCCCAAAGCCCCAGTACATAGTTGTATATCCTAGTTGTAGGTCCTTCTAGTTCTTCTATGTGGGACGCCACCTCAGCACGGCTTGATGAGCGGTGAGCAGGTCTGTGGCCAGGATCCGAACTGGCGAACCCTGGGCCGCTGAAGTGGAATGTGAAAACTTAACCTCTAGGCCACTGGGCCGGCCCTATGGTGCAGTTTTGTTATTGTCATTTTGTGGGCATCTTTAAAGATTTTATTTATTTATTTATTTTTCCCCAAAGCCCCGGTAGATAGTTGTATGTCATAGCTGCACATCCTTCTAGTTGCTGTATGTGGACGCGGGCTCAGCATGGTCGGAGAAGCGGTGCGTCGGTGCGCGCCCGGGATCCGAACCTGGGCCGCCAGCAGCGGAGCGTGCGCACTTAACCGCTAAGCCACGGGGCTGTGTGGGCATCTTTAAAAATCAAACCTGCAGTGAATGTCTCAGACAGCAACCCAGGTGGGAGGAGAGATGAGGGAATGTGGGAGAACCAGGCCACTGTCTCGGGGGCCTAGGTGGGCATGGGGGCTGCCACTGGCTGGGTCCAGGGGCTGCCCCGCTGGTCTTGGTCAGCATTGGGTTATGGCAACTTTTGGTCCATGGTCCCTGCTGTGTGGTTTCTGTCCACTGAGTTCTTTACATCCTCAAGCCAACAGCTGTGAGTGTCTGACCCCAGAGGCCACGAAGCAATCTCAATATTGTGACAGGAAGGCCTCATCCCAGATGCACTTGGCTGGTTCTTTACAAAATACGCTCTCCACACATGCAGACGTGTGCCTCATGGTGCCCCAGGGGTCCAGACGGTGCGCTCCTGGCTGCTTTCTCCAGAATTCAGCTGTCAATTGCATCAGCAGCCTTTTCACACAGCGGGGAGTTTGCTAATGCAAGTGCAGCCATGTGAACTCAGATGAAACCCCAGACAGCAGAACCACCAGCCACCAAGATCTGTCTGCAGGGCGATGAAGAGAAATCATCCTGAAGGATTTTTAGCTATGGGTTCTCGGCTCCATCCTTCCTCTGGCAGACCCTGGCAGGGGCGACGAGGGCCTGTTGCTGGCCTGGGGGTCCAGTCTCTCAGGTTTTGCCTTTGCCTAGGTCAATTCATTTACTGTGAGTCTTATGAGCATGGATGGCCAGGCTCAGCATGGGGAATGCGGCCCCACACCTTGCCCACCTGTGTGGGGTCCTGAACCATGACATGAGAGGGATGGGATGTAGGAAAGCCCAGGGTGAGTTGTCAGCCCTGTGCCCCACACCTAGCACCAAGGACAGGAACTCTGTCCTCACCAAACAGCTAAGGTGGGCCTGGGCACAGACAGGTGTAAACCTGAACAGGGAAGACTGATGGTGTGGAAACAGAGGGGTGCCAAGGGAGAGACTGGGCAATGCTGCCATCTGGGTGGACCTAGAGGGTCTGCATCACGAGAGCCCCATGGGCCAGTAGACTACCTCACTTAGGTACAAAGTTAATCTCCACAGCTCATGGCCCTCTTGGAGCCATTTGGAGCCTGTGGGCTCTCTGCCTGTGGAATGTTCCCTGTGGATTTCCTTAAGTAGGAGGCTCTTGGAGGTTCCTTTAGTGAATTGGAGCCTGGACATGGACTTGGAGGTCAACTTAGTCAAGTTCCAACTTTGGATCAATCTCTCGCTCTCAATCTGCACCTCAATCATTGTTGGCCCTGGTGCACCTGGGACTGAGCTCTTTCAGATGTCCCACAGGTCCAGCGGTGGCCGCCGCACTCCATGGCTAACCAGAGGGATCTACACGTCCATTAACTTCTGCCCACTGTCTGTGGAGCAGTTTAATAAGGGGCAGCAGATAATTTGGTGATTGACTCCCCATGTGCAAACACGGGTCCTTCTTTTCCTCCCACTGATCCTGCATGGGCCTCCCCCCTCACAGCCTCCCCCCTCGCTGCCTCCCCCCCCGCTGCCTCCCCCCCCGCTGCCTCCCCCCCCGCTGCCTCCCCCCTCGCTGCCTCCCCCCTCGCTGCCTCCTCCCTTACAGCCTCCTCTTTCATGGGTTTTGTGAAGGAAGTAAAATGCATAGCATTTCAACCCAGTGTCCCCTTCTGAGCAGGTTTATCCCTTGGGGTTGTGCCTGGTAGGGCTGGGCTAGGGAGCTGTGGCTTAGGGCTTTAGCCCTGCACACCTCCAGAAGGAGCTTGCACTCCTGTCTGGTGGGCCCAGAGGGGCTGCCTTAACTCTCCCTTCAGGACCCTGCTTCTGGGTGACCCTCAGTCCAGTGGTGGGGCCTGGGCTTGTCCCCCTGGGTCCATTGAGAATTCAAATTCCTGTCCCAGCTTCCAGCTGTATGACCAGTGCTGTGTGAGCGTTTGTGTTCACAACCACTCAGGTGCCAAGAAGAGCAACTCTAATTTCACAGGAAATGAGGAAAGTACAAAGTAGACCTCATGCAAAGGCCAGGTGACCCTGGACTGGACCTGAGGAGGGAGGCAGGAGGGCCTCCAGGCTGCACAGCACGTCATGGGAACCCGCCTTCGGAGGCATGCTGCAGCCCAAATGCCATAGGCACTGGGGGTTATTGGTATTCGATTTATACATTTGTTTTGAATTTACATTTAGTTTTTATTAATATATATTTAAGTTATATGATAAAAATAATTTAGATTGATACTAGTGAGATAGAATTTTTTTTCTTTAGAAATTGTCCATACATTATTCATGCAAGACATACTGACCTAACACAAGACACATGTCCACAGCTTTGCAATGTGGTAGGAATTAACCAGGATACACTGCACTCTGCTGTGAGAACCAGTACCCCCATCCACTCCCACCAGGATCTTGGGACAGTTGCCTTATTTTCAAGGGGACTTTACCTCCCCTGCCTACATCACAAGGATGTGGTGAGGATCAAGTGTATGAAAATGCCTTGGAATCTGCAAGGCAGATGGCACACTTCATCCATCCACTGATCTGTCCGTGCATTTGTCAGCTCTCTACTGAGCTCTCTTAAGCCCCTTGCTAGAGTCAGCCCCATTCACACTCATGCATGTGGATGCCCACAGAGCCCTGAGTCACCTTATCCCTCTCTTACAGAATAATAAATGGAGCTTGAAGAGGTTAAGAGGTTTCCCCAAGGTCACCCAGCTGCCTGGCAGGCATCAGACTGACCATGTGTTGTGACAGGCCCTGGAGTGATGGATGGTGATTTCGGGTGTTAAGAAAAGGTCTCTTGTGGGTTGGGAAAGGGGTGGGGATGGGCAGGCACTGGCAGGCTTCTTCATTGCTCTGTAGTCCTTGCTTTCTCTCTAATGCGTGAACCTCATTTGAGCTATTCTGCTCCACTGCACACAGCCCAGAGGGCCGTGAGTAATGCTAGAGGAGCTGGACCCTCTGGGGAAAGCAATTGGTCAGCTTTTGGGGAAGACTGGCCACATCAGCTGGGAGTACTGTAAGTGTGGCCTGGGAAATGAGTCCCATTTTTAAAAAACTGAAATGAAATTTTAAGAATTCACACTGAAAGTGAGTGAATTCTCTGCCATGTGAGGAGCTCTGCATGGATTCAGAGCAAAGTAGATTGTGGTGATGATGATGATGATGATCTTAGTGATAGTTATGAGGAGGACAACGGTGATGATAATGGATGTGGTGGTGGTGATGATGGTGGTAATGATGCTGATGATAGTGGTAATGATGATCACTACCATTTATTGCTACTGTGGGCTGCACTCTGTATGAGGCATCTTAAAGCAGCTTTATTTATTGCCAGTTTTATAGAGAGGAAATGGGTTACACATTAAAAAATACATAAAAGTAGAGGTTGAGTGAAGCCATACCGGAAGAAATGTGTTTGTTTTTAATGTACTAAGACAAAATTAATATTAAATGACTTCTACTAAAATGAATAAAAAGGAAAACACAGCCATAGCCCACAACAATTTACTCTCTTTTCCATCCAAAGACAAAAGTTCACCTCCAAAATTCATCAAAGTTAAGTCTGAATGTAGAAGAGACAAAGTGGGGACAAGCATAACTTCAACATTTTCAGCAGTATTTTAGTAATTTGATGTTTCAAGTTGCCCTTTTCATATTTTTAAGAGCTATATTTGTTTAAATATTTTCCATTAAAATTCCCTTAAAAAGTACTGTATTTGTCAGTGTTCTCCAGAGAAATAGAACCAATAGGATGTATGTGTGTATCTATATCTCTATATATATCTATATCTATATCATCTATATCTATATCTATCATCTCTATCGAGAGAGACAGAGTGACGGAGAGAGAGACAGAGAGAGAGACTTGAAGGAACTGGCTTATGTGATTGTGGAGGCTGGTAAGTTCAAATTCTGCAGGGTACTGGCAGCTGGAGATCCAGGGAGGAGTTGATGTTGCAGTTCGAGTCTGAAGGCAGTCTGCTGTCAGAATTCCCTCTTCCTCAGGGGAGGTCAATCTTTTTCTATTAAGGCCTTCACCCGACTGAAAGGCCCATCCACACTATGGAGGGTGATCTGCTTTACTTGAAGTCTACTGATTTAAATGTTAATCACATCTGAAATATACCTTCACACAAAAATATAGAATAATGTTTGACTAAATATCTGGGCACTGTGGCCTAGCCAAACTGACACAAAATTAACCATCACAAGTATCACTCACTTATTTTGGAAAAAAAAATTCACATTTATTTAAATATTTTTGAAAAAAAATTTTTCCTGCAGCTAATCCAGCATTTAGAGCTAACTTCTACTTTTCAGGAAACACAGATGGTAGAAGGACTAGTTAAATAGCAGTCCAAGGAAGCCAGATCTGAATTTAGGAAATCTGTGAGATGAATGACTCAGCCACCTGAACACGTCAGTGACAGGACAAATCCATACACACAAAAGGGGAGAGAGGACTGAGAGAGAGGTCTGTGATGGTAAGCAGAGGTTTAAGAGACACAGGAACAACATACAATGTGTGGACCATGTTTGGGTCCTGGTGGGAATAAAACCAATTGTGAAAGGACATTTTCTTTTTTAAACAATATGTGAAGTTTGAATTTGAAACGGGCACAAGCTGACAAGAAGAAATTATGGTACATTTTCATAGATGTAAAAATGACATTGTGGTTAAGTAAGAAAATGTCTTTTTTCGTTTATTTGTTTATTTGAGATGCAATTGATGTTTTTGCAGGTGAAATGACATGATTTTTGGGATTTACTTTGAAATTACTCCAGCAAAAAGGAGAGTGAGGATTAGTGAAACAAATAGCAAAATATTGTGATGACTGATGATTGTTGAAGCTGTGTGATGTGTATGAGGTCTGTTGCACTTTTTATTTTTGTGTATGTTTAGAAATTTTCAATAAAAACATAAAATAAGTAAATCTATTAAATATTAAAAATGTGTTTACATATACATATAAAAAGATATAAATAAATCTATTAAAACATTGCACTGATTTTCCTTATAAAAATATTATACAATTTGAATTTGTGTTGATAAAATTGTATTTGTTGAAATCTTTCACGCATGGTTCAATTGCACCTTATACTTTCTTTGTATCCAAGATTAAAGCTTGTTGTCTAGTTGCCTAGTTTGTTACATTATTAAACCCAACTGTTCTCTCTACATTCCCATCTCTCCACTGAGATATAACTTTCATTAGGGCAAAATGTTTGTTCACAGATGTATCCTAACACCTGTAACAGCAACTGGAACATAAATATTTGTTGAATGAGTTAACAGAAAACACTCTAGATTGCACATAAACATTTCACAAATTTAAACAATGTTTTCATTCAACACAGTCTGAGGAGGAGCCAATCCAACTTTTCAGTAATTAATAAATGAGTATAGCATTAGTTCTGCACCTTCCTTTCAGGACTTTAAAAATAATCTATACATTTTATGAGCCTGATGATATACTATGATCACATACTAAGATTGCTGGTAGGTTACATAAGACTCACATGAAACTGTTGTTGTAAATGCGAATTTATGAAACTTAGCAGAAAACATTTAAAAACATCTTGCACTTTTCTCAATACAACCTGACACACACACAGCTCAACAAAGGGAAGTCAATTTGGCGTCCTGACCAGGTGGTTTACTCCTGGGTGTGTCCCTACAATCTGTTTCATCTTCAAAATGGTGTCACGTCAGGAAACTAAGGAAGTGGGTTACAGGGCAAAGCCCAAAGCAACATCAGACAAAAACTGGCTTTAGAGCAAATAAGAAGTGTTTTTTGAAGGAGAAAATTCCTTGTTGGTTGCTTCTTGAGGCCATGTAGCCAGCAAAATGGATCCCAGTGACTTGGTTTATGCTGTTAATTGCTTATTCAGCCTAGGTCACCAAATAAACGAAGACGAAAGATAAAACGGTTTGAAAACTTCAAACTGGTTTCTCCACTCGTCAGGCAGGGCCGCGCGACTCACAGCCTGCCCGTGACGGGCGAGGAGAGGAGGGGCCTCTCGGGTCCCGCGCTCGCGGCCACCGAGCAGCTCCGCGAAGCTCGCGCAGGTGCAGACGCGGCCGGCGGAGGCCGTGAGCCTCGCGGGGCGCCGCGCCGGCGGGGAGCACAGCCCCCGGGCCCAGCGCGCCGCCTCCACGCAGCCCGCCCTCGCGACGCGGCCTTGCCACGCCCCCTGCTCTGAATCCCAGCGGGGCCGTGACTGCGTTGACCAATAGAAAGCCGAGGAAGGGACGCAGAGCCCGTTCCGGCCTGGCCGGCGCTTCCGCTTCCGGTCACTGCCGCTTCCGGCCTCGAGAGCCCGGAGCGGCCGCGTGGCAAGTGCAGGCCGCTCGGCGGGAAGGGCGGCTGGGCGTCGCCGTTCAGCCCAGCTGAGCGTCCAGGTGATGCAGACCCGGTGACACTGACGGCAGCCGAAGAGTGAGCCCCTCGACCCCACACGGAGCGAGCGAACAGCCGGGCCCACAGCCTTCGGTCCCGCCCGGCGTCCGCGCTCAAGTCCACGCCCCGCGGAGGCGGTGGGGCTGGCTCACAGTGCAAGGACAGAGCTGGGGTCGAAGGCGTGACACTGCTTCACACTTGCGCTTTATTTCCCTTTTTCCTGGGTTTGGTGGTGTAGAGAAGGTCCAGGAGGCATAGTTTGGTTTTTTCCTCCCGCCTTTCAAGTAAGGAAAAAACCATTCAAAAACTTTCCATGACAATCTCCATGCTGTACAGCTCTGACGCTCCTTAGTGACCAAGAACTTTCCTTGGGTAGATCCCTTAACTGCTGCCATTTATTCAGTCAGCGAATGTTGAGCTGCTGCTGTGCCCCGGGTGCTGGGGACACAACTATGAACAAGATGGAAAGGACCTTTTCCCCTGGAGCCTGGGGTCTGGGGAGGGAGGGATTCAGATGCAGCACAATAAGCATGAATGAGATAACGGTGATAGTGGTGAGTAATAGGGAGAGCTTTGGGAGGAGGAGTGGACTGGGTACAGCCCCTGGTGGTCAGGGAAGGTTTCTTTGGAGGTGACGTTTGAGCAGATTCCCGAGTGACCGGCAAGAGAGCACTGGGAAGATCCAGGAGAGGGGGTGAGGTCAGAGGTATGACACATGCAAGTCCTGAGGTGGGAATGAGTGTGGAGTGTAGGGGGGCAGTGAAAAGACCTGCTTGGGAAGCAGGGGGCATGTGTGAGAAGTGGGCAGGGCCAGACCAATGCAGGACACTGTTGGCCAAGCTAATAAGTTTGGACTTGGGCTTAACCGTCATGGAGGACCACGTGCATGTGGAGAGCAAGGGAGCTGGCAGGATCCAGTGTAAGTTTTGAAAAGCGTGCTGGCTGCCGGGTGTGTAAGGAACAAGGGTGGCAGTGGGGGCCTGCATGAGGAGGCAGAGATTAGGATGACTGGGACCAGGTCCCTATCATATCTTTAGGAGAGGTCTGAGGTGGATCTGGCAGGACTTGCAGAAGAATGCAATTTGGGGTGAGGAGATGGTTAGAGTCAAACGCTGAGTGTCTGGGTGACTTTGCCTCATCTCCCATAGTAAATTCTTCCAGCTAAGCTAAGCAGGTGCTATAGACTGAATGTTTGTGCCCCTGAAATTCATATGTTGGAAACCTAACCCCCAACGTGATGGTATTAGGAGATGGGGCCTTGGGAAGTGATTATGTCATGTAGGTGGAGCCCTCATGATGGGATTGGTGCTTTCATAAAAGAGACCCCAGTGAGCTCCCTCCCCCCTTCTGCCATGTGGGGACACAGTGAGAAGACGCCATCTATGAACCAGGAAGCAGGCCCTCCTCCGAGACTGAATCTTCTGGCACCTTTATTTTGGCCTCATCAGCCTCCAGAACTGTGAGAAATAAAGGTTTGTTGTCTAAGCACCTAATCTGTGGTGTGCTTGTTATAGCAGCGTGAACAATGAAGACAGCAGGAGTTTTCCTGGGGGGAAACTCAGTAGAATGGAAACCTATGGAAGTGGAAAATCATCCCAAGAAGCAGAAAGAGCCCTTGTTGGGCACTGGAGACACTTTAAGGTGGAGACTGTGATTTTGGAAGCCTATTTGACTGACTTTTGGGGAAGGAAGGAGCTGATGTGTTGGACTCCATAATAGTTACTAATCCCTCCCATTTCTGTAAGCGCAGCCCTTTGCAATGTGACATTGCGTCTACTTCCATGAAGAGATGGCGTCTATCTCCTCCAGCCATTGACTCTGGGCTCATCCACATGGTTTCTTTGGCCAATGGGACATCACAAATGTGACCCAATCAGAGGCTTGAAAAGTGCTTTCGCATTGGGCAGCCTTTTTCTGCTGCTCTGTGGGACCTCAGACCACCACCATGTGAATAAGCCCAGGTCAGTTTGATAGAGACACATGGCCCAGGGGGCAGCAGCACCAGTGCCAGTTAGAGGGGGTCATCCTGGACTCATGTAGTATTAGTTTCCTGTGGCTGCTGCAACAAATTACCACAAACTTTGTGGCTTAAAACAACAGAAATTTATTCTCTTACAGTTTTGGAGGCCAGATGTCCAGAATCAGTTACACTGGGCTAAAACCAAGGAGTCGACAGGGCCACACTTCCTCTGGAGGCCATAGGGGAGGATGTGTGTCCTTGCCTCTCCAAGCTTCTACAGCTGTGTCCTTGGCTCTTTACCCCTCCTCCATCTTTAAGGCCAGCAGTGTAGCATCCTCAAATCTCTGATCTCTCTTCACACGGCATTCTCCTCTGCTCTAGCATGAGCCTCCCTCTGCCTCTCTCTCTTATAAGGATACTTGTGATTGCATTTAGGGCCCACCTAGGTAATCTAGGGTAATCTCCCCATAGCAAGATCCTTAATGTAATTATCCACAAAGACCATTTTTCCATATAAGATAACACTTATACGTTTCAGGGATTAGGACCTAATATTTTGGGGGGCCATTTTTCAGCCTACTTCTACCACCAGCCCCACCAGCTGAGCGCCAGCTGACTGTTGATGTGGGGGTGAGCCTGAGAAAGACCAAGCAAAGAATCTCAGCTACTCCAGCCAGAACTGCTGACCACGGAATCCTGAACTAACAAATAGTCCCTGTTTCAAGCCATTACGTTTTGGAGAGGTTTGTTATGCAGCAAAAGCTAACTGATACATGATGCTTTTGTTTACATGGCAGCACCTGAAAGCCAGTTCTCACTCCACCCCGCCCCTTTGGATTTGGTTTATTTTCCCAACATGGCTTCTGAAAATATTAGTTATTTCCTTAGTAATTGGAAGCATCCCTTTGCCACATCTGTCTTTGTCTCTCATCACTAAAATCATGAACCAAACTTCATAAAATAAAATCAGTCTTGAACAGGCAGGATAATAAAGTAGCAAACACCTTTACAAGGTTATGTTATTTATGTATTTACGTGTGCAGGTATGTATGTACTTTTTTGCTAGTCATATATGGCACAAATATGACTGTTTTGAGACACAAAAGTACTATGAGAGTAGGTAGCAACCTGGTTATATGAAAGGTTATTTTCTAGATCTGATCATATTAATACCAAAGGTGCATGAGCTGATAGAATTCTCTGCAGAACCAGATGTTAACTGTATTTTCAAATCTGTATATGTGTGTGTGGTGTGATGTGTGTTTATGTGAGTGTGTGTGTGTTGTATATGTGGGATGTGTGGTATGTGTGTAGTGTGTGTAGTGTGTGGTGTGTATGTGTGGTATGTGAGTGTGTGTTATCTGTAGTGCATATAGTGTGTGTGGTATGTGGTGTGTGAATGTGTGAAGTGCAGTGTGTGTGTGGTGTGTGTGTTGTATGTGTGTAAGGTGTATAGTGTGTGGTGTGTGTGAATGTGTGATGTGCAGTGTGTGTTGTGTGTGTAGGGTGTATAGTGTGTGCGGTGTGTGGTGTGTGTGAATATGTGAAGTGCAGTGTGTGTGGTGTGTGTGTGTAGGGTGTATAGTGTGCGGTGTGTGTTGTATGTGTATAGTGTGTGTAGTATGTGGTGTATGTGTGGTATGAGTGTGTCTGTTCCTACTAGGATCTCCACTGATCACCCTGTCAGGTGCCCCAGCTCCCACCCCACACCCAGCACCTCCTGACTCAGACCTGGGCATCCCACCTTCTGTTCCGTCCCATGTCACTTTTGGGCAGTGGTTTCCTCCTTCAATCCGATTCCGCTTGCTTTGGTGTTTTGGGTCCTGAGTTTGTGAAGGAGTTGCAGATCTACTTGTTGAAAGCTTGCCTCTTCTGTCCTCTGCAGGGGCTTGGGTGGGAGAGGTGGCTCCGTGCAGGCTCAGGAGGGCGCATGTTGAGCAGAACATCCTTCTATTCACAGGACGGGAAACGCAGTGCAGACAAGGCACTCTCTGGTACTTTCTCTGGTACTTTCAAGCCCCCGTCCCCCATGGGGGCACAGTCAGGGCCACAACCATGGCAGCTCCTGGAGCCCACCCAGTCCTGCTGCTGAGAGGCCTCCACTCCCCAGGGCTTCATCGTTCTGAGGGTCCCACGTGTTTCGTGGACACTGAATAGTCTGCTGTCTGTGCTCTGCTGGGGGCCCTGCTGAAGCTCTACCTGTGGGTCCTGTCCTCTGGGCAGTGTTCAGTGTCCAGTGTCCATCTCAATGTCCACTCAAGCCCCCTACACCCCATAAAACCCTCTGTATGAGTCACCCAAACATCTTTGAAACATAGATGTGAAATTGCATCGTCGGATGAGATAATCTTTAAGATACAAACAAAATGCAGCTTATGCTATGTGGGTATAAGTAATTTTTCTGTTGAAACCCAAATGTCCACTGAGGTCACCCTATTCTTTGGGGTTTACATGGCCTTTGCTCAGATAACTTATCTCAAGGTTCAGAGCCATCAAAGGACCTCTTGGAAGTTCCAGCAAATTCCAGGTGCTCTGGCCTCTGCCTACTGTTTCTTGGCTTAGCTGTTTCCTCCGAACGTTGCCTTTTTGTGTGTCACCCTCTGTCACTGTTCCGTCTCTTGGTTTTGAAGTGCAGGCCCATGTCCTCAAGGCACAAGGTGTGTGTGTGTGCAGTGGGCGCTCCTGAGGGCTGCGGGCAGCACGCGTGGCCGTCAGACCAGCACTTACAATATGTGCAGCCCCTGCCGCTGGCTGCCATGTTTCCAGAAGCACCCACCTCCACCGCGTTCTTAGTGCCTCTTTCCTGGTCCCCTCCCCGTCCCTGTCCTCTGTCTTCACCCCCCCTGCCCCCCGCCCAGGACTGTGCTTACTTCTGAGACATCTTTGTGTCTCTGATTCCTTCCAACCCTTGGGAGTCGTGCTTTTCACACCCAGAGCAGATTATCAAGGTTTTCTGTTTTTTGTGTGTTTTTTCTGCAATAGAGAAGACCATCTATTGCAGAGAGACATTAAATCACCCCTCCATGGGAGTCATATGTCAAATTTTCTTTCTTGCCTCTAGACACACACACACACACACACACACACACACACATATACACAGTTTCAGACCACATCCACATCTCAGTGGTTAAAGTCAACATTTGAGGCTACATCTTCACAAATGTGCAGTAATTTTTGCACAGTTATTCATGGAAGTATTATTTAGTGATAGCAAAGTATTGGAATAAACTCAATGCCCAACCGCAGGAGACTGGTTGAATTAACTGTGGCATATCCCGAATGGAGTACTATGTAGCTGTAAAGAAACAGGAAAGTTTCCATGGAGTGATGGGACCTGATTTCCAGGATATATTGTTAAGTGAAAATAACAAGGTGCAAAAGAGTATGCAAGTATGCTACTTTTTGTGTAAGAAGAGAAAATGTAAATACACATATAAGAAGAGAAAATATAAATATGCATATACATGTATTTATTTTTTCCAAAAGAAACTCAGGAAAGTGGTTGTCTGCAGGGGTGGTGGGGACAGGGTGCCCCTGGAGCCATGCAAACACACAGCCTGTGGAGTGTGCAAAAGGGTGACCTGTGGAGTGGTGGGACACGGTGGCCCATGGAACATGCAAACATGATGGCCCGTGGAGCGTGCAAATGTGACAGCCCTGCCTGTATTGTACGTCCTTTTGGTTAACAGCAAAAAATATACATGTGACCCAAATTAATAAATTTGCATCTTTAAAGACATTATTCAAAGTAGGCAAGCAAATCTGTTCCCTATAAGAAACAGGGAAATTGGAAAAGCTCCTTTAAATTTGAAAGGCATGTCATGTTCACAGACATTTTTGAGAGTCAACTACTTTTTCTTCTCCACACAGCTTCCCCCGATCACCCGCTGAGGAACAAGAGTGTCACTTTACGTGCAGAGGGAGGTGGATTCTCACAGAATATACAACAACAACAACAACAACAACCACCATGAAAATGGACAAGGTTATCGGACCTCTTTCAGATTTCATTTTCTTCACTAGAATTCCCCTGAATGGAGCAACAGAATTTGAGTCATGGAGCTTAACAGGGAGCAGCAGGGGTGTTCAGCGATTCTCTGAGTTTCCCATTGTGTGAAACCTCTTTGCCAAAAGCTCAGAAGTCCGGGCTGCTGGAGCCAGAAGCTGGGCTGAGTGAGGCTGAAGGCTGGGGGTCACGACTCCGTGGAACACTGCTATTTGTGCTTGCTTCGATTTTTAAATAAATTTTTTTCCATTTCACAATCAAGACATTCCTTGTATAGACAACTTGGGAAACAGAGAAGAAAGAAATTCCCCACCGTCCTGCCCCCTAGAGACAATCGCCTTCTACTTCACCTGTGTCCAGAGGGATGACCACCTCGTTTTGGGCCTCACCTCCTGCGGCCTTTCAGAGGCCCCCTGTGTGCAGGGCTGTCAGCTCCCACTGTACTGGACGCCCTGTCAGGCTGCCCTGTCCTTCCTCCTCCCCTGTAAAGGCTCTCCCGGCTTCTCCACAGCCTGTCCACCAGCTCTTGCAGACTCACCCCACACCGGCTGGCGACCTCAAGGGCCTCAGGCCTCTGTCCTGAGCTCCAGACCCACAAATCTGGTGCTCCTAGAACTTCCACCCCAAGTCCCCTGAGCGCCCCAGACTTCCCAGCTCAAGTCCTGACTCTGCCTTGAATGAGTGGCTCCATCTCACTGTGCCTCAGTTTCCCCATGTGTAAGCTGGGGATAATGAAGTACCTTCTCCAGAGGGTTGTCAGGCAGATTCAGTAAAATACTGAGAATACTCACAACAACCATCGTCTCCACAGCCCACGAGACAGATGCCAGGATCCCTGCCAGGCCTTTGCTGCCTGTCACTGTGAGGCCTGGCTGTGCTGCCAGCTCCCCTGGCCCTCACCCCTCCTCCTGGCCAGCAGCATCTGGGGGGCCCCCCTCTCCATTCTGCCCACTCTACCCTTCCTTGTCAGTGATTCTGGAACCCAAAGAGGAGTTGGCTACAGCAGGGCAACATGAGGACCCTTGTGGTGATGAAATGTCTTGTACCTTGACTGGAAGGGGTGCTGGGGTGTGTGCAGGGCCACATCCTGGAGGGCTGCCACTCGGCTGGCTCAGAAACGCTGCCTCCATCCCGAGACCAGGGAAGCCTTGACGGCTCCAGGAAGCCTGTGAGGTTGTTCCTGGGTGGTGGCATTGCTCACGGGATCAGGAGCTCTGGAGGCCAGTCCTGAGCTCAGAGGCTGGCCACACACCTGACATCACGGTCATGTCCCGTGGCGGGGCCTGGCAGAGCCGGGCTGTGTCTGATGTGGTTCATCCTTCTGTGATGCAGGGAGGGTGACCCATATGCACCCCCTGATGAATCCTGACTGCTGAGGAGAACCTGGTGCCCCATCTGTTCCCAGTGAGGGCTCAGGTCTGGGCGTGTGGTTCTGGCCAGTGCAGGGGAGCAGAGTCTGGGGGCATCTGGGAGAGGTCCTGAGAGAGGCCCACCCCTCTTCTGTGCTGGGCCTCGTTCTCTTGTGAGATGCACCCAGCTTGCAGCCATCATCTTGGTAATGGCAGAGGTTGAGGCCCACCCTGGGGAGAGAGGGGCTGAAGGAACGGCAGGGGACAGAGCCTGGTCATGAGCCCTCCTCACCTCTGGCCTTGAGCCTGACCCTCAGAGCCTGGTTAGCCCAGGAAGTGCTATCACTCCCTCTAGGGCTTTTCCAGGCTGTGGCAAGAGCAGAGTTTAGGGAATAGTGGGCAGATCTGTCTTCACAGGAGATCCAGCCATCCCCCTGAGGAGCAGGATGTGGCCTGTGCTCTCCTGTGTCCACCATGGCCAGTGGACCCTGGGGCTGCCTGTCACAGCCCTCTCCCCACAGGCGGCTGCCTGGGTGGGGTGACTTGTTTCCCCACATCCTGAGCACAGAGTTCGGTGAGGAGAGGAGCTTCGACCCGGGAGTTGGGGGGGGGAGCATTTCAGGGTGGTTCCACGAGGACGATGGGCCATTGGCCTGGCTGTGCCTAGGTTTCACCCGAGTCAGCGGGACTCAGGTATTTCCTGTCCATTTCAAAGGGTTGTTGAGGGAACGGAGCGACACGGCAGTGGCCAGCTGAGGGACACACACGGTCGCCCACACCCTCGGGCTGGGGCTTGTGTCCACAGGGGGACGGGGCTGCAGGGACAACCCTCCACCCTCAGAGTAAAGCCCCTGGGGCCCGCAGGTCCTCAGGGAACCGTCGGTGGGGGAGGTTGTGGGCCGACGTGGGGGCGGGGCAGGCGGCTGAGCACGAGCAGGGGGCTTGGACAGAGGGGGCCCTCGGTCACAGGGGCACCTTCCCGCCTCGGGGATCCATGGGAGCCCTTCCCTGCGCACGGCCGAGCGGAGCGCACGCGGGGCGTCTGGGCAAGGAGGTGCCCCGGCTCCAGCGGACGAGGCCCCAGACCCGCGTTTCCAGGAGACGAGACCTTGCGCGGGGAGGGGGTGGTCGACCAGGCCTTGGCCGCTTCCTTCGCGGCCCAGGGTCAGACCGGTGCGCAGCCCCTCGCCCTGCGCTCCGCGCCCCTGGTCTCCGAGTCCCTCTGTCTCACCTGGTTTCACTGCACTGGGAGCGTCGGGGGAGTGAGATCTGCAGAGTGGAGTTTGCTCGGCCCCTTCCCAAGCCAGACCCAGATCCCTGGAAGGCTTCCCCTCCATGCTGACTGGGACCCTCCTACAGGCAGGCTGAGAACACCTCCAAACACCAGGACTAGGAAAACTCAGAAACAAAAAATTAGACCCCAGTCTGTGTACTTGTGTGCACGCACAAAAACAGCACTAAACTTTATGTACATACTTTCCCATCTGGTTGGAATTTTAAAATGAATTCCTTTCTTGGTTGAGAGAAGATTCTTGCTTCCAACCAGAGAACATGGTTTCCACAAATCAGTAAAGTTTTGGGGCCACACAGGCCACCGTGGGGCCCCCCCCCTAGAGTCTGAGGGGCTTCCAAGGAGAATAAGGAAAACAAGATGAGGAGGTGGGGAGATGCTCTTCCGTGATGAACCTCATGTTTTCCGTCTTCCTTGGATGCACTCTGCAGCCTGGGAGCAAAGCCTGACACCCCTGCCGGCTTCACACTGTGCCACCTGCTGGCCTCAGCCTCTGTGGCTTCCCAGGGCCATGACCACTGGGTTCTGGATCGTTGTGGGGTCTTGCCAACCTTATTGACCACATCAAGTGTGGGGGCCTGTACATCCTAGGTGACATCCAGGAACACAAATCATGCATTATTTTTCCTAAAACGGTTTTCCTATAAGAAAACAAGCAAAGCAATCTATGACTCCAAAATCTCTTTTGGTGCCAAATAAAATTTTATAAAACATAGGCTCTGTGAATTGTACATCTTTTGTCTCATGATTCCTGCTGTGAGAATCTGAACACCACCAGTTTCTGCATTTTATATGGAATTTAGAGGAGGGTCAGTGGGGGAGGGCGTCCAGGTCTGACTTCTGGCCCGTCTCCCCACCATCACCTGGGGCCTCCGTCTCCTCTGTTGTAAATTGAGGCTGCTGAAACAACTGCTCTCCACCATCTCTTTCGTCTCCAGCTTTGTGACTTGTCGACTTGTTCCTAAGGGTGCCTGTCCCAGCATGTCCTGGTTGGCAGGGAAGTATCTTTGTTTTGGACCTCACAGCTCTCTGTGGGGAGTCTCCTTTTATAACTGAGGCCAGAACGTGAGCCCCTTGCTTTTTCCTCCAAGGGGTGGCAAGGTAGTGTCTCTTTCACATGAGGTGGTCTTTTTCACACCCGAGCCCCTTCCCCAGATTTCCTCATGTGCCTTGTGCAAAGTCTCCAAGTGTTTGGAGATTTTTCTGTTGTCTTTCCTTTATTAATTTCTAGTTTGATTCCACTGAGATGGAGAACACACTATTCATGATTTAAAGTATTTTAAAGTTATGAGGTTTGTTTCATGATGCAGGATGTGGTCTATCTTAGTATATAGCCCATGGCACTTGAAAAGAATGTGTGTTCCGCTGTTGTTGGGTAGAGTGTTCTATTAATGTCAATTAGATCCTGTTGGTTGACGGTATTGTTGAGTTCTTCTCTATTCCTGCTGGTTTTCTGTTAGTTATTCTATCAATTGTCCAGAGAGGAGTGTTGAAGCCTCCAACTATAATTGTGAATTTGTCTGTTTCTCCTTTCAGCTTTATAGGTTTTTGCTTCATATATTTTGTAGCTCTGTTGTTTAGTGCATGCACATTTAGGATTACTGTGTCTTCTTAGTGGGTTGACCCTTTTGTCGTGATATAATGTCTCTTTCTGTTTCTGTAACTTTCTTTGCATTAAGTCTACTTTATTTGATATTAATATGACCACTCTTGTTTTCTTTGTTAATATGTTCATGACATATTTTTTCCATCCTTTTACTTTCAACCTGCCTGTATTGTTATATTTGAAGTGAGTTTCTTGTAGACAGCATTTAGTTGAATCATGTTTTTTAATCCACTCTACCAATCTCTGTCTTTTAATTGGTGTATTTAGACCATTTATATTTCATGTAGTTATTTATATGTTGGTGCTTCTGTCTGCCATTTTATTTTTTGGTTTGTTTATCCTCTCTGTTTTTCATGCCTTCATGTGGGTTACTTGAACATTTTTAGAATTTCAATTTGATTTACCTATAGTGTTTTTGAGTGTATTTTTTTGTATAAACTTGACTGGACCATGGGGTACCCAGATATTTGGTTAAACATTATTCTAGGTGTGTCTGTGAGAGTGTTTCTAGATGATATTACATTTGAATTGGTAGAGTGAGTAAATCAGATTGCATTCCCCAATATGAGTGGGCCTCGTCTAATTAGTTGAAGGCAAGAATAGAACAAAAATGCTGAGTAAGGGAGAATTCTCTTTCTCTGCCTGTCTTTGAGGTAGGACATTGGTCTTCTCTTGCCTTCAGACTCAGACTCAGAATGGAAGTTATACTGTTGGCTCTCTTGGTTCTCAGGCCTTTAGACTAGAACTATACCATCAGCTTTCCTGGGTCACCAGCTTCTCTCTCTCTCTATGTATATATCTATATCTATATATTTATAGATATCTATAGATATATAAGATACATGAGATTTATATTTATTTATCTTCTGTTTCTCTGGAGAACCCTAATACATACATTATACATAACTTATCAAAGTCTATTGATGTCCATAATTTACCAATTTAGTAAAGTGTGGAAAACTTACATTTTTTTTGTTCCTTTGCCCTCCCTTATTTATATTATAATTATTTTGAATATTTCCTCTACCTGAATTTAGAACCACTTCAGATAGTGTTATGTTTTTTGCTTCAACTGTCAAACATAATTTAGATGACTCATGATGAGACAGTCTATTTCATTTACTATTCTTTCTTCCTTTCTGATGTTCCACAGTTTCATCTGTTATTGTTTCCTTTTTCTTTAGACAACTTCCTTTAGCCATTTTTAAAAGGGTAGTTCTGTTGGTGAAAAATTCTCTTAATTTTCCTTCATTTAATAATGTCTTGATTTCCTCTTCATTTATTAAGGATATTTTTGCTGGACATGGGAATTTAGGTTGACATTTCTTTTCTTTCAGTACTTGAAAAGATAGTGCTACCTTCTTCTGACATCCATGGTTTCTGATGAGAAATCACTGTCATTCAAATTATTTTCCCCCTATAGGTAGGTGCCATCTCTCAAGTGATGCTTCAGGATTTTTTTGGTCTTTAGTTTTCAGAAGTTTGGCAGTGATATGTCTTGGTGTGTATTTCTTTGAGTTTATCCCTTTTGGGTTTTTTCAGCTCTTGAATCTATAGATCTATGTCTTTTGCCAAATTTGGGAAGTTTTCAGCTATTATTTCTTTGGGTGCTTTTTCAGCCCTGCTCTCCTTCTCCTTTCCTTTTTGGACTCTGATGGTGCACATGTTAGATCTTTTACTACAGTTTCCTAAGTCCCTAAGGCTCTGCATATTTTTTTTCAACCTATTTTCTCTCTGTTGTTCAGACTGGGTAATTTCTCTTGTTCTATCTTCCAGTTCACTGATGCTTTCTTCTTTTTACTCCCTTGTTGTTTAGCTCATCCATTGCATTTTTAATTTCAGTTATATTTTTCTGTTCTAAAATTTCCATTTTGTTCTTCTTTATATTTTCTATTCCTGTGCTAAAACTTTCTATTTTTTCATTTGTTTCATGTGTTTTCATAATTGTTCAACGAAGCATTTTTGTGATGGCTGCTTTAAAATCTTTATCAGGTAATTCTAACATCTCTGTCATCTTGTGTTGGCATCTATTGATTGTCTTTTTTTCATTCACTTTGGGATATCCTTGGTTCTTGCTATGACAAATGATTTTCACTTGAAACCTGGATATTTTGGGTATTATGTTATGAGACTCTGGATCTTATTTAAATCTGTTTTAGCTGGCTTCTCCTGACACTGCTCAGCAGTATTATGGCCAGGTGGGAGCAGAAGTCCAGGTTTCCCACTTGGCCTCCATTGACACCTGAGAGAAGCGGTTCTTCTTATTGCTGGGCAGGGATGGGAATTCCCCACGAGGCCTCCACGATACCTCTTGCTGAGAGGGGTTGGGGTGGCTTGTTACTGCTCTCCACCTGGCCTCCACTGACACCATGAGGGAATGGTCTCACTACCGCTGGGTGGTGGTGACATTTGTGACTCTCCACTAGCCCTCCTCTGATGCAGTGGGGAGTGGGAGGGGTGCTTCATTGTTGCTGAGTGGTGGTTGAAGTCCTCATGTGGTCTCCACTGACACTCCTGGGTTTGGGGGCCTTGTTGTGGCCATTGGGGTAAAAGTCCTGGCTCCCCACTTGGCCTTTACTGGATGCACCCTGGTGGAGAGTTTGTGGTGCCTGGAGAGGTTGGAAGTCTAAGTCTTTGCTTGCATGAGTGGGTATGGGGCCACAGAATTTTCTGTGGTGTTTGGCTGGAATAGAGCAATTATGTCTAAAAGTTTTCTCTCTTGCTAGTTTGTTCCTCTTCTGGTTGTTTGATTATAGAGAGCTAGTTTTTGTTGGAGCTTTTTAAAGTCTATGCTCATTGGTGTTTCCAGTTTGCTGGCTTCTTGGCTCCAAGTCTGGATATATTAAACAAATAAACGAACAAACAAACTCAACAACAAAACCCAACCCAACCCAACCCAACCAACCAAACACACAAAGGAAGAAACATAGTGCTGTGTCATTCCTTGGGTCCCAGTGTCCCTAGTTGGTCTGTCTTGTTCGCTCTACTTCAGTCTTCTTCTTAGGTGTGTTTGATATGTAATGTCCAGGGTTTCAGTTGTACTTTGTGAACGAATAGGGGAAAAAGTCTACTCCATTTTCCTAGAAATATAAGTCTGTGTTACTTTTTTATTAACGGAAAAGCAATATCCCTGCCATGAATAGATAAGCACAAAACCTAAATGATGTGAAAATGGGCAATGCAATTCCATCTAGGTATTATTATTGGGAAAGCACCCAGCTGAGTCTTGGTTTCTGCTTAAAAAGATTAACAAGTGTTTGATGGTGTTACAGACTTACGAGCACCACACTGGGGGATTATTGTTGGTATTAACAAGACCCCTTACATCACATCCTGAGGAACTCACACTCTGGGGGGTACCAATATGTGTAACTGGTCCCTCTCATACTGGAAGCACAGGGATGAGTAAAAATATTTTTAACATTATGAAGCATCATACACACAAATGAACAATAAAGTGACACCCATGGGCCCACCACTGGTGAGAGAAATGGAACGTTATCAATATTGTGAACCCCCTGCCTGCCCCTCCAGGCCTTCTTTTTGCCACCCCATGCCCCTACCATTCTGGCATTTTGGGTTTATCATTCTGTAACACATATGCACATATTCTTAATAAAATACTGCTTTAATTATTTTAAACTTTATATAAATGGTATGATACTGTGTATTCTTCTTCAGTATTCATATTTCATCCAACATTATGTTTCTGAAGTTTATCGATGTTGATGCATGCAGCAATAATTCATTAGTTTCCATTGGTGGATGTAGCATCCCACCATATGACTGTTCCACAGTTTGCTTGCCTTGTTGGTGGTCATTTATGTTTCCAGGTTTTTGCAATCACAATGTCTGTACATATCTCATGATGTCCCTGTGCAAGCATTTATCGTGAGTGTGTACCTAGGAAGTGTAGTGTTGAGTCAAAAGGTGTGCACTTGTTCAACTTTACATGATAATGCCAAATTATTTTCCAAATTTGTACGAGTTTACACTCCTGTCAGGAGACTATAAGATGCCCCATGTCTTTACCAACACTTAGTATTGCCAGACATAAAAATTTTTGCCAATCAGAGGGTGTGAAATTATCACAATTTTAATTCTAATTTATTTTATTTCTGCTCAGGTTGTCTTTTTGTTTATTGGCCTTTCTCTTTCCTCTTGTTGTGAAATGTTTGTTTATGTCAGCTTTCTATTGGGATGTTTTTCTCATTGATTTGTATAAATTCCTTCCATATTTTGAATATTTAGCTTTTGCTGGCTATGTATATCACAAGTATGTTCTCTCACTTTGGTTTGTCTTTCCATTTTATTTACAACATATTTTATGCATAAAGATTACTAATTTTAATGTAATTGACTTTACCAATTTTTTCCTTTATTGCTTTTGCTCTTTATGTCTTGTTAAGAAAATCTTTCCTATCCTGAGGTCATAAAAATGTTCACCTATATTTTCTTCTAAAACGCTGGAAGTTTTGCCTTTCCTAATTATCTGCTCCATTTAGAATTTATTTTAGTGTATAATACGGAGACCCAATTTTATTGTCTTCCATACAGATAACCAATCATTTTAGCCCCACTTATTGAATGACCTATCTTTTCCCCACAGTTCTGATCCCCCTCATCAAGTTTCCATAGATGCCATAGTCTCTTTCTGGGCTCCGGCTCCGTCCCTCTGGCCTGTGTGACTGTCTCTGCACCAACACCACAGTCTCCTCATTGTCATGCTTTATGGAGGGCTTGATAGCCAATATGGCAACTGTGGCCCCTTGTTCTTCTTTATGACGAGATATCTTGGCGAATCTTTGCCCTTCATCTGCCTTAGACATTTTTGAAGCAACTTTTCAAGTTCTATGAGAAACCTTGCAATTTTGACTGGAATTGCACTGAATCCTTAGGTCAGTTAGGAAATCCTGATACTAATCTTAACCCTAACCCTGACCATTATGATGCTGAGTTTTCCAATCAGAGCGGGAGTGAGAACTGCCCTAGACTTTCACAGGCCTCTGTGTTCAAGTTGGGTCTGCTTGGACTCCAGCCCCTGTGTCACGGGGTTTCCTGTGGCAACCTGTGGGCCCAACACAGCTGCAGGAATCAGAGCTCATCAAATGGCTCTGTGGAGAGTCCACCAAGCCTTCAGAGGATTTGGGCACCTGGGTCCCCAGTGCATCTCCACCCATGGTCCAGTCACCTCTTCTCTATTGAGTAGCTATTATTGGGAATGAGAAATGGACCCAGATCCAGTGCTGAATCTCCCAGATGTACCTGGAAAGTTCCAGATGATCCCAGACAACCCCATCCTCCCTGTGTTCTTCTCCCATGATTAGCTCAGGCACAGGCACATGACCCATCTTGGGTCAGTGGAAAGTGACTGCTGGGAACTTCTGGGGAAATTTTACTTGCTCTTGAGAAAGAAGCAAAGAAAGGAAGGACAGTCTCTTCTGTGCGGCATGTTGAGGCTGTGGTGTGGGCCCCGGAACTGCTGCCTGTCCAGAGCGAGGCAAACACACCGCAGAGGGCAGCACCGAGAATCAGAGACACCAGCAACACTGGGTCATCCCACAGCCTCCTCACTCACTGGGCTTCTACTCTGGGGGTCCCTGGTCTAGCTGTTTGACCAGAATGGGGTTTTCTGTTCATGCCATCCGACAGCACTCCCTCTGACAACCCCTGAAAGAGGACTCCAGATTCCCTCAGGGAAACTCCCTGCCCACTCTCAGCCCATCTACTTGGTGGAAGCCCCCCAACTCCAGGAGTGGCGCCCACGACCTTGGCTAAGCCAGGGGAGTATTTCCAATTCATAAAAGTCCTGGAAGGGAACCTAATGCACCTCTCCCAGGCCGACAGTACAAACCCTGCAGCAATGGAGGCTGTTTTATGCCAGAGTTTCTGGGCTCTCCTCTGAGTTCTGATGCAAGATGCTCCTTCCATTCCCTTAGCTGGTCTGTGCCTGGCACCTTAGGGGGGGGTGTGTGCCACACCCCAGAAAAGGGTGAGTGAGTACAGCACAGACCCGCAGCACCCATGACTACTGTTTGTGACCTCACAAGCCTGCTCAGTCCCTCCCCTTTCACTCCACCCCCTCCTCCTGGCCAGTCCTAGCCCTGGGCAATCAAGCACTTGGCCTTCCCAGCGTGCGCCTGGGTCCTCAGGTGGCCCTTCAGTCCCCTTCATCAGTCAACAGCAGCATTCCCATAGCCCGGGCACAATCTGAATTATAGCAGTTGTAAGAAATGTTCCAGGAACTGTCTCTGGTGTCCTGAAGGACAGTCATCAAATTCTTTTCCAATCAGACTCAGTAGAAGGAAGAACACAGTTTAATAACCTGATTGCACAAGTCAGGCTGCTTTTCACATAACATTTGCCTCAACTCCTCCTGCTTGGCACAGACCAGAGACAGAAAGGAACCAGCAAGTCTGTACTCACTAAAGTTGAGTCAGACCTCTAACTGTAAACATGCACGTGCACACATTTCCTGTCTGCTTTAATATGCTGAATCATGAAGCACATCAGTAAGAGGTTATGTTATTGGACATGTAACACACATTTTCTCTTTTCGAATAAAGAATGATAATATTTTGCTGAGAGCCTGGGTTATATTTGATTAAAAGTTATTATTTCCAAGATGTTGATTAAGCCAAACGTAGTCTTTATTATACTGTACACCCCAATTATTAGGAAGACTGATTTTGTTCCTTTGAATGATTCATCACTCTGGGGCAATTTAATGGCATCGAGGGTATTGATGAAGGCTTCATGCTTCACCTACCGGGAATCCTGTAACTTCTGGGACAAGAGTGCAATTCACAGGAGAGGGAAGGCTTTTGGGCAATATCAGTGCATTCTGTGGAGGCAAAGAACAAATCCACGACTTGGATATCACCCTGGGCAGTCAGATAGCTGACTGTTTGGCAATATGGAGCCTCCTTCTTGACAAGAACGTGGGGTGGCAGACTTTTAAAATGAGTTTACTTGCTTGTGGTTATTTTTGACTTGTTTGGATATAGACTGGGATAGGGTGTGACTGGTGCACTGAGACACTCTGAGCCTGGCTTCTTAGCCTGGGCGTGGCCTTGTGCCTCTGCACTCCCATCTCCCTTGCCCTCTAAGTCCCCTGGAAGGCCGGCTGCCCACAGAACCGAGCTTGCTGGAGCTTGCTGAAGCTTGCTGACCTCCAAGTGGTTGAAATGCAGATATCCGTCTGCCTCCTTGTCATCTTTACCTTACCTGAGCACATGCTGATAAAAGACATGCTCTGAGAGTCTCTGGGAAAGGCAGGACTGTTTAGGGAAGCTCAGTTAGGGTCGGTGTCTTCTGCCTCACAAGACTCTGTTGTATTTATGAAAGTCTGCCAAGGAGACGTCAATGAGTCAACAAATACGTTCTTAAAATGTAAGTGCTTCAGGGAGGCCTGAGGGCCAACCAGCCTCTCGCATCCTTGTGGAGTCCATTCAGTTAGGTGCTCACCTAGCATCTCCTCTCCTCCTGACATCTCACCCAGCTGTGGGGGGAGGCAGTGAAGGGTGTGGCAGTGGTTGGGGCAGCAGGAGGGAAGAGGGGCTCCAGAGAAGGGAAGAGGGAGAGGCCACAGGGAGCAAGTATGGAGGATCCTGTGCCCAAGCTTAGCCCAACTGAACTTTCTCCTGAGGATCACCCAATGCCTGGAGGCAGAACAGAGCCTCTCTCCCTCTCTGCCCTCCCAATCCATGGGTTCCTGGCCAGCCTCACCACATGTTAAATACACATTTGTGCACTGGTCCCTACAAGACATTTTCTGGGGCAAGTTCTGAACAACCCATGCTCACCTGTTACCTGGAGATGACTGCTCCCAGCAGTGTTGCAGGTGGGGATGGCTGTTAGTGGGTTCCGACGAAGTCTCCCTCCCAGCATTATGTCCCTGAGTCCCCTCCACTCTGATTCTGGGCTCTGCTATGTGGCTTTGCTTGATCACTTGCCCAGCAGAGGGACTTGTCTTCTTGGGGCATGTTGCAGCCAGGGAATCCTGGTATCTTACTGCAGAGCCCACAGAAGAGAACCAAGGAGCCCTGGCTGACACCCAGCAAACCACCAGACATGTGAGTGAGGCATCTCAGACCCGCAAGCCCCAGCTGAGCTGCCAGATGAACCGCAGCTACACGAACGACGCAGGCAAGCCCAGCAGAAGAACCACTCATATCGCAGAGTCACGAGCAAAGAGATGATTGTTATTTTAATCCACTAGGTTTTGGGGTGATTTGTTACTCAGCCATATGAATGAGACACTAGACATATGTGTGAGCTGTGTGTTGACTGTCGCTGTTTCATTAGAGTCCCTAAGGGTAACCCAACAACATGGAGAAACGGGGTGTGCATGTTAATTGTTACACACGTGGGACGAGCCTGCACTTCACTTGGAAGTTTTTGAGTAGTTTTATAAAGCTCGTGACCCAGCTAAAAATACCGTAGAGGGACAGCTCTCCATGTCAGGGCTGGCCTCGGAGTGTTCAAGCGCATGCGCCGTTTTGTGATTAAACTTTGGACAGAGGAAAGCATAACAAGTACTCCAAGTAGACCATTGTCTGTTAGGACGCGGTGCTGCCCATGTACAGATTCCACACGAGGTTAGAGAACTTCCCCTACCCCACGATGGGAGGCTGTCTTTCCTGGTTTATTGAGTGTCAGTGAACATTTTTGTGTTTGTTTTCTCCCATTTTTCATGCTGCAGGGCTTTTATGATGTCTTGGTGTTTTGGGTCCAAGGATCCAAGATGGCAGACTTCCTGTCCACAAAACGACACCATCAACAGCCAACGGATCTGACGCTGTGGGAAGTGAGCACGATGGCTTCCCTCTTACTCCCTGCCATGCGCAGGTCACACAGTTTCTGGTAAGTGGTGGTGGTGGAAATGGCGGTGTCAGAGGGTCCTCCCACTGGGCTCTGCACTGGCAGGTCCCCTGGCCTCTCTGTGCTTTACTTCTGTGGTTTCTTCATCCACCTATTTATTCGTTCAGACATACAACAGACATCTGCTGTGTGCCTGGTTCTGGGTGACAGTGGTGAGCAGGTCGGATGGTGGAGGCATACTTGATGACATCTGAAGTCCATTTCAGTCCTAAAAGATGAGTTCTGTGGTTCGAAGCCACAGGAGTAAGTGATGGTGCTGCCTAAGCCTTGACCGTTCTGAATCCTTTAAGGAAGGAGAAGCAGCAGCCCCCTGGGCCCCACCGGCCACTCTCCTTTTGCTCTAATGTGAGACTGAACACCAGGCATCCTGTGTCTCAAGGGTGTACCACTGTCTGAATCTTCCATCCATGCATCCTCACGCCTTCCTCTCAGACGGGGCACTTGTCCTCCTGCACACGGCCCCACAGAGGACCCACTTATCCTGCTCCCTAAGACACTGAGTGCAGGCTGAGCCTCTTTCAGGGGTCCAGACCAAAGGGGCACATATACGATCTTCACCTGTGGCTGTCAGCGTGTTCCTGTGCTGTGAGAGCCGTGCGTCTAGATGGCTCTTATCAGAAACAGGTCGTCTGACATGGAGCCTCAGCCCTGAGCTTGGAAATGTGGTCGCCAAACCACAGAGCTCTGAGATTCCCTTCCAGGCAAACGTCAGGATATCCAGGGGGTTGGATGCTCATCGCGTCCCTTTCCTATTAACGTTTTTGTGGTTCAGAACTTACTTTTTAAGCAAAGAAGAGAATTCTGTGTGCTTCTTGAGTATAAAGTGCACAGAATGAAATAAAGTCAAAAAACATCTTTGGGATCCAGAGAATAAGCTTTCAGATATGTGTGTTTATACACATAGAAAAAGGTTAAAACCCAGCAATTTGGAAGTTTAAGATCCTTCAATTCCAGGGATAACATCAGTAGTTAGGACCCCAGAGCACCTCTGCAGACACGGGGTGCAAAGCGTGGCACTGCTTCTCTAAGTTAGAACTTGGAGGAAAATGTGCTTCCTTTTGGGCCTGGAATCCTGGGTGCCATGGTGCTGGGCACTTTGTTTTGGTAACATTGCTGTTAGGAATATGTGAAACATTAGATTAGGACAAAATTACAGAAGATAGGGTTAGTCCAAGGACTCTGAAATTGATACTTGTTTATAGAAGATGTAAGTTCAAGGCTTTAATTAGGAATCTATTTACTTTGGTTTCAGATATAAGTCTAACAAATTTGATCTTCTGATTTTCTAACCTCTCACAGATGGAAAATAAAAAATTGGAAAGTGTGTGAGCTCAGGGCCCCCAGAGACGGGAGCCTGAAAGCCCCAGAAGTGAGGATTGGCAGTGTGACAATAAGAAAGAGGCAGAAAACCCAGAGAAGCTGCGTGTATGGTGGGGCTTCAAATGCAGCTCTATGGGGCCATTGGGGTCCAGGGAAACTGCTCTGCATTCCTGCAGAGCCCCATGGCAACCCTGCCACGTGAGGACCTTTATCAGCAGACGCTGCTGAGGTGCATCTGCTCCTCGGTGGGTCACAGCACTGCCGGGGTGACTTCCATCCAAAGCTGCATTTGAGGGAGGAAGTTGTGCTCATTTGAAGAATCCATATGCCTAGAGGTCCTTGTCCCCTGGCAACACCCGGCAAATGAGTGGTGCTTGTGCAGTAACCTACACGGGGGCCGTGAAGTGGTGCCCGGAGGGGAGAGCACTAGGGTATGAGAGCAGAGCAGAAGAGAGAGCCAAATTAAAAACACCTATGACTAGTTCAAGCTATGGGTGTCCAAGGCTCAATTACACGCAGGTGTCCAGGTGGCTCAGTGATGGTCCGGGAGACACCAGGTGGGAGGAGATGGCAGCTGGAGGGCCCACCAGGTTATAACCAGGGTCTTCCCAGGAGTAAGGCCATTCCTGCTGTCCACCACTGGCCTCACTTGACCAACACTGACAGTGACCTGCTACATTTGCAAAGTCCCTCCATGTGTCCCATCGCTGGAGCCTCACAGCAACTCTGTGCCTAGGCCTGGCTCGGCCGGCAATCCCCTCCTACGCTGGCCGGCTGGGCTGAGGCCCCATCACGTCCAGATTTGCCGGCAGCTCTGCACTTGACCGGTGAGGTGGAGCGCCCCTCCCCGCTGCCCCCAGGTGACTGTGACCCCAGTTTCCAACACCTACCTGGAGCTGGAGGTCATGGCTGCCTTGCGTGGATGCAGGCGGCCAGGGAGGGTCAGGAGGGCAGCAAGGCAGGATCGGGCTGGGCTGTCCCCGGGGTCTGCTCACAGCACCTGGGGCTGGGATGGCCAGTCTGTCCTTGCTCTGCCTTGTGGGCTCCGCTGAGCTGTTGCCATGGCTGCCACCTGTACCTGGGGAGTTGCCCTTGGAGTCAGGGGCGGGCAAGGGGCCCAGCTGTGGGGCCTGGGGAATGATGTCTCTTAGGCAGCCACCTGGGTGCTGGGCATTTGGCACCCTTCCTCTTACCCAACTGTAATTCTCCTGGGTCTGCAGCCCCATCTGCACCCACTGCTGCTTGGTGGCCGGGCCGGGGTCTGCACCACGAGAGCCCTGTATAGCCAAGGGTTCCTGTAGAAGCACCTGGCAAGGACAGGTAGGGCTCCCCATGAGCTGACTTCCCCTCAGGGAGCGGGGTGGGTGCTCTTGACTCCCAAGTGTATCCTCTGGTATACCTGGTGCCCCTTGCACAGACGGGGGCAGACCCCTACACAAGTTGGGAGGAAGGTCACTGGCTGGCCCTTCCCATGAAAGACGGGGGTCGGCCACAGCTGAACATGTGTGGCTGAAGGAGTCAGGCTGGGCCTGCCCTGCTCCCTGCCCTGCCCCCACTTCCATGGGGACCACTACTGGCTGGCCCTGGATAGGGGAATCCCAAATGCTGACCAAGGGATGGGTAGCACATGGGTTGACACAGGAGGTGGGGTCTGAGGTGATTAAAGGCCCCTGACACTGACCACTGTGTGTGAGTGTCCAGGGCATGGATTCTTTGCAAAGATCCAGAACACCAGGGCCTGGCTGAGCCAGGTGTCCAGGAACATTTTCTCCCAAAGAGAGTGGAGGTGTGTGGGTTGGCGGAAATGCCTGGGCAGGCTGGCTGGGACTGGAGGCCTTGGGTAGTGGGCTGAGGTCAAATGTTGCTGGTTTCTGGCATATCCGCAAATCTACAGGTGCTGCGTGGCTGTGCTGAAGCTGCCTCTGTGGTGGGCTCTGGAGTGAGGGGCCAGAGATGGGTAAATGCTGAGGCTGTGCTTGAAGGCAGCTGGGCGCTGTGTTTACATCCTGAGGGGGAGCTACTTCCCTGCCTGGCTGGGCTGGGCCCAGAGAAGACTGTGGCCTCAGGGTCTGCAGAGCAGTTGTGCTGGCACGGGAGGGCAAGCCCACACTCCCTCCGTCATGAAAAAGCGCCTCCTTCGTGCTGTGGGGGGCCCTCCCCTGGCTGGGTGGCAGCAGGCAGCAGTTCTGAGGCCCTGCAGAGTCCAAGTCAGCCCTGAGAAGGTTCTCTCTCCACAGGGGCTGGAGAGTGGAGCAGAGGTCAGGCTGCTCTTCTGTGTCCTTCTCCAGCAGGGTCTCGATGAGGGCCAGGAAAGAGCTGTCTTCCCCCTGCTCTTCCTCCTCCTTCTCCTCATGCCTGTCATGGGACACCCCCCTCTCCAAGGGGGAGTCTCGGCGGGTGGGGGTGATGTGGGACAGGTGCATGGATTCATCTTGTATCATGGTTCCAAGGAGAGAGCGCCAGTGCGCAGGACCCTGGCGAGTGGGGGAGCCCTTCCTTGCCCTGGTCCTCCTCCTGGCTGGGAGGGGAGTCAGGGGGCCCACAGGGCTGCTCTCATACAGGACAGCCTCCCCCGTGGTGAAGGTGAACGGCAGCTGCAGGGCCCGCTTGTGCAGGTGCTCCTCCCCCTCCGCGTTCCTGAAGATGAGGAAACACAAGAGCTAGTCTGAGGATGGGGACGTGAATGAGAAAGGGGTCTTCTGGCCAACGGACAGAGTGGCCAAGTAACCAAACAACTGAGCAAGGGGGCAGGACATCATCTGCTCTGGTTTTTCTACCTAACGAAGAAGCAGCCATAGTACTGAACTTGCTTCTCTCTTGTATTTTTTGGAGAATGAAGTCTTGATCAATACTTTCTATCTTGGATTCTGAAATAGTCTCTGAGGAAACCACTTATTTGTGGGGTGAGTATTCCAAAAATCCATGTAGAAATTCCCTAAACTTCAAGTTTATTTTGAAGAGAAAAAATCATGACACAAATACGATATATGCAACTGTTTTTCACTGGGGAAAATAATCTCTCCCTTCCTTCCTCCCCTCCTTTCCTTCCAAAAGACACATGGGACACGGCTGCTGTAGGGCTGTTGTGACGGTCATGTGACACCATGCTCAGCAAGGTGAGAACCTCCCTTTTTTGGCCTGACTTCACTTGGAACCCCACAAAGGAAAACTGACTAAACTAAACTAGAGTGTCTTTGGCAGAAGCTGACCAGGATGGTGTGGGCACAGGAAAACCCATCACAGGAGGGACCTTTAGAGAAGCTGGTATCTCGCCCAAAGATCTCCTGTCATACCCTTTATCTTTAAGACTATTTTGACATTAACACAGCCACTCTGGCTTTCTTATGCTTACTGTTTCTCTTTTTTTTTTTAACATCCGATTACTTCCAACCTATTTGTGTCACTATTTTAAAATGTATCTCTTGTGGAAGGCATATTGTTGAGTTCTGCCTTCTTATCCATTTTGACAATCTCTGTCTTTTAATTGGAGTGTTTTATCCATTAACATTTAACGGGATTATTGATATGGCTGGATTTAGGTCTTCTGTATTACTATTTGCTTTCCATTTGTCCCCTCTGTTTTTTTCTTTCTGTGTTCTGTTCATTCATTTCTTGCCTAGATATGCGAGTTTTTTTTAGAAGTTTATTTTAATTTACATACTGAATTTTTGGCTATATCTTGTGCACTATATTTTTTATGGTTGCTCTAGGAATTACAATATACACCCTTAACATTTCAGTGTCTAGTTAGAATTAGTACTATGCCACTTTACCTAAAACATACGCACCTTGTAACTGTATAGTCTATGCACTCCCAATAACCATCTTTTATGCTAGAGTTGTCATATAGAGTACACCCACATGTTATAAATTTCAAGCTATGTTATCACTTGGGTCCTTATTGACGTTGGGCCCTCACTCCCGGCCCGTATTCACGTTGGGCCTTCACCTCTGGTCCTTATTTAGTTAGGCCGTAGCTTCCAGCCCTTACTGAGGTTGGGCCCTGACTTAGAGGACGCTCACGTACAGCGGGCCTGCATTTACGCCTTGCTTCCCGATTACCCTTAGTGCGGCCCTGGCGTAGGACAGGACCCTCGCTCAGTTAGGGCCCGCGGCCGCGCCACGATGCAGTGGGGCTGGCCGCTGCGGAACCCCAGGCGGGCGGCGGCCTGCACCCACAGCCAGCCGGCGTGCTTGGTGAGCAGCCGGAACACGGCGAGCCCGCTCTCGCCCGCCCTCATCACTGCGGAGCGAGGGGCGCTCGCGGCCCACTTGCCGTCCCTCCGACGCTCGGGAGTCTGCGCTGCGGGATGGGCGGGCGGCGGGCGGGGCCGCAGGGCCGTGCGAGGACTTGCCCCACCTCCCAGGGGCAGGGTGGGGCCCGAGCGTGCCTCCCGAGCTCACTCCGCACGTGCTTCTCCGCGCAGTACCTCATGTCGGCCGTGTGGATGAACTGGTAGCCCGATCCCCTCCTGCAGAGTTCACTCTCCGTGTAACCCAGGACCGCCTTGCCTCTGCATAGAGGAGACACCTCACACCCCCATCTTACAGCCAAAAGGAAGGAAGAGCCACTGCCCCACCCCAACACCTCTCCCAGCTCCTCACGGTTCTCTGAAGCAGGCCTTTCAGCTCAGTGCCCCACCCATTGGATCTCCTTCTAGACGCAACAGCCGAGGAGCAATCCTCCTCTGGACACTCCAGGTCGGAAGGGGCATCTCTCCTACCAGCAGGGCTGGGGCAGATCGTTTAAGAAGCCTCCACACCGAAAAGATTGTGGTGCCCTCTCAGACACTTCTGCCACACATGTAATCCAGAATTCTCTTTTAAGCCTGTGCTTCTTTACCTGTGCTGTAGAGCAGTGGCCTGTACCCAAAATTATGCATGTGAGAGACCAAGTGGAGTTTTTGTTAAGGAGAAGTTCCACAGCTTTCATGGAAGGGCTCTGGGACTGCTCAACATACTAAAGACCAGTGTCTTAGAGTAAGAGATAAAACCTGCATGCCATAGTACTGACAATACTTTGGATCACTTGCTCTTAAACCGGTGCTTTCTGGAATGCGTTCTAAGAGACACTGGTATTGTAGCATGTTAATTGATGTTCCCCCAGGAAAGGTTCCATGATCAAATAAGTTTGGAAATACAAATGGGTCAAACAGAGCTAATTAGATTTCTTCGTAGTGGGACTTCTTCAAAGTTCACTATGATCTATTACTGGAAGTTTCTGAGGGAGAGACAATACTTCTCAGGATTTGCTGTCTGCATTACACTCTAACCCAAATGCCATATTCCTACATGGACAGTTGGTACATTGCTCCTATAAACAGCATATTTTCTACTGACTGACTTTACAGAACCCATTTGGACAATTGTTCTTGCCTTGCCTTTGGTCTTAGACTCAGGATTTGGGTGATAACTAGTCTTGGAGCACTGTTGGGTTCCTAGGAATCATGACTTCTGGTCAGAGGGATGTACCTGGAATCACAGGCTATTGGTGTGAAATCCAACTTGTGTTTTGTTTGGAAAAGAAATGTTTTGTTTTGGAGCTCCAAGATAGTGACTGGCTGGCGAGGTGTTGCGGTGGCAAACAGGGTGAGTTGAGGATACACGAGGATGCCATCTTCTGACCTATTGTTCTGTCCAGGGAGGAATTTAAGATGGCCATGGAAATTCAACTCCTAAGAAAAGCAGACCCCAAACATCATAAGCAGATGAAAGAGAAGAGGATGTTAAGTAGCTAAAACGGTGGACATAACTTATCCATTATGGGACTCAGAGGGTACAGTATCCTCCTTGGAGTTGAACAGGCAGGACTCCCCTTCTCCCCCTGGAGCATAGGTGTGCACAGGCCTGGAGCCTTCTCATTCTTCTGCCCTGCCCGTGAGGCCCTGATCATTTTTCTTGGCTCCTCAGTCCTCCCTGGGGGCCCTGACACACACAGCCTTTTTCACAGAGCTGCGGAGTGTAGTGTTAATTGAGCTGTGAGAGGGTACAGTTCCAGGAATTGGTAGGCACTGTTAGCTGATTTTGGTGATGGTGAAGAAGGTGGATGTTAACATCCTGAGTTCACCAGGGACCTCTATTTAGGGCTGTACCAGAGGTAACAGGTATAACTAAATCCCAAGTAAACATATCCAAGTCTTAACTAGGCCGAAGAAGGTTCAAAAGACAACTTGGTCTTTAACACTCTGACCCTCTGAAATGGCAGTGAACTGAAAGCCAGAGGGCTCTTCCTGGGATGGTAAGGAAGCCTGCCCCAACCTTTGGGCAGTGTTCCCTCTGAGCAGAGCCATGCACTGGTTTAGGAAGTCCTGACCCTGTAAGGACAGTGTGATTACCAGAAACCCAGAAGAATTGTCCAGCAGGCAGCGGAACCGACAGACAAAGCTTCTCTCCAGATAGGAGGGGTCCTCCAAGGGCTGATGCTGCAGGCTGTCAGTGGAGGTATCACTAAGTGGGAGAAACTTCTCCCCACGCAGAGCTGAGAGGACAGAGAGACAAATGAGGAGGCTCCACCAGAATAGTCATCATCACAGAGCTGAAACATCTATAGTTCTGGAAGAAGCTGGTGGGTGGAGAGAATGTGGGGTCACAAGCACTGTGGCCAAGTGAACTTGGGCCTTCACCAGTAGGATGAGCTTGATCAGCCACTCAGGCTGATCTTCTCATTCATCAGATGATACTAGCAGTCCTGCCTGCTGACCTGCCTCATGGTGTCCCGAGGAGCAAGATAAAAATGAAGTGATGCATATAACATATATCCAGCAACCCCATTGGCTCTACTGTGGAAACATACCTTGGAGCCAACCACTTCTCATCACTTCTATCTCTACTGTGCTGGCCAGTCTCCTCGTTATCAGCTGGGCAGAACACCTTGGTGGTTAAGAGCACAGACCCTGGACCCTGACTGGAACTTCACCTGTTGTGTGACCCTGGAGAAGTTATTTAACCTCTTTATGAGTGTTAGTTTTCTTATCTCACTTTATAAGGTTATGATGTGAATTAAATTTATATACATAAAGGACTGTGAACGGTGCCTGGCACATTGTAACCTCTATATAAATTGACTGTTATTTTCATCATTTTTTTACTTGCCTTAACTTTCCCATAGCCTTCTAACTGGTGTCCCTGCTTCCACCCTTTCCGCCTACAGTCTGTCCTCCACTCAGCATCCAGAGTGACATTAAAATATAAGTCAGATCATGTCACTTCTCTGCTCAGAACTCTCCAGTGACTTACTACCTCAAAGTTTGTAGTGGCCTGCATGGCCTACCTGTTTGCCCCTGGTTCCCCAGCAATTTCCCACCAGTCTTCCCTTGGCTCTTTCTGTGCCCTTCTCTGTGGCCTCCTTGCCATTCCTTAGCTGTGCTAAGTGCACTTCTGCCTCAGGGCCTTTGCACCTGTGCTCTTCCTTCTTCCTGCACTGCTCTCCTCCATTTATCCACGTTTCTCTAAATGGCAGCATGCACACCTCATAACTTTTCTCTCTCCTTACTTTAGTTTTTTCTTGGCACTATACCCCACCAGAAATGGTACATGTTTATTTTTTTACCCCCTTCCCCCATTAAAATTTAAGCTCCGTCACAATAGGAACTTGGTCATTTTGCTCGCTGCTCTGTCCTTAATGCTTAGAACATAGCCTGGCACATAATAGTGATGGTGCTCAGGGTAAGCTACCCCAGGAAGCACCACTTTGGTATGCGGATTATTTCGAGCTGAAGACAATAAGGACTCAGAGAACTCAGGAAAAATATTTGAGTTTCCCCTCCCAAACTGCCTGAAGAATTTAAAACAAAAGATCTGTTTCAGGAAGGAGTTATCATCATGACTGCTATAAAGATAATGTAGGATAGAGGTTACAATAGAAAAGGCACCAACAAGCCCATCTTATGGGAAGTTCTGCCTCTTTGGCCACAGGCTCTGGATGGCCCTGCAAGGAGTACCAGACAATCATTTACAAGGGAAGTCTCCATTTGTAAAGGTATCTCCCTCTCTGTATTGGGAAGAGGGGGGATGACCTCATTTCTAGAGACTTATCAATGTGGAAGGTGAGGCCTTAAAACTGCATAATAAACCTTACTCTTGTTTACAGTGCTTTAGTGGTAATCTCCTGTAACTGACTCCCCCGACCCCCAACATCCTCCTTGTCTTTGGTTGGACATGGTATTTAAGACGAGAATTTCTGCTATTGTGTTGAGAAACGCAGTGTCCCTGCTTTCTCCCATGTATACATGTTATTAAACTTGGTATTATTTTCTCCTGTTAACCTGTCTTGTTAATTATTTGGCCAGCCATAAGAACCTTAAAGAAAAGGGCAGAGGGAGATTCTCGCTCTTCCCCCGACAATAGGCACTCAGTAAACATTTGTGAACTGAAGGACTGAACCAAATGTGGTAGAAATGCTGATTTTCTCATCCTTGTTTTCTACAACAGATTTCAGTAATGCTATGCACAGAAAAGTGACGAGATAGTCTCCCCTACCTAGAAAAAACACTTCTGTGGAGGATGCTGCTTTCACCTTTTTTGAAGTGCTGGTTCAGCCTCCTCTCTCTCCCAGCCCAGGAGTTTGTAGGGAGGTCTTCTCAAAGGGTAATAAGAGAAAAACCAAACTCTTGGGATTAAAAATAAAAGGACCATCTAAACTTCATTAGAAAGTCAAGGATGAAAAACCAAATCTATTCTCTTTTGCTGTTGTGGGAGATCAAGATTTGGCCACCCTGAAATATATCTCCTTACCTCGATTGTTTTCTCTGATGGACATTTGACCTCCCCCACTAACTGCCTAAAGAATTTGACATAGTAACTCTTTCCTGCAACAGATCTTCTATCTGATGGCTGTAATATAATGTAAAATAGATGTTATAATAGGAAAGGCACCAACAAGCCCACCTTATCAGTTCTGTCTCTCTGGCCACAGTCTCTGGATGGCCCTGGGAGGAGCTGCCAAACAAACATTTACATTTATAAGGGAAATCTCCATTTGTAAAGGTATCTGCCTCTCTGTATTGGGAAGAGGGGGGACGACCTCATTTCTAGAAACTTATCAGTGTGGAAGGTGAGGCCTTAAATCTACATAATAACCTTATTCTTGTTTACTGTGCTTTAGTGGTAATCTCCTGTAACTGACTCCCCCCACAACATCCTCCTTTGTCGTTGGCTGAACATGATATTTCTGCTATTGTGTTGAGAAACGCAGTGTCCCTGGTTTCTCCCATGTATACATGTTATTAAACATGGCATTATTTTCTCCTGCTAACCTGTCTTGTTAATTACTTGGCCAGCCATAAGAACCTTAAGGAAAAGGGCAGAGGGGGATTCTTCCTTTCTCCCCACACTGTAATTCTCAACCTGACAGGTCAGATTATATTTATATTTACACTGATGGTTTTCCTTGTGTCACATGAGAATTTGACTTATCTACACTTAAGTTCTGCACAAGAATAAAATAAGAACAGGCTTACAATAGCTTAGCAACCCTGAATGTTTTAATGTGAGGAATGAAGGGAGGATTTAATCAGAGTATGATCTGATAAATTTTATTACTGTTCTTTCTTAATCTCCTGTAGTGAAGCCCCTAGCACCATGTCTGGCACATGGTACACTCTCAATAAGTGTTAGAAAGTCTACATCAACTTGAATTTGGTTTAGGTGGATAGTTTTTAGATGTTTTTTGGCATATTTATTGCACTATTATTAAAGTTCTACTTGTCTTTTGAAGAATATTGTCATGCATACATTTATAAACATGTGGGTAGACTGCAATATGGTTTCTGCTACTGCAGGGATGTAAGGGTATAAAAGAAATTTAAAAACATGACGTTATATGCAAAATTTCAGAGTATCCATTGTTAACGACATAATTCAAACTTGCTAGTGTCATTTTTGACTATGGTTTAAAATCCAGGCCTCACATACCACAGAATTTGTGCTGATAAAAATGGATAATTTTGCATTTTAGAATTTGCCTATTTAAAGATGCTACAGGATTTGCTAGATTTAAATTTTATTTCCTAAACTGCCAAATGAAGGAAAGAACATATAACACTCTTCCCAAGTGGGCATGGAAATTCCATTCAATATTTTATTTGGGGTTTGGGAAAAAGAATGGAAAATTCCAAGGAAGTGGAAACGAGAATTATAATGGTATATAAAGGTCACCACATGGTTTGCTGCCTCCAAGTATGTTATTCACACCTTACATATAAGATAAGGCATAAATAGAAATGATGGAAACATACTAAAAATTCTTTTGAATGACTTTATTTGTATGTATTTGACTACAAAGTGCTATGAATGAAGTAAGACAATTTGGAGTACTTTTGCCCTCACTGTCTTTTGAACAAGTGCCAAGAACTGTTCATGCATAGCTATTCAATTAATTAAAAAATCTGTTGAGGGGGCTGGCCCAGTGGTGTAGTCGTTATGTTTGTATGCTCTGCTGTGGCGGCCTGGAGTTTGCAGTTTCGGATACTGAGTGTGGACCTACATACCGCTCATGAAGCCGTGCTGTGGCAGTGACCCGCATACAAAATAGAGGCAGATGGGCACAGATGTTAGCTCAGGGCAAATCTTTCTCAAGCAAAAAAGGAAGATTGGCAACAGATGTTAGCTCAGGGCCAATCTTCCTCACCAAAAAAAAAGAAAAAAAATCTGTTGGGTTATTATTGACAATTTTTAAAGTATTCTCAAATATTTTAGATTTACATATGAAAATACAGTTGGAACAGGAAGTTATTACTTTCACTAAGGAAGCAATGAAATGAATATAAGGATCCACTAGGTCAGAGGCAGTGGTGGTGCAGAAGCTAGAGAGCTGAGGGGACTGGGTTGTTGTTGTTGTGTCTTGGCCTTAGACCACCTCAGTGGCTTTAGAAAGGTCCCTGCTCCACTCTGTAGCCTTGTTTCCAGAGCTTTGAGACAGAGGGGTTGGAGTAGATGCCCACTAAACTCCACAGCCCACACTGAACCTCAGATCTCTGTTCCTTTCCCTTGACCCTGGCCAGTCACTATGGACAGGGGTGGAGGCACAGAAAGAGTCCACACAGAGGCGCAAAGCTCAGTGCTGAGCATGAGGTTCCTGCCTCCAAGGAGCTGATAATCTGATGGGAAAGAAAAAAGAAAGTAAAGAATGTTTCGTGATAACTAACTGTACCCTACTGGACTTAGGGCTGGTCGGGACGGAGTCTCGTGTGGAGTGTCTGAACTGGGGCAGGCTTTGGAGAGGGAGGACTAAAACCACCACAGCAGCCAAAGCTGAACCGAACTACAGCTGAGTCTTACAAAGTTATACAACCATACCTTCTAGTCAGTCTTGTAAGTTTATTCTTTTTAGTATTTTAGGCTCTCTACCACAAAAAGGATAGCATTATTAGGGTGCAAACATTGGCACATGGCCTCATTTTTTTCTAAGCGAAATCTCTGTTTTTTGAGTATTTCATTCTTTTCTGACCATCCTTCACAACAAAACAGGGACGAGTCTGTCCTTGTATCCTGTGTGGGTGCATTAAATCACTCTAAATCCTTGCAGAGGGGACCTGTATCTGGACTTACAAAGTGGCATTTACTTGTAAATGACAATATTGCCTTTTGCCTATGCTTTCCCATCAGTCAGCAGAGTAACACATGCTCAGGGCGTAATGGCCACCCCTCCTGTATACTCATCAGACGCTCAGATGCGAGTCCCCTGCCAGCCTGAACTTGGTTCAGGGGACGGCACCTGCCTGGGCAGGCAGGACGTTTACTTCAGCCCGAGTCCCATCACTCACCAGTTGGATCCATCTGGGCAAGCCTCAGTCTCCTCATTGTACATTCATTCATTCCAGCAACTACCATTCACTGAGTGCTCTCTTTGTCTCAGGCACTGTTCTAGGCACTGGGAATACACCAGTGAGCAAGACAGTTGCAATCCCTTCTTGCATCCTACTCATATTAAAAACAACATAAAGTCATTCTACATGGTTGTTTTCCAGTTACCAGGAGAATCACTTGAGGTCACAGACATGAGAGGGATCTGAAAGATGCAGATGCCAACACACAGGGCCGCATTCCTGACGCAGCTCTCCTTACTGTCTTCCCCTCACGTACCTGGGACTTAGTGAGCACTCGATCAGTACTTAATGCAAGATACATTCAAGCTGAGAAGGTCTAACTTCCTGGTCTGATTTCTTCCTTATGGACTGTAAGGGTTGAAGCACAGGTGCAGGGTTGACTTTGCATTCGAACCCTTTCCCTCTGAGCCTTGGGGACTTACAGTGGGTGTCCTGCTCCTCTTCTCTGCCGACAGGTGCTGTGTCTGAAGGCCAGCATAACTGGCTCTGGAACATGGCTCTGTCCTCCTTGTGGATCAGCTCGAACACGCTCTGATAGATGACATCTGACTGCAAAGACCAAGGGCAGCGTCACACTCCCGGGGCAGCTGCCTGCCTTCCTGAGCCAGGTGTGATCTGTTCACCTCAAATGTCCCTGAGCCCTGTCCAGCCCCTCTGACACCTTCCAGGCATCTTGGACTCACCTGTCTTTGTCCCTCCCTATCCTAGGGGCTGGCTGGTGCACTCTGTTCCTGTTTCCCTTGTGGTAGATCAAGATTTGACCACCCTGAAATATATCTCTTTACCTTGATTGTTTTCTCTGAGGGACATTTGACCTGCCCCACTAACTGCCTAAAGAATTTGACATGGTGGCTCCTTCCTGGAATGGATCTTCTATCATGATGGCTGTAATGATAATGTAAAATAGATGTTACAATGGGAGGGGCACCAAGCCCCTTTTATCAAAAAACTCTATCTCTCCCTGACCACATTATCTATAGATGACCCTAAAAAAAATTGTCTTCTTGCCCTCTGAAGTCCCAGACCACTATCCACCCCCAACACCTTCCTCGCCTTTAGCTACAATACTTAAGCAAGCAGCTTAGACAGAGGGATGAGTTGCTCATTTCTGAGTTTCTCCCATGTATACATGTTATTAAACTTGGTATTATTTTCTCCTGCTAACCTGTCTTGTTAATTATTTGGCCAGCCATAAGAACCTTAAGGGAAGGGGCAGAGGGGGACTCTCACTCTCTCCCCACACCCTCCTCTGGTCTTGCACAGCCCATCCTCCAAGACCACTGCTGTCCCCAGACCCAGAAAATATCGCATGAAGTGGACACTGCCATGGTGTTGGAGGCCATGCCTGTACTATGTCTTGAAAAGGGTGGTGGTTCTTGGGGCCAGTGGGAAGGAAAGAGTGACCGCCTAGGAAACAAGTCACAAATCAGTAGCAGGGAGATGCCCAAGATGGGGGACACCCGTACGAAGCTACTGGAATAGCCTCTGCAGTTGGCTTGAAGCTCTATGGAAGGAGAATGTTGAGTTTCCCTGGAAGCCAGTCATTAGCTTTTCTGGACAACAAAGTCAAACTGAATGAGAACAAAAGTCTCACTTCTAGGGAGATCCAAGTTTGTTCTGTCATTTGTTGAAGGAGATGAGGGAATATAAATGCTAACGTAATCTCAAAAGAAATGGGTCTAGCTATATAGCGATTTGAACATGAACAAGAATTAAGGTATCCTGTCCTCACACAGATTTTGCATATTTTACACATAACCAGAATGTTAAATAGTCTTCAAACCACTTTGCCTTAAGGAGTCTTAGCGTATTCCTTGTAAATCAGGCAGGTTTAATTAAAATAGAATGAGTCTCCCCACCCTCACTTATAGTTAATAATTTGTTAAGTTGTTATCTATTTGGGTATAGTTTGGGATTCTTCTTGACCTTCTGAGAGGAATTAAATGCTGTTGAAAGTTTTCTGTCAGCAATAAAAAAATTTTGCTGGACCAAATTCTGTCCAAAATAAGTGATATTCTTCTTCACTCTTCCCCTGCATCCCCCACCCCACACACAGCGTGATCTTCAGGAGACTGTTGTATATAACCATTTTCTGCCACCAAACTCAGGGAAAACCAGTACACAGTATGGTGATAAATATTTACAAAGGTCTGGTTTCTAATCTTTGAAAAGACAAAGACACTGAGGGGCTTGGCAATGGGCCTGCAGGCTGGAAGGAGGGGAGGGCAGGTGGAATGAAGACTCCACATTACGAGGAAAGTCTGAGGGGAAGTAACAGAGCAGAAGGGTTTAGGAAAACATTAATGGATCTTGAGGGATTGCAGCACGAGGGCTGAGGCCAAGGGAGGTGGGCTTCAGAGGGACCACCAGGGCAAAATAGAAAAGACAGCTTGGAGGAGTGCTCCCTGCCTCTACCTGGTGGAGCCACGCACAGTTCTGGTGGGCTGGAGGGCTGAGGACAGAGGCAGAGCCCTTGGCGGGGGCTGCTCCTCCTCTGTGATCCTGATTTCTCCCTTTTTTACCCTACTTGCTGGCATTTCTCCTGCAGCTCTGCTCACTGCTCCTGAGGCTCCGAGGTAGAAGAGCATCCCAGCACAGCAGCACTTCCTCTTCTAACACCACCCTGCACAGAATGAGGCGCAGAGGGCCCAGAGTGTTTCTCTGAGATGAAGGGCTTTGGACAAGTTTGTTTTTATCTTTTGGAAGCTTTTTCATACAGGAGTCCTATCCCTGAGTCTTCCTCCACATCACGTTGTCTTCAGCAAGGACAAGTGAGTCAGGAGGCCGGACGTGGATGGTGCAGGTGTGGCGAGCATGGGGGCCTCAGGTCTGTCTTTGATACAAAACTCCTTCTCAGGTTCACAGCTGAAAACCAGATACAGCATAATCATACTGACTGATATCTTTTTCTAAAGGAAAGGTGAAAAAAGACTGTAAAACTTCTCAGCATTTGTCTTCTCCTCACAAGTTAGGAGGTAAGTCCCAGAGCCAGCGTCGGGCACGCTGCGTGCTGCATGGGCCCCCAGGTGGCCATGGGAATGCACGAGGGGTGGAGATGGAGGGATCCTGGGTATCCTTGTTCCTCTATTTCAGAAAACCCCCTGTTGCCGCGGCCTTTTACAGACCCCTCCCCCTGCACTCTTGGTGAGCGATGCACATGCAGGAGCAGTGCTGTGTTTCAGTCCACAGGGCAGTTCTGTGAGGCACAGAATGTCTTCCTGCGGTGGTGGCCATGAAAACGCCCCCTCAGATCTACAACAGCAGGGAGTGAACCAAGGGCATCCCCAGCTGCTGCCGCTGAAATCCACCATGGCCCTGACTCCAAGGCAGGCCTGTCCCTGGAGACAGGACTTCTCTGACAGGAAGCTTGGCCTTGAGGGCTCCCCTTTGTCCTTGTCAGACTTCCTTAGAGCTGTACTGCAGTCTAACCCTCCACCCCACCTCCCTCCTTCACGGAGGTCTGATCAGAATTCTCAGGGCCCCAGGAAACGGGGCAAACCCGTTGCTTAGGTGGCTCTTTGAAGCTGGAAAAAGCCAGTGGTCAGTAAAGAGGTAATATTGAGTTGTCCTGGCAGATGGCAGAGGAAGGGACAAAGAAGCTGAGGGGAAGGGGTGTGCCTGAGTGATGCATTTTGTGAGTGCAGAAGACCCACTGGAGATTACATACCATAGGAGGGCCTGGGGCACCCCACTCACCAAGGCCACCAGAGTGCACTTGTGGAGGGCACCAGCGTCACTGAGAGGTTTGGTGGTAGGTGACTGTCCTCTGCAGGTCAGGGATGATGGTAGGATGGAAGTCATTGAGCTGGGCTCAGACGAGCTGGCTCATTAATATCCATAGAGATGATGGAGCCCGGAAGTAACAGAGGCCAGGTGGCAGCACTTATTTACCAAAAGCCAGCAGGCTGCAATGGCAGTGATGACTGACAAGGATGAAGAGGTAATCAAGGGGGCGTGGCCCATAAAGAGTTGTGGGGATGGTTAATAGAGCATGGTGTCCCTAGGGGCAAAAGAGATGGGCAGCCAACAATGGCACTGCTTAACATCTACAATTAAAAAAAAAAAGGCAAGAATGGAGAGTCAGGGGGCTGAGGGCTGTCACCTCGATGAAAAGTGACAATCTCTTGCTCAGTTTCTGGGCCTGATACAATTTTCAGATCTAGAATCCATTGATAGAAGAGGTGGCAGTTTCCCTAGGAGGAAGGGCTCTGCAGCGCCATGGCAAGATATTTACTCAGGTGACCATACCTCCTACCAACAGACCTCCAAACATCTGGACATTCTCCTTTCCTAGCATATGGCCAGCTGAGTAAATATCTGTAGGCATGTTAGGGAAGGGTGGGGGGTCTCGCAGTATATACTTGCCACCACAGCTACTCCATTATTGCCCCTTGTGCTGGGTCCAGGCAGCCAATGAGGAAGGTTGGCTAATGTCAAGTGGTCCAGTCATTTTGTCCGCTTGGTTGTCCAGTGCTTCTTCTACAGTGGGTGCTTTCTGATGGGCACTAATGTGCAACACAAAATCTCCACACTTGATGTCCCCCCCATGCCCATCTACATGCCCTGTCAGATGTCCTTGTCTCAAACCTTCCAGTGCTTTTCCTTCCAGGCCCCTCACCAGATGGACAGACCAATGGCTGCTGCTGAAGAATCTATATATGTTCACACCTTGGGTCACTCCTCCACACAAAGTGGACGGCCAGGGGCTCTGCTCTCAGTTCTGCTCCCTCAAAGCTGGCAGCATTTTCTACTCTGGGGGAGATCCTGGCATGTCCCTGACCACTGGACCCCTCAAAACCTCCCTGAAGTGTGGATCTCTGTTTTTCATAGGGCTGATCTCCCACCCTCTGAGGCACATGTATTTTAAGGCCCCCAGCACACTAGACTCCTCTCACTTGTCCTGCCTAGTCAGCATGTTGTCACTGTAATGGATCCGTGTTGTGTCCTGGGGGATTTACTATCCTCACTGTGGGGGTGGGGTGGGGTGGGTGGGAGTTCAGGCCCCTTGGCTTTTCCATTATGATATTTCTCACTCCACAGGCCAAAGACCCAGTCTAGGGGTTACTCCAACTTTCCACCAGATCCATTCCAATTATGCGCTCAAGGAACAGGTAAATGACCACTGGGTGGGTCCTGGGACTCAGTGGCTTTGCTGTGAGCCAGACTTGAGCTGGCACTTCATGTACTATCTGGACTCCGTAGCACCCACCCTGACCTGAGGGCCATGATGACACTTCGTGTCTCTGGACTCAGAACCCTCAGGAATGAAGGTTTGGGTCACACCCCCAGGTAAGCCATCAAGATGTGCTGAGGTGATGGTCGAGGGTGAGTGGGATTCAGAATGGAGAGTGGAGGAGTGCCCCTTGCTACCCTGAGATCAACTGCAGTTTGTCCACTCACTGAGCTCCCCTCAGGAAGAGAGGCTCATGGGAGCCAAGGGGGAGCTGATCCCCAAACCCATGTGGAGAAGTAGATCTGTGCAGCACAAGCAGTGAGGGTGACAGTCATGACAATGTGCCTCTTGGAGTTCTGACTGAGGGGTGTGTAACGCTGTCCCCTTTGGATCCACCACCATGTTTGCGCTGGGGCCACAATCCCCAGAGGTTGCTTCCAGCCAATGACTGAGCATGGCAGGGGTACCAAGGCAGGCCTGTTCCTGGAGGAGGCAGGACCCCTCTGACAGGCAACTTTGGATTGAGGACGTCCCCTTGGCCGTGCTGAATTCCCTCAGAACTGTGATGCAGTTTTTTACCCAATCACATTCCTCCCCAGTCTCCCGCCCAAGGGTTAGACCTGCACTGAGGTGACAGCTCCCCCTGTCTCCCCTCATTCCCCCTCACCAATTTCCTCACAGAATTTTCCCCTAAGGAATCTCTTGCTCGTCTCATCCTGCCTTGGCATCTGATGCTTAAAGGACCTGGGCTAACACTCTCTCCACCTGGTGAGGAAGCCAGTGCTTTGGGAAGGTTCACTCAAAGACATACAGCGTGTGTGTGTGTCTTTGAGATGGAGACCCAGGTCTTCAGACTTCCATTGTAGCCCCCCCCAGAGATCAGCATTACACTGCCTTGCCCCACCCCCAGACTCACCCAAACTCTTCAGCTGAAAAAAAATCACTCACTTGATGAAATCCCAAGTAGTCCTGGACAGTGGGAGAGACGTAGAGAACATAGCCGTCTTCTGTAACAGCCATAAGGAAGCCGTCGAGGGTCTAGGGAGAGGCAGAGAAGTCAGTTCAGCTTTATTCCTTATTTCGTCTTATGTTTTGAGGCTGTGGAGCTCCAGAGGGCCTGGGTCCAGGTTGCGAGGTATTTCTGCTGAGCTTCCTTTTGGTGTGGAGTGTCACCCACATCTTGAGTTGTCACTTCCTAAAGCAGGGCCCAGGAGAGCCAGCTAGTCTGGCTTCTCAAAAATGGTGAATAAATGAAAAGCAATAGGATACATTGGAGTCTGTAAGGAAGTCATTTTTTTTAAAACTAATTCAGCCTGATCTTGTTTTTGCAAAAAGGCCCGATGTGGCCTGTTGAGCATGCGCTGTACATCTGCTTTAAACATTTACAATGTCCCAAAGCCAAGAATGATGCCCTTAATGATAGGGATGTAGATTTCCCCCCATCAGCATTTCTTTAAGGATAAGCATCTCTTCCTAGGAACTAAGGATTAATTACTGAACTGCTGTTCTCACCTTGTGACCACTGAGCTGCTGTACCAGCAAAGCAATCTCATGACTATTATAAAAGGGGCATTCCTATCATATGTGGTGTATGTTCTTTGTTCCAAGATGGTATATAACCACACTGTACACCCCACTTCTTTGGTGTGTTTCCTTCCTTGGGGAAGGAAGCCCCCCAGGCTGTAGTCCTCACACCTGGCCTATATAATAAACTCACCCCAATTTTGACTTATAGCTTGATTATGGATTATTTGCATTGACAACAAGCTCAGTGCAAATATTTCTCACTCACATCAGCTCCTGAGGAAAGGTGAGTGTGTGTGTGTGTGTGTGTGTGTGTGTCTGTCTGTCTGTCTGAGGCAGCAAAGTAAAGCCAAATTTCAGCTTAGACTGTTGAGAATACTGTAAACTGAACAACAGTTAAACAAATACACACACGCATTTTTTTGTTTTCCGCTCTGCATCTCTCTAGTGTGGCCCATCCCTCTGCTAAACCAACCCATTGGAGGCCTCTCCTCGTAGGAGACAGACAGAGCAGCTCAATGTTTGCCATTGGCTAAGGTACAAGCTGGGTTCACCTGGGCAGAGTGGCTAAAAATGGTGCTCATTCATCCTCCCACACCTCCTGGGAGCCATCGTATTAGAAACGCCAGGAGCATAAATTTTTAACCATTTTTCCAGGAGATCCTGAGGAGGCATCCAGCCTTAGGACAAGAAAAGTATTTTGGTTGTGGTTGAGATGAGTTTAAATTTTAAGCTTTAAGTCAGAAACCTTTTTGCTATACTCATGTCAGGGAAACACATGCTTATGGTTTGAAGCCACTCCCCAACATTTCCAGGTACAAATTACAAACAAATGCTAATTAGGAAAAATACATTTTTTCAGTGAGTATTTATTGAACATACATGTTCCCAAATCTTAGCCTGAGACAGACAATATGTACAGTCGCCTTTGGCCTCCAGGAGAAGAGGGTTTACATGGGAGACAGGCTCAGTGGGAGCAGAACAAAGAAATGACACAATGCAGTCAGCTGTGGGTTTTGCAGAGAGAGGCCAGGGCAGTTGGGGCCCAGAGTTCATGAGGAAGCTGGGCCAAGAGCTGGGATCAGGCCTGCAGGTGGTTTAGTTTGAAGGAAAAGGGTGATCTTGGGGGTGGGGTGCAGGATGTGTGTGCCAAGTCTGAGGTGCTGAGTGACTTCATGAACTAAGAATAGAAAAAATTGTAAAAGGATAAGTACCAAAATGTTTACAGGAGTTATTTCTGGTGATTTTTGACTATCTTTATAACTTTTCAACTATGGACAAGTTTATTTTTTTAAAAAATCAGGCAACACTGTGTGCTTGTGGATAGCAGGAGGTGTGCCTGGGAGGAGCAACAACATTGTGTGGTGGGATTAGGCAGGATTTCAAAACATTGCACCTCCAAGTATCTCCTATTTTTTTGTTCTGCTGAGGAAGATTTGCCCTGATCTAACATCTGTTGCCAATCTTCCTTTATTTTGTGTGTGAGCTGCTGTCACAGCATGGCCACTGACAGACAAGTGGTGTAGGTCTGCATCCTGGAACCAAACCTGTGTTGCCAAAGCAGGGCATGTGGAATTAAACTGCTAGGCCACTGGGGCTGGCCCAACAAATATCTCTTTTTTTTGGGGGGGGGGGAAGGGGTGAGGAAGATTGGCCCTCAGCCAACATCCACTGCCAATCTTCCTCTTTTTGCTGAGGAAGGTTGTCATTGAGCTAACATCTGTGCCAATCTTCCTCCATTTTGTATGTGGGTCACCACCCCAGCATGGCTTGATGAGCGGTGTGTAGGTCCATGCCTGGGATCCAAACTCATGAACCCCAGGCTGCTGAAGTGGAGTGTGTCGAACTTAACCACTATGCCACTGGGCTGGCCCCAACAAGTATCTCCTTTTAACTGCTATCTGGTCACACCAGGAGGGCGGGCTCTGGGAGCAGCAAATGCCTCAGGAAAAGATGACCAGCAAAAAGAAAGAGGAGACTTCCTGACATTTGTGTTTCAAAGGCCAAGTCTTCAGGCAGAGAAAAGGGAAGGAATTCATGGGTCCAGTCAAGACAACTGCTTGGACAATGCTGGTGACACGACATCAGCACAGCTGCCTGCCCCTGAGACTTAAAAAGGTTCTTGAGGCTGTGGGAGTATAGACAAAGAGAAGTGAAGGAGGCTACATGCCCAGATGTCCCTGAGAAGCTGGGGTGTGGGACACGAGGGCTGCCCACTCCTCATGGAGGATGACAGAAGCATCAGATAGGTTTGAGGTTTGAGGGGCTTTAGAAAAAATATTTTTAGTTTCTGCACAGTTAGTGGCTCTGAGATAACCTTACTGAGACTTGAGAAGTGGGCTGAAGGAGCAAGCCTTATAGAGAGTGAGAACTCCAGAGAGATTTCTCTGACTCTGGAGACATTTGTTTATGGACCTGGGAACATGGAGCCATCCCTGGTTGTAAAGCTGTAGACAGTGGTCTTATCATTCCCCTAGAAAGATTCATTGACATCCCAAATGGTTGGAGTCATTGTTCAGGATCCTTTCCAGGGTTTTTCTCCTTCCTTTCAGGAGGGGAGGGGAACTGCATGTATATAAATGCCCAGATTCTTAGTTTTTATTCCTTGCCCATAATGTGACTGAACCAAAGTGGGCCCACTTCTTGGTGAGTTGAAATCAAAGCTTTCACCAGAAGTAGTTGTCACAAAAAGTAAGATTTATTTACAGCAAATAAGGAGCCCAGGGGGAATTATTTCCCAAGCTGTGGCTCCCTGAGCACAGGAAGGCAGGGGCCTTTTATTTCAGATGGGGAATGAGTATTCAAAAGGGAGAGGTGGGTATTGGCTTGTGCAGGCTCAGTTGGAAAACGTGCTTCCACATACATCACATGTTATGGTAATAAGGCCTAAGCTCCTCCTGGGGTGGAGACATTAAAATGAAGCAAAGGTAATCCCTTGGGCACTTCTCAGCCCATCTGTACAGACATCCCTCTTGTGGTGGGGTTTGGACCAGTTCAGGGCGGTTGGTGATTGTATCTCCTAACATAACTAAAAAAAAAAAACAAAAAAAAAAACTTTGAAAAACAGTTAAGTGCTCCCAAACATCCTCTGAGTTGCTCAGGGCAGTTAGCTGGTGACAATAACACAGGCTTGAGTGAATAGGACAACTTCCACTTTCACCACACTGCCTAGGGGTAGGGAATGGGGGCACAGGGCCACCACATGGTTATTTTTTACATGTAAGTAAATAATAGTTAATCTGTTCTGCTCCAGAAACCTCATGTGTGCATTCAGGTTTATGGAAATATATGAAGACCAACCAAATGAGAACAGCAAAGGCTATTTATTCAGAGCTTGCTGGAGCAAGGGAGTCAGCCACTGTCACTTGAGTTTTGGCAGAGACTCAAATGCAGGCAGAGGAGTGGGAAAACTTCATAGTGGGGAAAAGGGATGGCTTCAGACACGCCCTGATTGCAGGCTGTTGGTGTGGGGAGGCTGGAGAAGGCTAACTAAAAGTGGGGCCTCCTATGTGATTGGTTAGGGGAACATATCTGACTTTTTTGGTTGATTGTAAGTTGGAAGCAGCGACAAAAATTGGGAAGCTGTGAGTTATCCATCAAGTCCTGGCCATTCTAGGTGGATTGTTACAGAGGTCATTGTCCAGCTTCCTGAGTTACTAGAGACAGTAGTCTAATTTTCTAAAAGTCTGACTTCCAGCAGGCTGGCTTCCTGGGCTGTCTTTTGTAGACAATGGGTTGGTTTCCTGGGCAGGTTGCTGCAGATTGTTCTATTTTTATATTGCCTGTTTGTATATTCAGTTTCTTAGGATAATATTAATAAAGATAGATATTTAAAGCTTAATAGTCTCCTTTCCAGGGTAAGACCCAAGAAGTGATTGCTTGGTGAGTCTAGACAGAGGTGCCTGGGACACATCACACTGTTTCCCCAGCCCAGGGTGGGCAGAAGAGCATGAATTATCCTGAACCTCGAGGACACCAGTGGTCAGGAACAGGGGAAGTCAGCAGGGACTGCATGGATGCACATCCAGAGTACAGGAGGGACAGGAACCTCCCAGAAGTTTCCAGCATGGACAACCCCCATCAGATGCCTTCCAGCCCCCTAACCTTGGCTCTATGCAAGTCCCCATGAACTTAGATCAACTTCAAGAAGGACAGAAGGGACTCATGAATTGACAGAGGCTGAAAATATTAATTAAATTTGAGAAAAACAGAGGAAGCTATGGTTCTTGCACACCTCAGTTTGTGGTCTGAGATGGTCACACTCTTCTGATAATAATGATGAGGGTAACAGCAGCAGCAACAACAACAGTAACAATAATCTTGTGGAAGAACATTACATTCTCCTTTCCTGTTGTGGTTTTACTATATAATTGTATCAGTCGTTGTAATAATTCCTTTGATACACTCAAATTTTATACACCTCTCGATTCATTGAGCTCAACTGGGTAAATTATCAACCCGGTTAAATTCAGCTTCTGCCTACCCTATGTCTGCACCCTCACAGCTGAATGCGACTGTTCCCACTTTACATTCATGACTGTGAATTTTAAATGGCCTCTGATGCTCCTCAAAAATCCTGGTCCATTCACTCTCAATTCTCTTGGATGACTATTTCACATCTTATTCTCTCTCCTCAAATCTCCAACACCTCCTCCCTGGTCATCACTCATAGCCTTGCTTCCTGTTGCACTGAAAATAAAAAGCCATGGGAAGAGAACATCTACAGGCTCTGGACACCTCTCTCGCCTGCTTTTCTCTGGGCCCACGGGCTTTGCCTCGCCCTGGTTACCACAGGCACACTCTCCACACTCCACGCCAAGCACAGCCCCTCCCCCACTGGTACACCAGGTCTGCCTCCATGCGCTCAGGCAGCTATCAACAGTGTGGAAATGTGTCTTCATGCTCTGTTATTCCTCGTCACAGGGACTGGTAGAAGGAAAAGTCAAACAATTGAGCAGTTCTTACACAGGAGGTAGGAGAACAATGCAGATTATAAAGCTGGTATTTAGAAATAACTCTAGACATTTTTCAAGTAAACAGAAGATGACAATTTTGGTAAAATAAAGCAACATACCTCAATCCTGCCTTATACGACAGGATATAAAAGCCAGCAAAGGACTGCCTTGATTCATGAACTTTTTTTTTTTAAACTTCTGAACATTCTATTTCCTCATGGGGTATTATTAAGTGACACTAATCTGCATGTATCTATATATCCATTTCCTTCCCCAGGTTTGAGAAATTCTCAGCTATTATTTCTTTAAATAAGTTTTCTGCTCCCTTCTCTCTCTCTTCTCCTTCTGGGAAACCCATTACCCTTATGCTGCCCTTTCTAACAAAGTCGAATAATTCTCATAGAAGTTCTACAATTTTTTAAAAGTCTTAGTCCTCTCTCCTCTTCTACCTGCATCTTTTCTAAGTTTCTACCTTCGAGCTCGCTGATTCTCTTCCATACAATCTGCTCTATTTCCAATGTTTCTAGTGCATTCTTCACCTCATTTATTGAGTTCTTCAGCTCCAGAATTTCTGTTTTGTTCTTTTTTAGAGTTTCAGTCTCTCTGGTAAAGTATTCCTTCTATTCATTGATTTTATTCCTGAGCACATTGAACTGCCTTTCTGATTTTTCTTGTAGCTCGTCGAGTTTCTTCCTGACAGCTATTTTGAATTCTTTATCAGATCACAATCCTCCATGACTTCATGTTTGGTTTCTGGAGTTGTTTTCTTTTTGCTATGCAATAGTACCGTGGTTTTTTGTGGTGATGGCTGAGTTATTCCTCTGCCACTGCATTCACTGTAACACACGTTTTTTGTTTACGTATAGCTTCGTTCGTTTTGATTCAAACTTTTCAACTGCTTGGAGAGTAGAAGGCTTTCTTTCATTTTAGGTAGGTGGTGCTGTAGTGCTAGTTTTTGGTATCTCTTACCTGAGCTGCCTCTGGCTATATTGAAGGATCTGCACGTTCCACCCTCCACTGCCTCTATTTCTGGTGTTACTGGTACTCTCATTGCTACCTGCTCTTCTGGAGATCATTGATGCCTTGCTGTTTCTGGTGGTCCTGCAGTTGCTATTGCAGTTTGCCACCTGGGGCACAGGGATGGCTGATGCCTCAGCCGCATCTGAGATCACATGGGTTGGAAGTTTCATTGCTGTGGCAGGGAGAGGGGAAGAGTGGGGAGGGAGCAAATGTTCAGGGGGCACCATCTCAACTATTGTCTGTTACCTTGCAGCTGCAGGTGTTGCTGTGGTTGTGATGTAGGAGTTCTGTGCACCTCTCTGCTGGGGGTCCTGGGATCACGGGGCTCCTCCTCCACTGCTGTTCTGCTTCCTGTGGCCATATGCCACCATGGTTGGCTGGCCAGAGTCACACGTGCACCTCTGCTGCTGCCCACTGGGTTCTCTGGGGCTAGGGACAGCTGGCTCAGCTGCTGCAGCCGAGGGTCCAGGATTCTGGGCTCTGCCTTTGCTGTTCCCCCATTTAGCCTCTTCTATGTGCTCCAATCCACCCACCTCTGTATGTACCAATGCGTGGATCTCTCCAGCATGTTAGTGTGTTGGGCAATGTAGCCTTTGTTGGGTTATGGATGCTTTACTCACTGTAGATGGAAGGGGAGAGACAAAAGGATCCTCTCAGGCTGCCATGATGATGATATCTGTGATTCCTTTTTATTGTTGAGTAGTATTCCATTACACAAACATACCATAATTTGTTTAGCCATTCTCCCAGTTTTCAGAGATTTGACTATGATAGTTTGGTTTCCTTTGTATTGATCCTGCTTCAAGTTCATTGGGTTTTATGGCCCCACGGGTTGTTATTTTTCATCAAAGTTGGAAAAATTTCAACCATTATTTATTCAAACTTTTTTCTACCTAGTCTTCCTCTCTCCATTTCTTTCTTGACTCCAACTGCATGTATGTTAGACTTCTTGATAGCATCCTGCAAGTCACTGTTTCTGGTGGTCCTGCAGTTGCTATTGCAGTTTGCCACCTGGGGCACAGGGATGGCTGATGCCTCAGCCGCATCTGAGATCACATGGGTTGGAAGTTTCTGCCAAAACTCAAGTGACAGTGGCTGACTCCCTTGCTCCAGCAAGCTCTGAATAAATTAAAATAAATAGAGCAACATACACCGAGGGTCCATACAAACATGTAGAATAAAAAGTAATACAAGTTGCTGAAGATCAAAGTAATTTCACTCTACTTTATTAGTGGAGAATTCAGGAAATGGCTACCAAAGGCAGCAGCAGTGTTAGACCTTGTTTTTCACCAAATAAAATTAGCCATGATGAAATTGCTATTTTGGATTTGTTTTACATATTGAAGAATAATTCCCTTTATAAGGTACATTTGCTTTTTTTAATATTAATTTGCTAATAATAGGATGAGAGTGGTTCATCTATGCAGGGGAATGTCATGATGATAAGAAATCTTAGTGGAATACATCACAAGACAGAAAAAAGCAGGCACGGTAACCCAAAACTGACGCAAAGCATAGAGGGAAAAGCCTAAAAAATGAGACCAAGTTAATAGAAAAGGATTACATAATGATAATAAAGTAAAATTTAAGTGACATGACATTTCAGTGAAAAGCGCTAAAGTCTAAGGCATGTAATTTGAGTTCTGCTGACAGGGAAATGCCCATTGTGAGCATGTTAGGATGGCCTAGCTGACAGGCAGGGGCTGGACAGCTGCACTGACAAGGCAGCAAAATCTAACTTCAGGAAGGAACATGGCCTAATAAAGGCCAGCTCAGGTTAGAATCATCTTGGAAGCAGTCAAAGCTAGCTATAGACTTTCTGGCTGACCACCAAGAACATATCCTCATGAGCTGTACTCCTGGACTCCTGTTGATCCCCCCTATTTGATGAAACATATTTCTTTTCCCCACTGCTATGCAGGGTCACATTTGTCAGAGGGCAATGAGCATACATGAGTGAGTCTATTTCTAGGCTCTTTATTCTGCTTCATTTGGCTGTTGATCTTTGTGTTGATAACACAGTGCTTTAAAAAATGCAGATTTAAAATATATCATTATATCCAGTAGAACATGTCTTCCTACTTCCTTCTCCTCCTCTTCCTCCTTCAAGATATTCCTAGCTAATCTTGGCCCATCGCATTTCTGTAATTTCAGAATCAACATTTCAATTTCCATGAAAAATTCCTACTTGATAGGAATTTCATTGAATTTACTGATAAATTTGGGGAGAATTTACAAAATGGAGTCTCCAATCTATGAACAGGTATATCCCACATTTTATTTAAGTTTTCTTAAATTTCTCTGGGGGAGTCTATTCCTTAAATTTGATGTGATTTATTCCTTAAATGTTTGGAATAATTCAATGGGGAAGCCACTTGTGTCTGGGGTTCTCTTTGGGGAAAGATTTTAAAGAGTGAGCTTAATTTCTTTAGCAGATGTCAGACCATTTAGATCTTCTATTTATTCTTGTTTCAGTTTTGGTAAGTTGTGTTTTTGGAGGAATATATTCACTTCATCAAAATTGTCAAATTTGTTTGCATAGAATTTCCCCTAATATCATTTATTATACTTTTTTACTGTTTGTAGATTCCATAATAACATTCTGTTTTATGTTCCTAATATTGACAATTTGTGTTTTCTCTTTTCTTGATCACTTTTACTAGTGATTTATTACTTTTAGTAATCTTTTCAAGGGACCAACTTTCACCTTTGTTGATTTTCTCTATTGTATATTTATTTTCTATTTCATTTATTTCAGCCTTTATCTTTATTATTTTTTAATTCTACTTTGTGATTGCCTTGATAATTTTTTTTTAGCTTCTTGAGAGTCACACTTATGTCACTGATTTGCTCCCTTTAATTTCCTGTAAATCTTTAAATGCCTTGTGGTAGGCAGAATAATATCTTCCCAAAGATGTCCATGTACTAATCCCCAATACCTGTGAATGTGTCACCTTGCATAGCAAAAGAGACTCTGCAGATGTGATTAAGCTAAGGATGTTGATATGGGAAAATTATCATGGATTATCTAAGATATGATCAACTATATCTAGCATATGATCAATTTTGGTAAATGCTCTATATGCACTTTAAAAGAATGTGTATTATACAGTCATTTAGTGCATCATTCTATATATGTCAATTAAATCAAGCTTTCAAGTCATGTTGTTTAAATTTTTGAAACCCTTATTGACTTTTTTCCTGCTTGTTCTACCATATTCTGAGAGATTATTAAAAACGTCCTATTATGATTTTGGATATGTTTATTTTTTCTCATAGTTTTGTCAGTTTCTTCTTTATGTGTTTCGATGTTATGAAATTGGATGTAAATAAATATAAAAATATTATATCATCATATAATCAACTTTTATCAATATAAAACATTGTTAAAAAATCTCTAGTAATGTTTGTTGTTTTGAAGTATTTTGTCTGACATTAAAAAACCATACTACCTTTCTTTTGGTTAGGGTGTGCATGGAATATACCTTTCTATCCTTTAACTTTACACCCTCCTGTCTTTTGTCTTAATCTGTGTTTCTTGACAGCTGCATAGGTTTTTTTTTTTTTTTAATTCAGTCTGATGATCTTTGTCTTTGAATTGTAAAATTGAATGTTATATTTAACATCGTTACTAGTATATCTGTGCTAATTCTACCAATTAAAATTTGTTTTCTATTTTTCCCACATGTTGGGTGTTCCTTTTTCTTCTCTTTTCCTTCTTTTGGATTGTCACATTTCCATTCTTTTATTCTCTCCCATTAGCTTGGTAGTTATAAGTATTTTTACTGTTATTTTAATGGTTACCTCATATACATCTTTGACTTATTATTATCTGAAAAGACTAGTACTTGTATTACTTTCCAGCTAAATACTTGAAAACTCTTTAACACCATTTTCCATACTCCCACTTGTCTTATATGCTATTCGTGTCACAAAAAATTTTATTATTGCTGTTCTTCCTGCATTTTTGAGTTTTCTTCTGGATTTTCTTCTGCTTGAACAAAACTCTTAATGACTTACTTTAGTGTAGGTCTGCTGCTGCTGATTCTCTTAATTGTTGTTTGCCTAAAAATGTCTTTATTTCACCTTAATTTTTGAAGGATATTTCCTCTGGTTATAAAGAAATTTTGGGCATTTTGCAGCTATCATTCTAGTGTGTTCTGGTTTCCATTGAGATATTGACTGTCAGTCTGTTGCTCCTTTGAAGGTAATATGTATTTTACTTTCTCTGGCTATTTTTAAAGATTTTCTATTTTTCTCTAGTTTTCAGTAGTTTGACTATGACATTCTTAGGTGTGATTTTACTATGTATTTATTTTTGGAGTTAGTATGTTTCTTGAATCTGTGGCTTTTAGTATAGTCACAGAGTTAGGCAGCTATCACCATAATTTAACTCTGGAATACTTGTTCACCCCAAAAAGAAACCCTTGTACCCATTAGTTGGACCGCATTCTCAGTCTTGGGTATTCACTAATCTACTTTCTGTCTCTATAGATTTGCCCATTTTGGACATTCTATATAAATGGAACCATACACTTTTATAACAGGCTCTTTTCACTTAGCATAATGCTTTCAAGGTTTACCCACATATCAGTACTCCATTCCTTTTTAATGTTGAATAATATTCCATTATATGGACATACTACATTCTTTTTGATCCATTCATCAATCGATGGATATTGGGGGTGTTTCCACTTTTGGCTATTATGAATAATGCTGCCATAAACATTCAAGTGTGAGTTTTTGTTACTTGCTACAGTCTTTTTTAAAATGGCCATTCTAGTGGATGTGAAATGATATTGATTGTGGCTTTGATTTAAATTTCCCTAATGACTAAAGATTTCGAGCATCTTTTCAGGTGCTTATTGACTATTTGTATATCTTCTTTGGAGAGATGTCTATTCAAATTCTTTTCCCATTTTTATATTGAGATATTTGTCTTCTTATTGTTGAGTTGTAAGTGTTCTTTATATATTCTGGTTAAAAGTCCCTTTCAGATATATGACTTGCAAATATTTTTTCCCCTATGGTTATCGCTATTTTTCGTTTATCTTTTCACTTTCTTGATGGTGTCCTTTGAATCACAAATGTTTTTATTTTTTAAAATTTTTTGTTTATTGCAGTAACATTGGTTTATAACATTGTATAAATTTCAGGTGTACATCATTATACTTCTATTTCTGCATGGATTACATCATGTTCTCCTGTTCACCACCCAAATACTAATTACAGTCCATCACCACACACAAGTGCCTAATTATTCCTTTCCCCCTCCTCCCTCCCCCCTTCCCCTCTGGTAACCACCAATCCAATCTCTGTCTTTATGTGTTTGTTTGTTGTTGTTATTACCTACTACTTAATGAGTGAGATCATACGGTATATGACCTTCTCCCTCTGACTTGTTTCACTTTGCATAATACCCTCATTGTCCATCCATGTTGTCACAAATGGCTGGATTTCATCGTTTCTTATGGCTGAGTAGTATTCCATTGTGTATATATACTACATCTTCTTTATCCATTCGTCTCTTGATGGGCACTTAGGTTGCTTCCAAGTCTTGGCTATTGTGAATAATGCTGCAATGAACACAGGGGTACATGTATCTTTATGCATTGGTGTTTTCAAGTTCTTTGGATAAATACCCAGCAGCAGAATAGCTGGATTGTGTGGTAGTTCTATCCTTAATTTTTTGAGGAATCTCCATACTGTTTTCCATAATGGCTGCACCAGTTTGCACTCCCACTGGCAGTGTATGAGAGTTCCCTTCTCGCCACATCCACTCCAACACTTGTTGTTTCCTGTCTTGTTAATTATAGCCATGCTGACAGGCGTGAGGTGATATGTCATTGTAGTTTTGATTTACATTTCTGCAAAAAAAAAGTCAGCTGAGATTTTGATAAGGATTGTGTTGAATTTGTAGATCATTTGGGGAGTATTGCCATCTTAAAAATATTAAGTCTTCTGATCCATGAATATAGATGTTTTTCCATTTTATTATGTCTTTAATTTCTTTCAACAATGTTTTGTAGTTTTCAGTGTACAAGACTAGCACTTATTCTGTTAAATTTAGTCATAAGTATTTTATTTTTAATGTTACTGTAAGTGGAATTGATTTATTAATTTCATTTTCAGATTTTCCAATTTTAGTGTACAGAAATACAATTGATTTTTGCATATTGATCTTGTATCCTGCAACGTTGCTGAACTTGTTTTTAGTTTTAAAGTTTTGTAGTGGATCCTCTAGGATTTTCTACTTACAAGACAGGGTCATCTGCAAATAGAGGTAGCTTTACTTTTTCCTTTCCGGTAGGGATGCCTTTAATTTCATCTTCTTGCCTAATTTCCCTAGAACTTCCAGTAAAATGTTGAGTAGAAATGGTGAATGCAAACATACTTGTTTTTTCCTGATCTTAAGGGAAAGCTTGAGTCTTGCACCTTTAAGTATGATGTTTGCTGGGGCTTTTTTTGTAGACATCCTATATCAGGCTGAGAAAGTTCTCTTCCATTCTTATTCTGGTGAGTGTTATCACTAAAGTGTGTCAGATTTTGCCTAATGCCTTTTATATGTCAATTGAGGTGATCATGTGGTTTTTTTCCCTTTATTTTATTAATATAGTGTATTACATTAATAGATTTTCACGTGTTAAGCCAACTTTGCATTCACTGGGAAAATCCCACTTGATTCTGGTGTATAATCTTTTTTATATGTTGTTAGATTCAGTTTGCTAGTATTTTCTTAAGGATTTGCACCCACAGTCATAGGAGATATTTGTCTGTGATTTTCTTTTCTTGTGATGTCTTTGGTTTTGGTTTCAGGGTAGTACTGGCTTTGTAGAATGAGTTAGAAGTTGTTCTCTCATCTTCTATTCTTTTGGAAGCGTTTGTGAAAGGCTGGTGTTAATTTTTCTTTCAGTGTTTAGCAAAACTCAGCAATGAAGCCCCCTGAGTCTGAGCTTTTCTTTGTAGGATGTTTTAGATTTACTAATTTGATCTCTTTACATGTTATAGGTCTATTCAGACTTTCTATTTCTTTTTGTGTAGGTAGTAAGAACTCATCCATTTTGTCTAAGTTTTAAAATTTGTTGGAATACAGTTGCTACTAGTATTTGCTTATAATCCTTTTTGTTTCTAGAATGTCAGTAATGAAGTTTCCTCTTTCATTCCTAATTTTAGTGATTTGAGTCTTCTTTCTTTTTTTTCCTTATCAGTCTAGCTAAAGTTTTGTCAATTTTGTTGATCTTTTCAAATAACCTTTCATTGATTTTTCTGTATTGTTTTTCTGATCTCTATTTTATTCATTTTCATGTTAGTCTTTATTATTTCTTTCCTCTGAATGCTTTGGGTTTTGTTTCCTCTTCTTTTTACAATTTCTGAAGGTGGAAAGTCAGGTTATTAATTTCAGAGCTTTCTTTTTTAATATGGGCATTTATAGCTTAAAATTTTCTGTAAAACACTGCTTTAGCAGATTTCATAAATTTTGGTATGTGGTGTTTTTGTTTTCATTTATCTCAAAGTATTTTCTAATTTCCCTCGTGATTTCTTATTTGACCCATTAGATATTTAGGAAAGCATTGCCTACTTTCTAAATATTTGTTATTTTTCCAATTTTCCTTTTGTTATTGATTCTAATTAAATTCCATTGCAGCTGGAGAACATATTTTGAATGACTTCAATTCTTTTAAATTTATTGAGGCATGTTTAATGTCCTGGCATACGATCTATCCTAAAAAATATTCCATGTTTGAGTAGAATGTGTATTGTGCTGTTGTTGTGTGGAGTTTTCTATAGATTTTGTTACACCTAGTTGGTTTTTAGTGAGGCTCAAATCTTCTATATCTAGTTAGTCTTCTATATACAGTCGATGTGTTCATTATTGCAAGTGGGGTATTAAAGTCTTTAACTACTACTGTTGAATAATTTATCCCTTTAACTCTACCAGTTTTTGCTTCATGTATTTTGGGCTGCAGTTGTTAGGTGCATATATATTAATAATTGTTATACCTTTGTGATGGATTGGCCCTGTCATCATTATAAAATATCTATTTCCAATAATATTTTTTTTGTGTTAAAGTCTATATTTTGCCTGATGTTAGTATAGTTGCTCCATTTCTCTTATAGTTGTTTTTTGCATAGTATATCTTTTCCCATCCTTATATTTTCTATTTATTTGCATTTTTGATTCTACAGTGTCTGTCTTGTGAGAACCGTATAGTTGTGGATCTTTTTTTAAAATACAGCCTGAGAATCTCCATCTTTTGATTGGGTTGTTTAACCATTTACATTTAATGTTATGATTGATATTGCTGGATTTACATTTGCCACTTTGCTTTTTGTTTTCTATGTCTCATATCTTTTTTGTTTCTCTTTTACTATGAATATTTTCTAGTATAACATTGCAATATCTTTAATAACTAATTTTTTGAGTTTTTAAAATATGGTTGCTCTATGGCTTACATATACATAATACATTACCAAAATATATTTCATATTTATGCCAACTTAATTCCAGTGAGCTATAGAAACTTTGCTCCTATATATCTCTATTCTCTGTCTCTGTTTCTGATATTATTTTCATAAATATTATGGCTATATATGTTACAAATCCAATAATACCATGCTATTTTATTACTTTATATAATTTTATGCATTTTAAATCCACTTAGAGAAGAAAGGAGAGCAAATATATATTTGTAGAAGATTACCTTATTAAGCTCCTTGCTTACCATTTCTGGTTCTCTTCATTGCTTCTTGTGGACTTGAGTTAATATCTGGTGACATTTCCTTACTCCAATACAGGTGTGCTCCCACTTGCCTCCTTTACACTGTTGTTATTGTCAACTATGTTAAATTTCTGTATGTTTTAGGTTCAAAACAATTTATACATGTTTTTTTCAGGCAACTTCTTTTTAACATCAATTCAGAGAAAAAAAGGAGAAGAAATATTATTTTGTCTCTTATAATTACCTATAATCACCTTTATCAGTACTCTTTGTTTTTCCTGTGGATCAAATTACTGTCAAGTATCACTTGCTTTCAGCCTGAAGAACTTCCTTGAGTACTCCTTAGAAGGTGAGTCTGCTAGCAACAAATTGTCTGAGTTTTTGTTTATCTGGGAATGTTTTTATTTCACCTTCACTTTGAAATATAGTTTTGCCAGACACAAGATTCTTGGCTGATAGATTTTGTTCTTTCAGCACTTTATGCCATTGCACTGTATTCTGGCCTTCACTGTTTCTGATGACAAGTCAGTTGTTAATCTTACAGGGGCTCCCTTGTACACAAGTCATTTTTCTCTTGCTGTTTTCAAGATTTTCTCTTTGTCTTTGTTTCCAGATTTTGACTATGAGGTGTCTAGGTGTGGACCTCTTTGTATTTATCCGACTTAGAATTTGTTGAGCTTCTTGGACATGTACATTAATGTTTTTCATCAAACTTGTGAATTATTAAGCAATTACTTCTTTGAATGTTTGTTCTGATCCTTTTTCTCTCTTCTTTCCTTTTGATACTCCCATTATATGTATATTGGAGCATTTAATGGTATCTCATATTTCTCTGAGTCTCTGTTCATTTCTCTTCCTTCTTTGTTATTGTGTGTGTCTGTTCTGCAGATTGCATAATCTCTATTGACCTACATTCATATTCACTGATTCTTCTGCCAGCTCAAATCTACTGTTAAGCTCTTGTAGTGAATTTTTCATTTCACTTATTGTGCTTTTCAACTCCAGAATTCCTATTTGATTTCTTTTCTAATTTCTCTTTCTTCATTGATAATTTCTATTTGATGAGATATTGTCATCTTATCTTCCTTAGTTTTTAAAATATGACTTTCTTTAGTTCTTTGAACACAATTATAATAGCAGCTTTGAAGTTTTGTCTGCTATATTCAACATCTGGGCCTCTCAAAGGCAGTTTCTATTGCCTTCTTTTATTCTTGTATATGGGTTACACTTTCCTGTTTCTTTGCATGTCTAATAATTTATTGTTGAAAACTGTACCTTTTAGATAATATAGTAATTCTGGATACCAATCCCCATCCCCATCCTGGGGCTTGTTTTTGTTGTTTGCTTGTTTATTTATTTAAAGACTTGGATGGGTGAGTTCAGTGAAGTCTAACTAACCCTCCCCCTGCAGCCTCTGATCTCACCCCCTGTATGGCATAGCCTTGGGTGTGTGCACAGTCTCCCTGACCACCAAATGGTGATAACTGTGTTTATCCACACTGTGTTTGATTGTCTCTTTCCTTGATCTCCTCCTCAAGCTTCTGGCTGGTCTGTCTCAATTGGCATCACAGTCAGCTGGCATCCTCCACTAATTGCCAACTGATTTCTCTATTGTTCCACAGTATGACCCAATTACAGTTAAGCCCTTTCTGAGAGCAGAGGTTTGCTAGATTTTGAGGTTTGTTCTGACCCCAAGTCTCCTCTAAACTGTCTCTTTCCTTGATTTTCTGTTACACTTTAGCTGGTCTACTGTTTTACCCTCTTCATTGCTAACCACCAAATTTCCCATTGTTTTTGAGAGTGCCATTATGCATGAACTTCCCCAAGCTATGTTCTAAATTGTTAGTTCCCTTAGGGAGAGCTTCAGAGCTCTCTGTTCTTATGGCCTGTTTCTCTCTAGTGCCCCTGCACTGGAGTTGGGAGCATGGATGTTGGCTGCTTCTCTGAGTTACACCTCTGCTCTGTGATTGGGATCCTGGGCAAGATCTCTGGTCACCTTGGCTAGACCCTTCTGATGTGGATCCTCCCCACTACAAGTGACCTAGGTTGGGGACATTGGGGCCCAGTTTTTTCAGCCTGCCATTCCTGGGATAGAGTTTATACCCTATGAGTGGGGCTGGGTGTGGGAAGAAAGTCCCAGTCTTCTCAGCCATGCTTTCCTGGAATAGACCTTTGACAACATGAGCTGGGGGTGATGAGAGACGTTAGAAGCCTATCCTTCCTAGGGTGAAACCAACCCTAGACTGGGAACTGGGAAGAGAGAGAGTCTTGTCTTATTGGCTGCACCCATCCAGAGTAGAGCCTCCATCACACTGAGCTAGGGTAGGGGGTATCTGCCAAACTCTTCACATTGCCAGTCCAGAAGTCCCACCCTCTACATCATTATTATCACAACCAACAAAACAAATAGAACATTAATAGATTATTCTATTTAGTTAGCAAACCATTCAGATTTTTACCATTTATTATTGCTTTATATTTTATGTCTGGTCTTAGTTCACCATTTCTGTGTCCAGAGTGTTTTTATAAAAATTGAATGATTTAAATTTAATTTGGTCTTAAATGACAAATATCTGAATGTACTCCCATAAAATGAAGTAAAATATTTCTTTATCAACTGAAACAAGTTCATTATTATTTATTTTAGCAACTGAAACTAATTCTTATTGACAGCCATTTAAAATGCAACTAACTATTAGTCTGTGATGGTTAATTTCACTTGTCAATTTGGCTATACCATGGTGCCCAAATGTTTGGTCAAATACTAGTCTCAATATTGCTGTGAAGTTATTTATTTTACATGTGAATCACATTTAAATCAGTAGACACTGAGTAAAGCAGATTACCTTCCATAGGGTGGGTGAGCCAATCAGTTGAAGGAGTCAAGAGAAAAAGACTGAGGTCCCCCGAGGAAGAAGAAACTCTGCCTTCAGATAACCTTTGGACTCAAGACTGCAATGTCAACTCTTCCCTGGGTCTACAGGCTGCCAGCCTGCCCTGCAGATTTCAGATTTGCCAGGCCCCACATCACATGAGCCAATTCCTTAAAATCTCTCTTTTATAGACACACACACACCACACACACACACCCTATTGGTTCTGTTTCTCGGGAGAACCCTAATACAGAATTTTGGTAATTTTCAATTAAACAAACTAACTTTAAGTTATTCTTTAGGCATTTCATTTCAAAAGATGTTTTTGTGTTAAAATTTCTATTTTAAAGGTATAAGTACACAACATTTCAAACTCACTAAAAAGTAAAGAGAACAGTACAACCAACAGTCATACATCCAGACTTAACATATGCTAACATTGTCACAAAGTCTTTGTAGCAGGTCTCTTTTTAAGTTTTTAAAAAAGATCTGAATCATTAAAAATGTAGTTCCTTCAGCTTGCAAGTGGGGAGAGGAGACCACAGAATTTTAAGACAGAGTAACTGTGCTGAGACTGAGTCTTCAGCCAGAGAAAGGCCTAATGATTTTTCTCAACAGATAAATAAGCCCTTACCATATAAATAACGATGCAGTGATCTTTCATGCCATCTCCTCTTTCCCGAAGAGGAGACTCACCTGCTTCTATGGCCAGTCACCCCGTGATTATGCATATTCTTCCTGGATCGTCTGCTGAGGTTTTGTACTTCTGGTTTGTGAGATGAAAATCTGCCACATTTGTGATACCCAGAACCCAGATTCCTTGCTAGGGTACCAGCAATATATTATTTTTTAGATAGAAAATTACAGAGAAAGAAATCTTTTAAATGCTCAAAAGTAGTAAAAATGAAATATGAAATGGCAACATTTCCATCTACACAAAATATATTTTTCCTTTGCACATTTGTTTCATTACTTGGGATTTGATGGCTTACAGTACAATTTTCACATCCATCCCTCCATCTGAGTCTCATACCCCCTGAAGCAGGCAGGGAAGATTGAAAACCACCCTTGGGGGGAGAGATGACTACTACTTGACTGGCAAGTGGTCATCATGGATTGACATCCAAGGTTTCTGACTCTTCCCACCTCATGTGTGACTCCCACTCACATGGCACTATGATTATAGAACTGTCCAAAAATGGGAAATTAGATATAGAATACTCTATTCATTCAGAAATTTGACATAATAATTAAAGAAAAATTCAACAAGAATTGAAACAAAATGTTTTCTGGAAAACTCTGAGGTCTGAATCTGTTATAATCATAATCATTGACACAGAATAGAGATGGACAATATCATACAGTACCTGAAGAAGCAAGTCCCCCTCAGAAAACAGTTCTACATTGACCTGTGGAGAGGTGTGCTCAATTCCTCCTGGGTTCATGGGTGGGTCAGCTGAGCAGTCTGCTTTGCTGTCCTTTAGGGTGGCTGAGAAAGAGAAAAGGTGTTATTATGAGCACGTTCTGGCCCCCAGGGATAGAGAAGAGAACCCAGGTGACTCTGGTTCTCAGGTCCAGAATGGCAAGTGTGGCTCTGTATATTGGCACCTTCAGCTTTTCTTTGAAGGTTCCAGCAAGAGTGGCCATATTTGATTGAACACCTGTCCCCCTCCACTTGGGAAAAGGACCTCATTTTAACCTTTGTCTGAGCTGTTCTGACTGTAGTTTTTCTGCAGGCAAAGTATTCATTCAGTTCAAATGCTGCCACCTCTGAGGGGCCCTTGCTATTTCTTCTAACAAAAGGTAATTACACCTCTCTGAGCTCCCTTAGCATTATGCAGCTACCACCATAAAAGTGTGTCTTGGTGTATGACCATTTCATTTCTGCCTTACACATCAGATCAGTAGAAGTGCATGACACAACCTGTTAGGAAAAATTGCAGTCCCAGATGCTTGGCCTTGTTTCATCACCTCCACCCATCTTGGTCTGAACCACCACCAACTCTGGCTGAACAAAGATAGCAGCTTCCTTACTGGTCCTTCTACTTCTGTCCCACACAATCAAGTCTCCAAATAACAGCTAACATTGTCACTGACTATGCACCTTGAGAGACTCAAAGGTGGGTTTGGAAGCAATTGAATCTTTTTCCAAGTTTTTTCTTTTACTTTTGCGTATTAGGGAGATGTAACCACCAACCATCCTGAAACTGACCAAGCCTCACTACAAGAGCTAAGCCCATGACCTCTGCCTTATTTTTAATACAAAGATCTCTCCAGGAGGAGCTTAGGCCTCATTATGTGCAAGCATGTTCTCGAACTGAGCCTGTGCAAGCAAATACCCCCCTCTCCCTTTTGAATATTCATTCCCCAACTGAAATAAATGTCCCTGCTTCCCTTTGTTCGGGGACACCATGACTTTGGAAATGATTCCTCATGGCCTACTATTTGCTGCAAATACACTTTACTTTGTGAGACAACTTCCACTGGTGTAGAGGCTTACTGAACTCACCAGGAGGCAAGCCCACTTGGTTTGCTAACAACATAATATTTCTTAAAATTATACTGCATATGACGTCACTTTCCTGCTCAACACCCTCCAGTGGCCTCACACCTGGCAACAAAATCTTAAGTCCTGACCACGATGTATCAGTTAAGATTCACTTTGGATTTGAGTAAACAAAATTCCCAAGACAAAAGTTTCTCTTATACAATCTTCGAACTGTGCAGTCAGTGCTGTGTGCAGCTGTGCTCTCTGAGCTGCCCTGGGACCAGCTCCTTCCAGCTCGCTCTACCCTTCTGGGCACAGCCTCAAGACATCATCTGGCTCCGCTTCTGGAGGAAGAGCATGAGAAGAAACAGCGGGCCCAGTGCTCTCCAGGAAGCAGCCACGTGACTCGTTTGCTGTAAGCCTATTGGTCAGGACCTGTCACATGACCATGAGGCAGCATGATCCTTTTCAGGGCGGCTCTGGGAGCTGAACTGGGACCTGGTCTCTGGCCCACGTCAGCCCCTTGGCCTTCTCACTGTTCACAAAACAGGCCTGTGGGCGCCAGGTGCTCCGCAGGCGCTGTCTCTCTCCTGGAGGCTCTTCCTGCAGTTCCTTCACTTCCGGGTCTGCTCTGACGACCTCCTCGTGGCTCGTCACCTCGGCTTCCAGTCAGCGCGTTGGCCGCTGTGTGCCTCGCTCCGCTGTGTTCTCCCTCGGAGCCCGCGTCTGACGTCATATCGTCCTCTGTTTGTGGAGCCCGCGTCTGACGTCATATCGTCCTGTTTGTAGACTCACAGTGTGTCCTCCCCTTGGACGGGACCTCCACGCCCCCAGGGCTCGTTTTGCTCCTGCTGAGTCCGCGACACCAGACGCAAGGGCAAGTGCCCGGAAGGCCCATCAAATGTGGGGATGCACCTTTTCTCTGTCCTTATCCTCTGTCTGTGAGTCTGGGGTGAGTGTAGCCAAACTGTGAATTCCAAACCCTGTTCTCCTGCATCTGTAAACGTGAAGAGAATACGGCCCCAGGAGGTGCACTGTTCCGTTCTACACAGACCATCCCTGAAGACTTCCCGCAGGGAGCTGGAAAAGGGAGCCAAGAAGGCTGTGCCATTTCGCCTTTCTGGTGTTATCTTTAAGTATGGGTAAGTCTGTACAAGTCTCAACGCTATTTAGCTGGGTAAACACAAAATTTATTACTAACGCAGATAAAGAAATAATTTCATAATTTGCTTAAAGATAAATGACTCAGTGCAGACGCTGGAAACACCTCCCCACAGAAGCATCAGTCATATTGGTGGACGTATTTTCTTCTAAGTTGAAGATTAAAAAGAAGAGAGCAAGCCTCATCTAAAAAAAACCATTTAACCAAAATGGGCATAATTTTGTGATAGGGTGTTCAACATTAAAAACAAGCACACATGGCCTACATTTTCCTCTTAATCAAGACCTCCTTGGGCCGGCCCCATGGCTTAGCGGTTAAGTGCGCGCACTCCACTGCTGGCGGCCCTGGTTTGGATCCTGGGCGTGTACCGACGCACCGCTTTTTCGGCCACGATGAGGCCGCGTCCCACATACAGCAACTAGAAGGCTGTGCAACTATGACATACAACTATCTACTGGGGCTTTGGGGGAAAAAAATAAAAAAAATAAAAATTAAAAAAAAAAGAATTCTAAAAAAAAAAAAAGACCTCCTTTAGTTTATACAGAAAATAGCTTCGGAACTGAATAGCTCATGTCTTTAGGGAAAGTTGGTGGCAAAGATGCACTGGTAAGCATGTTAACAATCATTGGAAAGAGAGTCTTTCATCATGTGGATTTGGCAACAAAGGGCCAAACATGGCAGCTTCTGAACATTAGGCAGCAGTCTCCCTGTCAAAGGCAGGACCAAGGGCATCAGGTGAGTATAATTTCCTCACAGTTCCTATGATTGGCTGCCTTGTTCCCCAAATAGTGAAAATGATTTTTGTAATCAAGTGATTTAGGCTCAAAATACCCACTAATCCAGGTATCATTGTATTTTCTTACGTACGGTACATATTACCCTTTAGGATCAGAAGCTTCCCGAAGGAGGGGAAAAACTGGCCCCCAGTGGATAAGCCCCTCTCTACCCTTCTTTTTCTTCTCTCTTTTAGTCTCTCCCAGCCAAAGAATTGACAAGTTCCTCTCTGTCTACAACCTTGATGCTTTGTCAAATGAATTTTTTCCTCCTCAAACCTCTTCAAGGAAAAGCATCTGAAATTTGGCAATGATGTTGCCAAAATCTGTTCAGATTTCTGGCTTTCCATTGAGATGTTATTTCACCCAGGTCCCCAAATATTGTCCTCACATTCCTCTCAAATGTTTACTAAAGAAGGGCTGTGCTTAAGGCTCGTGAAGAACTGTTGGGATGATAAGAGATACAATCTTGGAGTTGGAGGTGGTGGGTAGAAAAACGTATCTCCAGGAAATACCAATTGGACCATCTGGAGAGCTGTGACCCAAGGTGCACTCTGACCTGTGTGTAGGAGGCACTCTAACCACGCTGGAGGGAATGAGGTCTGGGATGCCTTCATGGAAGAAGTGGCAGATGAAACAGACCTTGAAGAACAGGCAAGATTCCAGCTGGCAGTGCTCTCTTCAGAACCTCATTCCTGAACGTGTTTTCCATAACTGGCCTCTCTGACACTTTCATAGCCTATCTAGTCTGAAAATGCATGGCTTGTGTGTGCACCTTGATGCATGTGCATGAATGTGCGCTCAGGGTCCTGGTCCTCAACCCGCTGCCTAGAACCTTCCTTCTGTTTCTTAATCTTTGAGTCACACTCAACTCTGAGCTCTGCCACCACACACACACCCTGAATGGGATGAAAAGCTGCTTCGGGGTTTTCATGCTTTTGTCTCTAGGCAAGTTACACATCTCAGCCCAAAGTCCCACAGAGAAATCTAACGATTCAGCATTTTGTCAACGTTTTTTATCTCAGTATCAAATAGGAGGGTGATGGGCTGTCGACACTGGTGCAGAAATCATCTTTCACTGGGCTGGCTCAGGAGGGAAGCATTTATCCTAAACCCCTAAGTTCCAGGCTAAGGATTCCAGGTTAGTGGCTCAAATCACTCATAGAGGGAACACTGATGACACCAGGGGAGGTAGTGTTGTTGGTGGGGACTGATGTGAGCAGGAAATCCAGTCTGAGGAGTCAGCTGCATGGTAAACACTCTCTTTCAGGACATTCAGAAAAAGAGAAAGTGTGTCCTGGTCAAGAAACAATGGAAGGGTGGAGGGACTTGACTGGATGTTGAGGCAGCCAGAGGAGGAAGCAGGCCACATCTGTTGAGGAGACTACAAGATCTTTGGGTCACAGAAACACATAGGATGTGACTCAGCCTCCTCAGAACACACACTGCATGAGGTTCTGCGGATGCTGCTGAGGAAACGTGGGGCCGAAGACTCCTGCTCCCCAGGAGTCCAGAGCTGCCCAGGGGGCTGAAGTCCCCCCAACCCTAAGCCTGATACAGGACACTCCAAACCTCTCTACTTTTTTCAAGGAGTGGGTCACTCAACTCTATACCTGTAATGGACAACTCTCCACAAATCTTTGAGAAGAAAAAAGATCCAAAGGTTAAAGTGAAATAAGCAAAACAAATGTTTAATGATCTCGTTGGCACAGCTTTTGTTTAACAAAAGTATTTTACAGCCACAAAAATACCCACTGAGTGATCTGGCTCTGATTCTTGGAAGGAAATCCAGGGGCTGTTGGAGCTGTTCATGCTTGTCCAAGCCCACATCAAAGATGGAGCAGTCGTGAGCAACAGCCGAGGCTGGCTTGAAATCAGAGGAGAGTAATTTGTACAGAGAGATCCGTGAGTCATTTTACTGCTTAGTAATTTAAACACCCTTCTCTGTCCTCACAGATGCGTGGCTGGTTGTCTGGGGAGGATGAAAGTGTGAGGGGTTGGTGCTGGGGAAGGAATTCAACCCAAGAGCGGCCTCGCACTGAGATATCCAGCAAAATGGGACGTTACTCTCTTCAGAGTGAGACATTTGGGCCAGGCCCAGGCTGGCAGGGATTCAGAGTGCCTGCACACTCCCACTTCTGCACCACCCCACAGAGAAGCTCCACCTCTCCTCAGGCTCCTGTGCCTCCCTCCATGCGGAGGGCTCATGTGCTCCTTCACTGGGCAGAGCAGCTCCAGCCAGGCCATCCCCCGAGTTCCCAGAGGAGCATGAGCAGCGGGCTCCTGTTCAGCCAGTGGTCTCTCTCTTTGGGGAGGAGATGTGGCAATGCACTTTTCCCCCATCTTTCCAGCAGAATCTCCTTATCTGCCCTCTCTACAGGACAGTGAGCCTCCGAGTCTGAGACCCAAGTGAGGAGCTAGCCAGTCTCCTCTAGCTCGAGTTTGTGGCTTCAAACTGCCTCATCCCATGTGGTGAAAGAGGCTCTGTCCAGTGCAGCGCGAGCAGCTTCAGCGCGGGCTCTGTCTCTTGCTGCTGTGCCACGTTTGGAGAGCCCTTGACCTCTCTGAGCCTCACTTTCTTCATCTGTACTAGGGGATGATGACAGTGCTTCACAGAGTCAGGTGAGATACAGGAACAAAAAGCATGGCTCATAGAGGATGCTCAATAGATGTTCATTTTTTCTCACTGAGAAGAAATTAAATAATACGAAAATTATATAATGCCGAGTCACTGAGAAACAGGGAGAAACAGGATAGCTGGACTTGGTGAGCATAAGTCAGGTGAACATGGGTTAAAAATTTAGTTATGAAACTGTTGACATATGACATAGGAAACTTCTGTTTGCTGCAGAAGTGAATGGGGGCAGGGAAATGCTCCCCAGAAGCAGTTGGATGTATCCACCCCATTTACTGGCCCTCCAGTGCCTGGATAGGAAATTGGCATGAGGGGAGGTGGCATGGAGGGCAGGAGAGAAGGCTCATGATGGACACAATATGGTCAGAACACACAAAATCAGAATGTGCTGGAGAATATTCCCAGAGTCACACAGATCTTGATTCAAAGCCCATTTAGGTCAACTTCAGACACCTAGGTCAACCACAGCCCTTCTGGCTCAGTGACTGCGTTACAGGAGGTCAGAGGAAGCAAATGCGCAGGGAGGGGAGCTCCCTCGTGCTGGGAGACCGCACAACAGGAACGTGGGTGAGGCTCTGTCCACACGTCCGGTTCCCAGGAACTTTGGGGCAGGTGGCAGTAGGACAGGTGACCATTGGGCAGTGTACCAGGAGGGGTGCTCCTGGGTGGAGCAGTGGGTGGAGAGAAATCTCACCCTTACTGGTCAGAGCCAACTGCTCTTCTACAGCCCCCTGGCCTCTGCAGAGCCTCTCCTGGCGTCACTGCAGCCCCTGGGGGACGAGGGCCTCCTCCAACTGCAGGCCTGGAGGTCCATCTTTGCCTTTATTGTTGCTGCGCCCTCCAGGTGGCCAGTGAAGGGCCTGGTGTGGACCCTTGCTGCTCAAGGTGTGGTCTGGGACTGGGAGCATCTCCTGGGAGCCTAGAGATGCAGGTTCCAGGCCCCGCCCAGACACAGTGACTCAGGATCTGCATTTAGTGTGGCCCACAGGCACAGGCACGATGAAGTCTGGGGTGCGACGGCATGGCCTTGGTCAGGCCTGCTCCTCTGCTCGTGCTGCCAGCCTTTTTTCCTCCCAGGGCAGGTGAACTCCTCACTTCTGCCCGTGAACATTCTCTGAAAGAGCGAGCGCCTGTGGTGTGGGGGTGAGTGAGCTCTCCGGGACTCCCCTCTTTGCCCACAGCTCATGTCCCTGGCAGGTTTGGACGGGGGGACGCCCCATGCGGAGGCTGCAGGCTGTATGTGTGTACGTAAGCAAATGAAGGGAAGCCTCCTCTCATCCTGTGTTTTCCTCATTGCTCCGGTGAGTGGAGGCAGGTTGGCTTCAGCTGATCCCAGCCCGTGGGTGAAGCTGCGGAGGACGGTGGAGCGGAGATACTGAGAGAACCTGGGTCTTGGGGCCAGCACCCGCCTGCGGCCACCCTCCCTGGGGAGATCCTGGGGTGAGTTACTACATGGACGCAGCCTGAGTCAGCGTTTCAGCTACTGGCAGCCCAAAGGGTCCTCACTGATTCATACCTATTGACAAAAGCATAAAAAATGGACTGAAAGGACCAACCAGATTCGGAGCCAAGGATTTAAGGGGGAGGGTGCAAGGATGAGGCTTGTGAGAGAGAAACCTGGGAGGCTCGAAGAAGACTCGGTGCTCAGGGGTGAGCCTGGTTCGCTGTGGAGAAGGTGGAGGAGGTGGGGATTGGCTGATGATGGATCCTGAGTTGGGGGCTGAGGGGACCTGGGAGAGGGATCGGGCACAGGGATGCTGAGAGCGTGTGGAGACAGAGTCAGGGGTGCGGGATGACAGGGGTCCAGGATGGCAACGAGGCGTGGTGGTCAGCAGAGAAGCTGTGAGTCTGGGAGGGAAGGAGCATGCTCGGGCCCACTGATACTTGCAGAGAGGGCGTGGGGTCCTCCCATGGGGCAGAGCGGGCAGGGGCTGCAAGGCGGGGCCCTCCTGACTTTGCCCCAGCTGAGGGATCCAGGTTGGCAGGGGCCTCCGTGTTCTCAGGAGGAGGGGAGCACGGAGCCCAGGTGTGTCCTTGTCCCTGGAGAGACCGTAACTGGGCCATGCCCCCAGGAGCCTTCTCTCCAGCCACAGTCGTGAGGCAGTCAGTGGGAGTTTCTGGAAATGCCATGTGCAGACACCCATTTACATTTAATTGTAAGTCTATGTAATTTAACTTTTAATAATGGCTTTATTTAGCCACCAATAGCAAAATTCCTGAAAATTTAACGTTGACTCTCGTGAGCTGGTACAAGCCAGCCCCAGCACACCACTGGATCCTGCTCCAGCCCCAGTCTCTGGGCTGAATAAACAGGCACTGCAGCACGAACGGGGGGAAGCCCCGGCCAGCAGATACCACCCACCCATGGACACGCGCTGGGGGCTGTACACACAGGTGCTCTTCCCCTGTGAAGGGACGGCAGTCTTGGCGCCTCGGGCGGCTCCCAGTCTCCTCCTTTTGCTACTATTATAGAGACACTGCATTTTTCTAATACGTGGTCATGAATACATACACATTTGCACCTCACCACACCCCACACAGCTGTTCTTGCCAATATTAACAGCCTTGGAGTGGTAGGTCTTTGATTATGGGCTTCCTGCAGGTCAGCTGAGAAAACACCCAAGGGAGGGAGGAGGTATGGCATCTCTGACTGCAGACCTCTGGGTGGAACTTCACCTCTCTCCCTCCTTCAGTCTCTGAGAAGGTCAGAATAAAATTTAAAAATGAATACACCTCAATTCTTCCAATGTTACTGAATGTTCCCCGTGTTCCAGGCACTGAACTGAGTTTCCAAGATGAACCAGCCACACCCCCACCTTTGAGGAGCTCACTGCCTAGACCAACACTACCTACACTTTCAGCATCTGTGGACCAAACATTTATCACAATTTAGAATAATGCAAATTGAATGTGATTTCAATTTAATTATAACTTTATAAAAATGAAATGCGTGATGTTGTTTGCAAACTTTCACCATGGTGACGATTATCCAGTTAAGCATTTTTTCTTACTCTTTATTTACTTTAGAAAATTCAGGGCATTAGGAATGGCAGCAAATTTAGAGCCAGTTCGAACAGACTCCATCTCTTATCAACCAAGTGATTAAGGACTGTCTTTCAGAAAAACTGCAAAGTCACGCAGCCAGGGCGTGCGCAAAAGGAGAAATCGTGACGTGAAGCGACCTCGGAACCAAAGAGCCTCCTTCCACGGAACCCGAGGACCAGGACGGGACCAGAACTTGAAAGCATGACTCGTATCAGAAGCAAGGGGTCCCCCATTCAGGAAAATCCAGTGTTAAAATTCCTTCCCAATTTCATCATAAATGTTTAGAACCTCATCATAAATGTTTAAAACCTTACTATAATACCTGAAGCCCACCAATCGAAACCTGTCCCACTAGTGTTTCTGCGTGCCAACCTGTTCTCCCTAACCTCTTAAATTTTGTCCCAAATCCGGAATCGGGGAGACAGATCTGAGGGCATATGCCCCCTGTCTCCCTGGAGATCGATCTCACAGAATAAAAGCTGATTTCTCCCCTCAAAGGCTGGTGCCATAATTAATTGGCTTATTTATGCACATCAGGCAGAGAACCGCAATTTTGTGTTGTAACACAAGTATCACGGTTATCTCTGGGTGATGGGGTTATAGGTCGGTTTTCATTGTTTTACTGTTTCTATGTCTTGTTTGTGCATCCTGAGATTTCAGCAGTAAATGTGCATTGCTCTGCAAATAAAGGAACTCCACACTAAGGGAGAAAGAAAGCTGTTCCTAGTTCAGATGTTGCTGAGCTGTTCCTTCTGTCCTTTCCTGCAGAGCCCCGGCTGTGAGGGGCAGCATCTCTGCCCAGGCCCCCACTGTGCCGGGGGGCTCATGCCCATCCCCTTGTGGATGGGGCCTCAAAGGGACATGTGAAGGAAGCCCTGGGAGTTCCAGGGAAGCCTTTCCTTGTAAGAGGAGACAAGCACAGGGGCCGCCTCCTTTGGCCAGCTGTGTCTGCTGGGAACAGAGGCCATGGTCTTGGGGACGCCCAGGGGACAGATCCAACATGCTGAAGCTGGCGGAGCAGAGAAGGGAGAGGACTCGGGACCTCCAAGTCCCCTGAGCCTGACTCCTGCCTCATCGTGGGGGATGATGCACTTTTCTTACACTTTAAGTCATTTCTTAAGATAAGATGGGTTTCCAGGACTTGCAGGTCCCAGCTGAGCTGTCCTGAGGAGAAACAGATCCTATGGTCTGGCCTCTTCTCCACTTAGTGAGAAGCTGGCTCAGTGGGTCTGGGCCAGCTCAGTGGAAGAGAGGGCGCTCGCTCTTCCAGAGGGGTATTCTCTGCTGCTGAGCCCCCACCCCTGGGCCTGTCCTCCAACCTGGATGACATTCCTGCTGTTGCAACAAAACTTCAAATCCACGAACAGGAAGATACTATCTTTAAAGCTATTTTTATACCAAGATCAGAAAAACTACATTCTCTCGCCTTCCTTGGAGCTAGGTAGCCATGTGACACCAAGATATAAGCTAAAGTCACCCAGGAATGCTGGAGGTAGGCATTACCACTCATTTCTTGTCTCCTTCCTCCTGCCTGGAATATGAGCCTGAGAGTAGGAACCATGAAGCCACCTGTGACCAAGAGGCAAAGGCCAGTGACCGGGCAGACAGCAGCACATGTCCTTGACAGAGCCCACGTGGGTGTGGATCCTGAGCTCAGCCCTCCCCACCGTCTTGAGGGTCCAGCCAGGAGTGGGGACTGTTTTCCCAAGCTGGGTCCTGAGATGGCTGAGCCTCTCTCCCAGTGTCTCCCCTCTCCTGCCTGGATGAGACATGCATCCCCCTGCCATTCAGAGGAGAGACCCAGAGGAGGATGCGCAGAGTTAGTGGGAGAGAAAGGACTCAGAGCCACACTCTGAACAGACCAGAGCTTGGACTGGGGCAAGGATCAAGGTGTTTCCACCCGAAGCAGCTCACAGCACACAACACTGTAAATCAAGCAGCTCTCCAGGGCAGCCCCCGGGCACACACGTGCCTGTTTCCTTTGGGCCATCCTGTGGGGAAATCAGACCCAGGGCAGAGGGTCTGGGGCCCCCACCACTGTCAGCTGCCTGCAGCATACGTGAGTGGGCAAGGCCAGGCCCCATGCTCACTGGCCCCACCCAGTGTGGTCTGGAGGTGGACGTGGCCCTCGCACAGCCCAGGGCAGGCAGACTGTAGATGGACAGAGGCAAGCAGAGGAGCCAGGACAGGCCACTGGGGGCCTTCGTGCACTGACAGGGCTTTGAAGGTCCCTGTGACTCCCTCCCCTCAAAGGATTCCAGCCCCTGTGGAATTCACATAACATAAAATTAACTGTTTTAAATGGAGCAATTCAGTGGCATTTAGCACATTCAGAATGTTGTGCAACCATCACCTCTATCTAGTTCTGAAACACTGTCAGCACCCCAAAAAACCCCATATTTGCTCAGCAGTCACTACCCAACCCCCTACCCCCAGCCCCTGGCCACCCCCTCAGATGTGCCTGACCATTGCGTAGACACTCCATGTCACTGTTGTACATGATTAAATAGCTGCTACTTTTCTACAGTTGTCACTCCATTTTGTGCAAAGTTTCATAATTCTCAGTACCTTATGAAGGTCAGCTGGATCCCGTTAGTTTTTGAGTTTCTTTTTTGAGCAGCTATAACAATGTAACACTGTCCAGGCCTAGAGTCTTCCTTTGTTCATCCCCCCAGGGCGTGGCTCCCGAGTTACGGAGGGGACACGTTCTCCTCCCCCTGGGTCGCAGGGGGCCACAAACTCGCCTGTGCTCAGCTGTACCACCCAATTCATGGAATACAAGTTCCATCTGCAGGAATGGGGTAAAGCTATTTATCTTTCAGCAACAACACAATGAATTAGCAAGTAGGACGAGGAAGAGTAGAATGTGCCCATTGATGACTGAGAATTTTAGAACAGTTTTCCAGAAGAGAGAAGAAGTATCCTAGTTCACACCCTAGTTTCGGAAAAATGGGCCTTGTTCTGAGCTGAAGTTCTGCAAGGTGGAGGAACCCTTGGATTCTCACAAGAAATGACAAAGTAAAGGAAGGAAAGAAGTCGGGCAGTCAGCTAAGGACTTCTGCACACGCCGTTCTGTGAAGAGCCTGGTGCAGGACAGAGCCAGCCAGGGGACCTGTGTCCTTCCATGGACAGCCTGAGAGACGATGTGGAGCCTGGGATTGGCACATTAAGCTGGGCACGGACTGCCCCACCTGTGTTCTGGTTCACTTGCCCCAACTGTGTTCTGCTGCACCTGCCCCAACTGTGTTCTGCTGCACCTGCCCCAACTGTGTTCTGGTTCACCTGCCCCACCTGTGTTCTGGTTCACCTATCCCACCTGTGTTCTGGTTCAGCTGCCCCACCTGTGTTCTGGTTTACCTACCGCACCTATGCTCTGGTTCACCTGCCCCACCTGTGTTCTGGTTCACCTACCCCCACCTGTGTTCTGGTTCACCTGCCCCACCTGTGTTCTGGTTCACCTACCCCCACCTGTGTTCTGGTTCACCTGCCCCCACCTGTGTTCTGGTTCACCTAAGCCCACCTGTGTTCTGGTTCACCTGCCCCACCTGTGTTCTCGTTCACCTGCCCCACCTGTGTTCTGGTTCAGCTGCCCCACCTGTGTTCTGGTTTACCTACCGTACCTATGCTCTGGTTCACCTGCCCCACCTGTGTTCTGGTTCACCTGCCCCACTTGTGTTGAGTGTGGTGCCTTCCATCTCTGCCTGAGATCCAAAGGCAATGGTGTAGCTTTTGTCTGAATGGAAATGTAACTCCAAGTGCTTGTGCCCATGGCCTCGTCTCAGACCTTGTTTTGGAACCACTCACCTGCAAAGTAGCTCTTCGCTTTCAGGTAGCCCATGATCAGCCTGAGGATGGAGAGCTTGTCGAGCCGAACCCGCACATCCTCAGGGAAGGGCAGCAAGTTGGTGAGTTTGCTCAGCTCTTGATTGAGGCGGTCCCGGTGCCGTTTGGAAGGGTTGGACTTGGCTCCCTCTGGAGGCTGTGACTCAGGACTCGGGGGAAAGAGAAGAGTGATCATTGTCCCACCTAGCTCTGCTATTCAACTCTTGATCACCCATGGGGCCCCAGCGCTGTGCCAGGCACTGTGCGGCCCAAACGCCTGCTCGGTATTCTGAGGCAGAAACCCTATCCTACAGTTTCAGACTCTGCCCATCCATAAAGCCCCATTGCAGCTCTGCCCTCACTGCCATCCTGGCATGGATGAGGCTGCTCCACTCCGAACATGTGTGTTAGACCTGGTCGCCCTCAAAGCAGCATGCGCCCAGGGACAGGCCATCCCTCCCCACTTTCCTGGCGCCTGACACATTTGCATCCACAGGCAATTTTTTTTTGTGTGTGAGGAAGATTAGCCCTGAACTAACATCTGTTGCCAATCCTCCTCCTTTTGCTGAGGAAGATTGGCCTGGGCTAACATCTGTGCACATCTTCCTCTACTTTATATTGGATGCTGCCACAGCATAGCTTGACAAGTGATGTGCCGGTGTGTGCCCGGGATCTGAACCTGGGAACCCTGGGCCGTTGAAGTGCAGTGTGCAAACTTAACTGCTACGCCACCAGGCTGGCCCCGGCACATGCAATTTTTACGAAAGTTTTTTTTTACGTGAGGACAACTGGCCCTGAGCTAACATTTGTGCCAATCTTTCTCTATTTTGTATGTGGGATGCCACCACAGCATGGCTTGATGAGTGATGTGTAGGTCCATGCCAGAAATCCGAACCCACAAACCCCAGGCTGCTGAAATGGAGCATGTGAACTTGAGCACTACACCACTGGGCCAGCCCCTACATGCAATTTTTAAATTAGGAAATCTAAAACATGCAATTTTTAAATTAAGAAATCTCTACACCACAATTAACACTGAAAAGACTGAAACTCCATTTAGGAAACTATAATTTATTAAGAATTGAGCACACACACACACACACACAAACATATACTCAATACATATCTAGATGTATGCTCTTTCTCTCTCTCTCTTTTCTTCTCTCTGTGTCTATATTGTAAATACATATGTATTACACATATGCACGGTCTCTCTCCACACACATACATAAACGCACATGTATACATTTATGTATACGCTCTCTATGTAATCTCCCATCATCAAAAGCAGGGAAGAATACTTCCCGTGAGATGTAATAAAAGGTTTCAAGTGTATCTTTCAAAGAACAGCTGCCAGAGGCTCCCCTCTGGGCCCTGTATTCCTGTGCCCCATGCTTGCCCCTCGTGGCTCAGCACTGACCCACTGGGTGGAGTGGGCAGGTTATTATTTCTGACCCCCTCATGAGGAGTTAGTTCTCCAAAGTGGCAAGGCTAAAGCTACTTCCACCAGCTCACCTCCAAAGAACAACAGTATCACTCTCTAGAGAGCAGGAGCAAGTTTAAAACACTGGTAAGCAAAAGATATAGTTTTTTAAAAGCCACATATTTAGAAGACAAATGCTATACTCAACCTATTCTTTCTAGAGGCAAAAAATGAATGAAGCTATTTCCACCTCATTTATAAAAGATGCCGACAGTTCCCAATCCTCATGGCTGCTGTGCAGGAAACATCCATCCTGGGCCAGTACACAGCAGGTGCTCAATGCGTGTGCACCTTTTTTGTGATAGGATGTTAAAATGGCAGCTGCAGCTTCCCTGCAATTCCAGCTGAGCTGACAACATCCCGGGGTGTGAGCATAACAAAAGGAGTCTCAAGAACCAGTTTCACAACTCCTGGCCCCACACTTAGGGGATGTAAAAGGGCCAGGAAGAGAAATTTCCACGGAAGAGGGTTGCGCTTTGATCCCCACCCCTCTCACTGCTCCCCCAAATGGAGCTGGAGAGACAAAGGGGCCTGAGATCTGGGTGGACCACGCAGGAGAAAGGGCCCTCCAGAGCTGTCCTAAGTCCCACTCAGGAACACTTGGGAAGGGGGAGGACACACCCAGAATTCTTGTGATGAGGAAAAAGCATTCTCCTCCACTCCTGGGGCCCAGTGTGCGTGTGTGTGCATGTGTGTGCATGCATGTGCACATGTGGGTGCTGCGTGTGTGAGGCAGGCAGACAGTGTCCACCTCTTCCCCCCAGCAAGTACGTGGCCAGGCCCAAGAGGCAGTGGTGCTTTAGTGAAGATAAGAGTTTTAATTGTTCTGGGGAAGCCGGCTTTCTAATTCATGAACAAGACTTTGCCACTAAGGACAACCTGGGGTCTGTCTATTTATTACCCAAGAGTGAGCAGGAAGCATCTTGGAACCTGCCCTGTTTTCACCCAGGGACAGAGGGCAGTGTCTCCGTGAACATTTTGAAAAGCCACTGGGAGACAAGTTGATGACATCACCCAAGATGGATTAATCCAGGGTGTTGGTGATACATTCTCTCTTCCCCAAGTCCTAGTAATTTCAGAGTTACCAGCCATTGTACTTATAATATTCTTAATTCAAAATTTCAATAGTTAAGCTTGCACTTTTAACATTCTGTGTCCTTTCTGTAAGGCAAAATTCAGAAACATTGATCCTCTTTAGGGAGGCTGTGCCAGCTGAAGTTTGCAGGACAGAGTTCTGGAGAGGAAGGAGCTATGTGGAAAGGGTGCTCTGGAAATCAAAATGGGTTCCCTGGGTGTTTGGTTGTGTACTAAGCTGCACATAACTATGGTGAGACTCCACGAGGTGGGGTGAATGGTAACTGCCTTGGGAAGAACAAATACTGCAGGCTCTATGATGAAAAATTCAGAGTTCACTCAGGCCTGGGAGACATTCAAGTTCTTGCCAGTCAGTGTGGAGATACCGGGTGAAGGCCCACAGTACTCAGTGGAGATCCTAGAAGGGTCCCACCTTCATAATAAGGCTAAATCATCCCTAGAGCAAAGCCTACTCTAGACACTCCATAGAAATGCATAAAATAAGTCTCAAACATATCCAGTTGCCAATTCACAAGTAACTTAATACTGCCTGCATGAAATAGGCCAATGCTCATTAAAAGAAGGTAAAAAATCTAGACACTGTAACATTCCCAGTGTCCACCATCCAATCAAAAAGTACTAGATATGAAAAGAAGCCTGAAAGTATGAATCACAATGAAAGAAAATCAGTCTGTAAAATCAAACTCAGAAATGAGAGGTATGATGTAATAGACAAAGACTTTGAAACACCTGTTTAACTATGCTCAAGGACTTAAAGCAACACGTGAGCATAATGAGGAGAGAAATGGAAGTTATAAAAAAAAAACAAGTGGAACTTATGGAGATGAAAAAACATGATATCTGAAATGAAAAATTCATGAGATGGGTTTAATACATTAGACTCTGTAGAATGAAGCATTAGTGAACTTGAAGAGATAGCAATGGAAATCATCAAACTGAAGCACAGAGAGGAAAAAGGCTGAAAAAATGAGCAGAACCTCAATGACCTGTGGACAAGATCAAGTAGTCTAAAATCCTTGCAGGGGAAGTCTCAAGAGGGGTGGGGCAAAAAATATTTGAGGATATAATGGTTGAAAAATCTCCAGATTTGATGAAAATGGCAAACACAGACATCTAAGAAGCTCAACAAAACCAAAGAGGATAAGCGCGCGCGCACACACACACACGCACCCCCCAAGGTACATCATAATCAAATTGCTGAAAACCAGCGATGGAGAGGAAGATCCTAAAAGCAGCCAGAGAAAAAAGACACATTACAGACAGATGAATAAAGACAGAATGAGTGTTGACTTCTCATTAGAAAGAATGCAAGCCAAAGACAACGGGATGACACATTCAATGCACTGAACAGAGGAAACTGTTAACTCACTTAACATCATAACAGTTAACGTTCTTCAAAAATGAGGGCAAAACAAAGACATTTTTAGATGAACAACAGTTTATAGAATATGTCTCTGGAAGATCTGAGGTACAACGAGTATCGCAGAAGGCTCTTCAAGCTGAAGGAAAATGACACTAGATAGAAATGTGAATCTACATGGAAGAATGAATAATGCCATAGATGATAAAAAAGGATAAATGTTAAACAAATTTAATGATTTTAATTTATTTAAAAGATAACTGCTTAAAGAAAAAATAACAGCATTGCATTGTGGAATTTATAACACATGTAGAAGGTAAAACGTATGAAAACAGCAGCATGAAGAACGGGAAGGGAAATGCAAGCAATTGCTGCGAGGTACTTAGGTTATCCATGAAGTAGTATAAGACTATTTGAAGGCAGATGGTAATAAGTTAAGATTTATATTGTAAACCTTATGGCAACCACTTAAAGGAAAGAACAGTGAAGTACCGCTAGTAAGCCAGAAAAGGAGATACCTGAGATATTAAAAATATTCAATCTGAAGGAAGGAAGGAAAAATAAAAACAAAGAATAGATGGAACAAACAGAAAACAAATAGCAAAATGGTCGACTTATTGGTAACTGCAAATATTGGTAACTGCAAAAATGTAAACAAGTAGAGAATATCAGACTGGCTGAAAAAACAGAACCAAATATCGTGGTGTCTGGAACAAATGCAATTTAAATGTAAAGACACAGGCTAAAAGTAAAAGGACTGAAAAAGACACAACATGTACACATTGATAATAAGAAAGCTGGAGCGGCTATATTATCAGACAAAGAAGACTTACCAGAGATAAAGAGGGATATTTTCATAATATTAAAAAGGTCATCACTATTCTAAATATATATATGAAGTTTCAAAATATGTGAAGCAACCACTGGCATAACTGCCAGGAGAAACAGACAAAAACATAATTAGAGTTGGGGACTTCAACAACTTTCTCTAAGTAACTGATAGAACAAATTGTTAGAAAATTGTTAAGGATATACAAGACATGAACTACTCTATCCTCCAACTTAATATGATTGGCATTTATAAGACACAATATGCAACAGCTGCAGAATATAGATTCTCTTCATGCACACACGGAGAGTAACCAAGGTAGACCATATGCTGGGCCATAAAACAAGTCTCAGTACATTTAAATGGATTGAAATTGTACAGAGTGTATTCTCAGACCACAACAATATTTAGAAATCAATAACAAAAAGATATCTGAAAAAAATCCTCAAATATTTGAAAATTAACACACTTTTAAATAACTCATGGACCAAAGAAGAAATCACAACGGAAATAAGAAAATATCTAAATGGACATGCCAAAATTTGTGGGGTTCAGTTAAAGCAATATGTAGAGGGAAAACTATAGTCTTACTTATATGAGTAAAGGAGAAAATTTTACAATGATCCAAGCTTCCACCTTAAGAAGCTAGAAAAACCAGAGAAAACTAAGCCCAAAGTATGTAGAAGGGAGAAAATAATAAAGATAAAAGCAGAACAGTGAAATAGAAAATGGAGGAAACCAATGAAACCAAAAGCTTTGAAAATATCAATAAAATTGATGATCATCTAGCTATAGTAATCTATCCCCCCAAAAGAGAAAATGCAAATTACCCATAGAAATTAAAGAGGGGAACTAACTATAGAACCTATAGACATTAGAAGGAGAAAATCTTCCTGACTTTTCAATATGCAAAGATTTCTTAGATGGGTCATAAAAAGCACTGACTATAATAGAAAAAGATTGATAAACCGAACTTCAACAAAACTGAGAAACTGGAAAAGCGAGACACAGACTAGGAGAAAATGTCTGCAATATATGTAGCTGAAAAAAGGAACTGTATGCAAAATAGATAAAGAACTTTTACTAACCAGTTAGAAATGGGCAAATAATTTGAATAGACACTTCACTAAAGAAGATATACTAATGGCCAAAAAGCATTTGACATCATAGGCAACTTCATAATTCACCAGAGAAATGCAAATTCAAATAATAAGTTACCTGTACACAAACATTAGAATCACTAAAATTAAAAGACTGACACCAAGTGTCAGAGGAGATCTGGAGCAATTGAAACTCCACTCACAGGAAAACTTTTTCTCAGTTTCTTAAAATGTTAAACATAACCTAGCAATTCCACTCCTGGGTACTTATTGGAATGAAATGAAAATATATATCCACAAAAAGTCTTATACACTTATACTTATGGCACTTTATTCATAATGGCCAAACACTGGAATCAGTCCAGATGTCCAGCTACAGAGGAATGGGTTAATAAACTGCTAGTATATTAATAAAATGAACTACTTGGCCATGAAAAGGAACAAACTACCCTTATGTGCAGTAACATGGATGACTCTCATTCATGAAAGGAGCCAGATACAAAAAGTAGATATAGTATGATTCCACTTACAGGAAATTCTATGTCAGGCAAAAACTTACGTCTGGTGGTAGAAATCAGATCACAGGTTGGTGGCTGTTGGCAGGAAGAACTTTCTGGGGTGATGGAAATGTTCCACATATTGATGTCTTTTATTAAGCTGATTGAACTCAAGATCCGACCATTTCTCTATACATAAATCATATCCCAATAAAAATGATATGTAGGAAAACATTTCAAATTTTCCCACAAAGAATTCCTAGGCTCAGATGTTTTACAGGTGATTTCTATCAACTATCCAAGGAATAAAATTCCAGCTTTACACAAACACAGAGAATAGAAAAGGGTAAGTGTCCCCAAATTATTTTTATGAGGCTAGCTTATCCTTGATCCTCAAACTTAACAAGAACACTTCAGGAAATAAAAAGTACAGGCCAATCTCACTCACAAACAGAGATGTTGAATTATAAATTAAAAAGTAACAAACCAAATGCAGTGATATATGAAAAAATAATGCACTGTGATCAGGTTGAGCTTATCTTAGGATGCAATTTCAGTTCAACATTAGAAAATCGTTAATGTAATTAAGACTAAAGGAAAAATATGATTATCTCAATAGATGAAGGAAAGCATTTAACAAAATTTGACATCCCTTAATAATTAAAAAAAAAGTGTAGGCAAACTTGGAATAGAAGCGAATCCCTAACATGCAAAGGACACTTACAGCAAATAGTGCAGTTAACGGTAAAATGCTGAAAACATGCCCTTTGAAACCAGATCACAAGAATGCCTGCCATCACCACTTGTTTCAACATGGCACTGAAGGACCGAGCCAGTTCATTAGGGGAAGAAAAAAGAATCAAAATGATAAGGATTGAAATGGAAAAGAAAAAGCAGCCAAAACAGCAGATCACATGATTGTACCCATGCGCAGTTCTGAAACCTTTAGCACATCAGTCGCCTGTAGGGCTTGTGGCCCTGCCTCCACAGCTCAGTAGGTCTGGGTGCAGCTGGAGAATGTGTGTTTCCAGCAAGTTCCCAGGTGACCTCGTGCTGCTGCCTGGAATCACACTTTGAGCACCACTGCTCTACACAGAAGATTTGTAGGTTATTAGGGCCTGAATTGTGCCTCTCCCCAATTCATATACTGAAACCTTAACCCCCAGCACCTCAGAATGTGACTGTATTTGGAGATGATTTAGAGAGGTCATTAACTGGGCCCTAATCCAATCTGACTCATGTCCTTAGAAGAGAAAATTGGGACACACAAAAAGACACCAGGGATATGCTTGCTCAGAGGAAAGACCACGTGAGGACACAGCAAGAAGGCGGCCGTCTGCAAGCCAAGGAGCGAGGCCTCAGGAGGAACCAGCCCTGCTGACACCTTGATCTTGGACTCCTAGGTTCCTGAACTGTGAGAAAAGAAATTGTTATCTGTGGTACTTTGTTATGGTAACCCCAGCAAGTTAATACTTAGATGTATTATTAGAACTAGTAATTCAGTATAATAAAGTTGCTGGATAAAAAAATCAATACTCACAAAACAAACGAATTCTTATATGCCAGCAGCAATCAATTGGAAAATGAATTTCAAAATATATACCCTTTAAATTACCATAAAAATAAAAAATGTTTAGGAGTAAATATATCATAACATATGCAAGACCAGTACAGACAAATTTATAAAATTCAAAGAAAGCCATTTAAAGAGACCTAACTACATGGAGAGACAGACCATGCTCATTAACGGGGGGCATCAGCAGGGTGAAGATGCTGGCAGGAAGAGCTTTCTGGAGTGATGGAAATGTTCTGTATATTGATGTCTTTTCATTAAGATGATTGAATGGTTAACTCAAGATCCGACCATTTCTCTATATGTAAATCATATCCCAATAAAAATGATAAGTAGGAAAACACTTAAAATTTTCCTACAAAGAATTCCTAAGCTCAGACGCAAAGAGGTTTGCAGATTTGGTGCAGTATCATGAAAAATCCCCAGAAGCTTCCTTTTGTTTCTGTGTTGCGTTTTGTGCCTGTGTGTGTGTGTGGAACCTGACAAGATGATTCTCAAGTTAATATGGAAAAGCAGAGACCACAAAAGAGTCAGATATTCCTGAAGGTGAAGGAGCACGTGGAGAAGGTCAAGACTCACAGCAAAGCTGAGCCATTACTGCCGCTGGAGGTGGGGAAGGAGCAGAGCGGCCCAGGGCGCAGGAACACGCCGTGCACAGAGGCAGACCGAAGTAAGATAGAGTGGGGACTGGTCAGGGCAGGGACGCTCACGCACCACAACAAGAATATCTCAGCGTGGACCGTGGGCTTCAAGTGTGAACAGCCAAACAAACTTGCAGATGAGTATAGGAGACTCCTTATGACGTCATGGTAGGGAAGGATGTTTTAAGCAAGACAAAAAAGTTCTAACCACAAAGGGACAGATTGATATGTTCAAATGGATTTAAAATAAGAACTTCTGTTCATCAGAAACACTATGAAGAGATTTAAAAGTCGAGCCACAAACCGCGAGCAGACGCAACACACTGGAGCGCTTTACTTGATCCACGTACTTAAAGAGAACTAGCCGAGGCCTTAGTTCCCCCTCGCTTCACCCATCCCTGTACTCTCACCAGCAGTTAGAAGGTGCTGAGTTCTCCCTAATGTAAAGAAATCAGGGGTTATAAATTTTAAAATTATTTAACAATGCACAAAATATAAATGTTCACAACATTAAAACATTCATGTTCCCAGGATCCCAGACACTCTCCTCCTCCCCGAAGGTCGCCTCCATCCTGACTCCTAATACTGTGGGTCTTTTTGCCTGTTTGTGAAGCTGCAGAAAGGAAATTGCACAGTGCACGCTTATTGGTGCTTGGCTCCTTTCGCCCAACATTTTATCTGAGAAATTCACCCGTGTTTTGCATGTGGTAATAATTTGTTCATCTTCCTTCATTATTTTCTCATTTTTTTTTTTTTTGGCTGAGGAAGATTTTCTCTGAGCTAACATCTGCTGCCAAACTTCCTCTTTTTGTATGTGAGCTGCCACCACAGGATGGCCACTGACAGGCGAGTGGTGTAGGTCCATGCCTGGGAACTGAACCCATGCTGCTGAAGTGGAGTGTGCCAAACTTAACCACGAGGCCACCGGGGTGGCCGGTTCTCATAATTTTTTATGAGCTATTTTCCACTAAGGATATTAATCCTTTATCATAAGTGTTGCAAATTTTATTTGCATCTTAATTCTATTGATGGTGTTTGTGTATTAACATTACCTCTATTTTGATGTTTTTCTTTCTTTTTAAAGATTATCTATCACCTGACCATTGTGAGAAAAATTTAAATTTCTAGTACAATCACTCAAAAGCTCCTCACTGGAGATGACAGCTGTTCATGTTTTCATGCACGCCCTCCCAACCTTTATCCCATGTAAATATGCACAATTGAGTACTGTTAATAAGGCTGAGGTCATCCTCCACCAATATGTCCATCTTTGCTGAGCTCCTACAAGAGGCGTGGTGCAGTATCTGTGGGGGGAGATGCAGGTTATAGAAGCGGGCACAGAGAAAGGAGGTGCAGGTGACGTTGACAGTGGGTGGGACAGAGAATGGTCTTTTGGAGAAAAGACCTGTAGCTAAGGGTGGGCTCGAAGACACCGCTGGGTGTGGAGGGAGGACTTGCAGAGAGAAGCGCTCTGAGTGGCCTCCTAAGGGGACTGAGGGAGGGCAGGGATGCAGGGAGAAGGCTGCGCAGGGTGGAGGCAGTGATGGTCAGGAGCTTCCGGCTCATTTCCCGGTGGAATGGGGAGTGACTGCTTAATGGGTACAGGGTTTCCTTTTGAGGTGAAAATGTTCTGGAGCCAGGTAGTGATGATGGTTGTACAACATTGTGAATGTGCTAAATGCCACTGAACTGATGGTTAAAATAGTAAATTTTATGTATATTTTACAATTGAAAAACAGAAGACCCATCAGGCCACAGTGTGGAGAACACACCAGAAAGATGAGAGCAGAAGATGGGGGACTGCGAGGGAGCTCCTGCAAAAGCCCGAGGAGGGCGGGCAGAGGCCACGGCCACGGGAGGATGGGCAGACGGGACGGTTCTCGGGGCAGAATCCGTAGCCTGCACGGTGGTCTGGGTGGGGCAGGCTGGGGTGGGAGGGAAGGGAGGAAGAGCTCTCGTGCTGGGTTTGAGCTCCTGCGACATGTCTGAGATGGATGTTGGCGCATTTGCTCAGGCCAGAGACTGCATCTCCTGGACTCCTCTTTGTGTCACAGCCCACATCCAGGTAGTTAGCAAACCTATCTGCATTTCCTTCAGCATATGTGTGGACAGAGCCGGCCATTCCTCACCCTCCATGGATTCCCTGTGGCCCGTGCCACTGGGGCCTCTTTGGAGCCCCAGGGAGCCCCTCACTGCCCTCCTGGCTTCCACCCTGGCCCCTGTACCACTCCCCAAAGCAGCTAGAGAGATTCAATGCCACCATTCTCCTGCCCGGAACCTCCAGTGACTCCTGCTTCCCAAGCCCTCATCTCCCTGCTCCCCATGCACTCAGCTCCAGCCTCACGCCAGCCACGCCCAGGGCCTTTGCACTCATCATCCCTCTGCCTGCAGAGCTCCTCTCCTGCATGGTCTGTATCATGCCCTGTCACGTGTTTGTTTTGCTTGTTTATCTCCCTTCTAGGGTATAAACTACATGAGGACAGGTTTCTGTTTTGTTTTCTGCTGGATCACCCATGTCTAGAACAGGGTCTAGCAGAGTCAGTGCTCAGAAAGAATCTGTCAAATGAGTGAGTGAGTGAAGTTTCTATCTCCTCCCCTTTCCTTATGCTCTACTGTTCCTAACGTGTCAGCTCTTATTTCCCTGCCTCATGGCCACCATGTGGCTGCAGCTCTGGCATTGTAGCTGCATCCCAGGTGGAAGAAGAGGGCCACCCAGCCACACCCATTCCTTTGGATCAGGAGAGCAGACGCTTTCCCAGAATTCACAGCAGACTCCCACTTGGGTCTCATTGGCCAGACGGGGTCACATGTCAGCCCTCAGCGGCGAGGGAGCCTGGGAAATGGGGGACAGTGTTGCCATTGACAGGTTGCGACTGTCCCAGTCCATTGCCTGGGCTGGCCGCTCTGCTTCCCAAGCTGGATGGAGGTCTGACCCCCAGGAGAGGGAAGTGGAGGTCGGCAGGTTGCAGCCCTGTTTTGACAGCTGAGATCCTCGCCCCTTCACTGAGAGCTGAGTGCTAGTTAGGACAGAGACCTCCCTGCAAGTCACATCAGTGCGGCGTGTGCTTTGTGTGGCATGACTGAAGAGACCTGCTGAGCTGGAGAGCTTAGCTCAAAGACATTTCTAAATTTACCAAAAGAAGTGCAAAGGGAAAAAGGAGAGTGCTCACTGTTGCCTCCTCTAGGCCCAGGTGACCCCACGGCCCCCGACCCTTCCCTCTAAACCTGCTCTCTCCTTCACCTTACAAAGGAAGACGAAACCTGTGAGGACAGGGGGCCACGTGCCCGTCCCTGACTCTTGCCCCTCTGGAACCCACCTCAGCACCTCACCTCGGGAGTAGGCCCTCCTCTACCAGTAGCCTCCACACTTCCCCTTTCGTGGAAGGAGACCTCAGGCTGTTCTGATGAGAAAATCCAGCTCCTGTTGGTATTTGTACAAATTCTGAGGGTTTGATGAGAAAATACATTCCAAGAACAAGTCTCTCACACGCTATGAAAAACAAAGTTGTTTTAACCCCACTCAAAGGGGAAACGCAGATGGTCAATTACTAAGAAACATGTCTATTTAACAAGAAAACTGGAAGCGTATGTGAGAGTTAGAAAAGAGAATCATAGAACACCTTTTCAGCCAAAAAAGAAAAGGGCATTTCTTGCAGAAAAAAATGTTTGATGGGTGAGTGGAGTAAGTGTGCTCGGCCTTGATGGGGCAGGTCACAAGCTACAGCTCAGACCACACAGGAACTCGTGCCAGAAGGAGTCTCTTATGCCGCCGCAAGTTCTTGTAAGGAAGCTGATGGTACAGGATACCAGGACTCGACTTTGCACAAATTTGTGCCTTTAGACTGAGGCTGACATGCACACCATCAATGTAGGGCCTGAAAGTGTTTACACTTTCGGTGATCACAAATTCAATTGGCACCACTTCCCCATAGTGGTTGCTGTAACCGAGGGGGATCTGTTACTTGGCCCGAGATTTTGAAACTCCTGCTAAATTCAGTGAATGGAATAGAGCACAGCGCAGCAGCACAGAAGAGAGACAGAGGAGCCGCGGTCACAGCCCCAGACGCTCACGACGCTCTGTGAGGAGGAGCTGAGCTGAGCAGAGAAGGGGGCGTCCCAGTCAGTGGTGGGCATGGAGGGTGAGCAAGAGCTCAGCGACTTGGGAGGGTGTCCAGGCAGAGAGTCAGGGCTGGCTCCTGGAAGGTGGTGTCCACCACAGCACAGCCCAGTCTCCTCATGGGTGAGTCTGATGGGGGTCTTTGGGGGCACATATAGGCATTTCAGAGCCTAGGCTGGGCTGGAGAGGAGAGACTGAGGCAAGGAGACCAGGTGGCATGTGGGGAAAGCAGGGGGCCCTTGGACCTAGGAGGGAAGGCGACCAAATGAGCGAGGCCGTCCTGCTGGGCAGAGGGCACAGGGCGAGCAGTAGGAAGCAAAGGTCAGGGGAAGGTGAGCACAGGTGGAGCAGGGGCACGTGGCTGGGGGGGATGACGGGTCAGGACGAGGAGCAGAAGGGGCTGGAAGAGGCCCACCACCTAAGGAGGTGGCCGGGACAGGGGCTGAGGCTCTGTGCCCGTGGGGAGGCGAGTCTTGTTCCCCCAAAATGCCAGGAAAGGGGGGGCCTCTCTGCAGGTGGTGGAGGCCTCAGGGATCCTCTCAGTGAAGAAGGGCTGGGACGTCGCCTCTCAGGAGATGGGTCCGCAGAGGGGGGCCAGTCGGGAAGAAGGCACGTGGGCTCACCTTCTGGGAGCCACCCGGCAAGGACCCGGGGGAGGGCCAGGCTGGACTCAGGGCCAGTTTTCAAGGCCCTGAGGTTCTCAGCCCGACAGGTGCATTGCGGAGGCGCTGGACCTTTGACATCAACACTGTACCCCATACACCCCAGGCCGCACCCTCCCAGGGAGCCCCTCTAACAGGACTCCCCTGCCCAGACCACGCTCCTCGCCACCAGGACCCTGCCTGGAAGCTGAAGAGAATACCAGCACCTGTGTGCTCAGGAGACAATGCAGTAAAATCAGTGTCTCCTGAACTGAGGTGACCCAGCACTTCTCACGTGAGGGCCATGCGTCTGGGCGGGGGGTGGGGGGGGTGGGACTCTGCGTGCTCAGGCCCAGGGTCCAGCTGAATCTCACAGATTTAAACAGCAGACTGAGGAGGAGGTGGCCATGCTGTCTGCCAGAGCTCAGGTCAATAAAACAGGGCAGCAGAGGTCTCCAGAGCATCTTGAGAAGACTCTATTGGGACCAGGTACTGGCAGCTGCTTCCTGTTCTACAAATGTCCCCAGGGCTCTGCCTCAAAGCAGTTTATGCAGATTTCACAAACGTATCCACCCAAGTCCTTTGCAGTTAGTTGCATCTTCCAGCCCCTAATTCTTTCAAATGTAAAATAAAATCACCCACATTTCTACATAACACAGTGATGGAACACAGGGACTAAAATTGCTGGCAAACCACACAAAGCTGGCACAAGTGTCCACACTGTGGTGTCAACATGTAACAGCAGGAGAGCGCCAGACAGACGTAGGGGAAGGCAGCTTGAGCAGGTGCCACACGGACTCTCCCATCAGCTGTGACCCAGTTTCTGGGGAGAACCAGCCCACCAAGGGGGTGGGGAGGGAGCTCAGGAGTTCAGCCTCCCTCTCAGCTCCTCCAGCCTGCTTTCCAGGCAGCCCTGTCACAGGAGGCCTGCCCTGGCCTGCCAGCAGGATCCCAGCCTCCTCAGCAAGCCACGGACAGGGGCCAGGAGGAGGGCTGTGTCCCAGTGCGGCAGCCGGGTGAGGCGTGCAGCCCTCACACCCAGCCTGGATGCCTCAGCCATCAGAGGGCAGTGACAACAGAGGTCCCCACGTCCTGGTGGCCTGGGGATCAAGGACCACAGAGCATGTGGAATGATTCTGCAAACAAGAGAAATGAGAAAGAAGTCATTCCACCAGATGACTCGACTGACCAACAACCACATACTTCATCCCCCATCACCCTGTGCCCTCCCATCCCTGCAAACCCTCAACACCCAGGGTCTGCAGCTCTCAGGGCTCCCCCAGCTGGGGGCTTTGCTGCCACCAGGAGAGCTGTGCCCTAATTGAGAATCACTGCCAAAGTCCCCAGACATCTTATGTCAGCTCTTCTCTTTATAATTGTTGTCAAACGAGGGCGCAGTTTCCTGCTGGGTGCTTTGGAAAGCGTCAATGAAGACTAGCTGAAAAGAAAAGTAGGCATTGAATTAGGTGTTAGTTCAAACCACGGGCGAAAACTGTTTCAGATCTAGATCGTGGCGTCGAGCTGTAGATAGTGCATTGTGGGAGTGACTTATCAATAAAACAGAAGAGGGCGCCGATCAGCAAAACCAGAATGGCAAAGTGCTATAAGCTGATGTTTTCTCTTACAATACGTAAGGTATTTGTAACACTTTTAGGGAGCATCCTCCATTTTAAACATTTTTTCCAATTATCCAAGGATTACTGGTTCCACTGCCTGGGAAAAAGCCGACCTTCTGACGAGCTTGGTTTTCGGATACTTAACGCACGTACTGAGAAGTTTCATGCTATTTTTAAATCGTGGTAAAATACACATAACATAAATGTTACCATTTTAACCATTTTAAGTGTACCCTTCAGTGGCACTAAGTACACTCACCATGTTGTGTAACCGTCACCACCATCTGGTTCCAGAACTTTTTCGTCACGAAAGGAAGCCCCTCACCCATTAGCGGTCACTACCCACTCCCATCCCTTGGCAACCACCAATCTACTTTCAGTCTCTGGATTTACCTATTCTGGACATTTCTTATATACGGAATCATGGGATATTTGCCCTTCTGTATCCGGTTTCTTTCTTTGCATTCTATATATTTTAACATTAAATGGAATTAGAATTGATATTTCGAGATTTTTCCGAAATTTCTTAGACATAGACCCGCCTTCAGGCGCTGAGAACTTTGCGCCATCGGGGTTGTGCCCCCGCCCCGTCCCCGAGTCCCCGCGGAAGCGCTCTGAAGACTAACCACGAGAAGACCCGCAGATTTCTGGCCCAAGGATTCTGCCCAAGGAGTGTTCCCTCCATAGACTTCTCATTTATTGTCCTCAAGAACGTGTGCCCAACCCGAGGGGCCACCCTCGCCATCTCCACACAGATCTCTCAGGCCAGGCCTCAGGAACCGCGGAGGCGACCCTGTTCGCGCTGAGTCCAGGGTCCCGGGAGGGCCTCGGCATCCCGTCGGTAAATGCGTGGGGGTCGCCCGTACACGCAAGGCCTCTCCCTTCCCATTCCCGGCTGTGAATCGAGATCCCCTGCTCCTGCCAGGATGCGCGCCCAGTAAACCCAGCCCTGGTCCGGGGCGCAGGCCGCAGGGTGCAGATCTTAGACCCTGGAGACCCTGGCGCCTCTCCCAGAAAACGAGCGTCGTCGCCCGACCCCAGGCCTGAGGGAGGCTCTGAGCTACAGTCAAGGTTAAAAACCGACAGCAGGGCTTTCAGGGGCGGGAGAGGAATCTTTAAAATGACATCCGTCCTCCCCAGGCCACCGCTCTGCGTTCGATACCCTGGCGTGCTCGGGGCCGCGGGCGGAGGCGAGACCCCCCCCCCCCAACACCCTGGGCCCGGCCGCCCGGGACCTCGCCCCCGGCTCCCCCTAGTCCACCTCCGCCCCCCGCCCGCCGCGCTCCGCCGCCCCGGTACCTCTTGCGCGCCGGCCTTCTTCTCTTCTTCACCGCGTACTTGCCCCCGGTGGACGGCATGGTGCCCCACGGCGGCCACACAAAGGGGCGCGGGCCCGGGGCGTCTTCGCCCGGCGCCGGGGGTGGGGGGCGGTCCACGCCCCGGGGGTCGCCAGCCCCGAGGTGCCGGCCGTGACCGAGCAGGACCCGTCGCCGGGACACCTGGAAGGGTCTGCACTGACCCCCTCTAGAGCGGGCAAGTGCAGGGCTGGGGCCGAGGGGCGCGTTTGCCGGGATCGCGGGGCGCCAGCCTCGCCCTCGGTATTAGGACCAGCGGCGCAAGACTGGCCGGTTTTCCGCGGGGGGGGGGGGGGGTAGGGGGGACAGTCCCTGTCCAGACAGACGCAGGCTTCCTCCTCAGCAGGTGTGTGCGACGCTTGCAAGCAGCGAGTCAGAGCAACACCAGGCGATTTGGAAAGTGCGCGCCTCCGTGGACGGCAGAAGACCCCCAGCAGGAGTCGAGGGAAGGCCTGGTCCCCACCCGCGGCCCCTTCCCTCCATGTGTCCTTCCCTCAATAAAAAGCCAGACCCCACACCGACTCCCTTCTCAAGCCGCGTCCGCGCCCTGAGCTGTGCTCCCTGGGAAGGGAGGGCCGCAAGGCATCGGAGGAGATGCGTCCGCTGGGCGCAAACGCGCAGATGAGGAGCCTCTGGAACGTGGGTGGGGTGTCGGTGCGGACAGAGCGGCGGCGGGCAGTGCGGGGGCCTCCAGCAGACCTGCCGGGAGACTCTATTTCAGGCCACCGTGAATCCCCGCTGAGACCCGACCGAGGAAGCGGACTCGCGTCCGCGCCCAGGAAGCGAAGGCCCCTGTGGGTGCGTATGTCTGTGCCGAGGAGCCTTTATTCATGCTTGACTCTGCTGGATGCGCGTATGTGCGGGAGATGCTTGGCGCCTTTGGGAGAGAGTCGTTATATAAAGAACGTAAATGCCTCTGGTCCTTCCACCCCCAGGGGTGACAGGTGAGGCGCGGTTACCCCCCGGGTGGCCCTTCCTTCTTTTCCGAGGTCGGGCCATGTCTACTTCACTCCTGAGTTAGGACCCGAAACTACTCCCTTTGACATAGGAATGTAGAACAAGGAGTTCTTTCATTTTCATTAACGTCCTAGTATTCATAAAATGGAGAATAATTAAGGGCAGTTAGAAAAACCCCGTAATAAAATATGTTAGTGACTCTAGATTCTCCAGAAAGCACAGTAACGAGCTAAGTGTTTTCACGTCAGCGTCGGACTCCTACTGTAAGCTTTATGAAGTCGTTTGGACAAGCGGGGGACAAAAACGTCGGGTGAAAGATGCCGGTTGAACCCACATCTTGAGAGTACCTTGGAGCCAGACCTCAAAGTGGGGAGGACTGCGCCTTCCGAAACCTTGTCAGTAAACTCTTAACTGCAGTGGAGGAGTTGGGGGAGGGGGCTGAGGAGTTGGAGGTTGGCAGGAAAGGGGCCTCACGTCACCAGGACCAGAAGTGCTGGCACAGCCGGCTTATGGCCACAGAGGGAGACGCCCAAAGGAGGAAAGAAAGTCACGGTGACCACGGAGACTGGCACTCCCTCTTCCCAGGTTCTCCTCTCTTTGCAGTCCTTCCCTCTTTTCCTGGGTGAATGGAAGGGCAAAGCTCAACAGGATCTGGAAAGGCATTTCACAGTCTGTCCTTAAAGGGCAGTAACTGAGGGTCCAGGGATCAGAAAACTTCACTGATCAGGTGGACTCCTTCCTTTGGCCTCACCTTCCTGATCTGTGAAGTGAGGGGTGCTGACAAAGTGGTGTCTCGGTCCTTTACAGTCTTTCCTCAAAAAGTACTTTAAGAGTTCTGCTTCCTGATTCAGTAGGGTCTTCATTCTGAGAACCACTGGAGTTCAAAAAATGCTTCATAATATCCCTGTCTGCTGTGTCAGCCAGTCCTTTCTCCGCATATTTCTTGAAAACAGGTAACTAACATCATGTGAGAGTCAAACCTAAGTCCCTTTCTTTGGACTTTTTAACAAGGAAAATTCTCAGTAATAATTAATTAGATAAGGAATGTAGATCTCCTAAATGAACCAGGATGCATGTTTTATCCTATGATTGGATGAATGTGTGTTGTTGAGCCCTCCATTTATCTAAAGCTACGCCATAGTCATGATTCAGCGAGGGCGGGTATCTTGAGGTCTAGCACTCTTGGTGGAGAGCCCCGTTGTTAGAGTGTGCTGGCTGTTGATGGAAGTGATGCAAGACGGACACATTTGGTTTCAGCCCTGCTGACCTGAGATCACACAGCCATTAACTGGAAAGGTGTCCTGAGATTTAAAAGATGCACCCACCACCTGTGGCCAGGGGACCAGGGCCACTTACAGTCTGGCAGTCATCGACCTTCTTGAATTGCAAAACCTGAATTGTTTGCCCCATGACAAAGTTAGGGAGGGGACCATCAAACTGTGGGATTCTGGAAATCGGGACACAACAGCCTGGAGGATCCAGAGAATCCTGGACCCTCCCGCCCCCCTCTTGCTGTGCCTGTTCCTGAAGAAGTTCTTACCTGTCCTCTGCCCCTCCACCTCTACCATAAATCTGAATGTGGTTGTGGCTTGGGGCCTGAGCAGCCTTCTGGGGGTGGGTTGGGGCTGTCTGGCTACCTCAGTTCTTTGTTTCCGCTGCTGGGAGGCAGAGAGGAGGCTGGGCCAGAAGCCACTGACTAAAGGCCTAGAGGCAGTAGTCATGGCAGGGCTCAGAGGAAATAAGTCAATAGGCATCAAAACAGCCTTTGAGAGGATGGTGTCAGCAGAGTGCCCTGGCCTGGCAAGAGCCGCTGACTGTGCAGTCCCCAAGGCCACCTCCAGGGTCATTACATCCACTCTCGGAATGTTGTCCGGGCCACAACCCTTCCCAACACCCCTCTCAAGCAGGGTCAGAGAGGATAAAAGAGAACAGAAGCCAAGACCTCCATGCAGGCAGCACCCAGGCCAGCCAAAGGTTCAACTGACCAGGATCCCACTTCCTCCCTACCCAGAGGGATATGATGTGTTATTCAGACCCTGATGACTGTATTTGTACCCCTTTTCTGAAAAAGAGAAAATTCTGATTGTTCTGTGCCCTCCTTGATTAGGATAAGTATCTTGGTAACAGTTAAATCTGTCTGCAGCCTAGAGGTGCAAGATCATGAAACTCAACATCTGCACCCTCCAGGATGAGCAGGCGGCACCTTCAGGTCCCCAACTTGCTGCAGAATGATCTGCTTGGATCTGACTCTGGGCCTCTGGAAGAGGAGGAGCACTTCTATGATTGAAAGGACTGTTGCATTATGACAAGTGCAGTAATTTTCAGAATTATCAGTTAGGGAAGAGAGGTGTGTGTGTGTGAGTGTGTGTGTGTGTGTGTGTGTGTGCGCGCTCATGTGTGCATACTCAGGGACAGGGGGTGGACTGTGGTGGAATGTGTCACGTGTTTTGTTTACTCTGCTGTTAGTTTTCAATTGCTGTGGAACAAATTACTACACACTTGGTGACTTAAAACAACACAATTTAATTTTCTTACAGTTCTATAGGGCAGAAGTTCAGCACAGGTCTCTCCAAGCTAAAAATCCAGGTGTCAGCAGGGCTGCATTTCTTTCTGAAGGCTCTTGGGGAGAATCTGCTGCTTGCTCATACAGCTTGTTGGCAGATTCAGTTCCTTGTATTATAGGGCTGAGGTCTCCATTTGCTTGCTGGCTGTAGGCTGAGGGCCATTCCCAGCATTGAGAGGCTGCCTACATGGCTTGTCTAGTGGCCCCTTCTTCTGTCATCAAAGCCAGCAAGGGTGGGGCAAGTCCCTCTCACAGACTCTTCTGCTTTCCTTTTCTGCAGACTCATCTCGTTAGATTGGGACCACTTGAATAATCCCAGATAATTTCCCTATTTTAAGGTTAACTGATTAGGTAACCTTAGTTCTACCTGTAACCTTAATTCCCTTTTCCCACATAACGTAACATATTTGCAGATTCTGAGTATTAGTATGTGGCCATCTTTGGGATGCCATTGTTCTGCCCACCACAGCTACAGACCTAGGAGGGAGGGGACTTGTGGGGTGGTAGACTCTGCATGTGTTCATTTTTACCTGATTCTGCTGAATAATTTTCCAAAGTGGTTGCACTCACTGAACACTGTTCTGTTCCATTGGTCTATTTGTTTATTCTTATGCCCATATCATACTGAGTTACTTTAGCTTTTTAGTATGTCTTAATATCTGGTAGTCTAAATCTTCTTGCATTGTTATGCTTCTTTGAGATTGTGTTTGCTATTTTAGCCTTTTGCATTTCCATATAAATGTTGGAATAACTTGTCAATTTCCACAAAAATATCTGCTGGGATTTTAAATGGGATTGCATAGATTCTATAAATTATTTGGGGGAAGAATTTACATTTTACAATATAGAGCCTTCCAATCCATGAACTAGGAATATCTCTTTATTTGGATCGTCTTTAATTTCTCTCAATAATGTTTTACAGTTTCTTTCACATATTTCATTAGACTTATTCCTAAGTATTTGGTATTTGTGAAGGAATTGTAAATGGTGTCATTTAAAAATTAATTTCCAATTGTTGCTGTTATTTAGAAATACACTTGCTTTTTGTTTAGTGTCTGGTATCCAATGACTTTGATTTTTAATCATAATAGTTAATTATAGAGTTCTCTGGATTTTTAAATGCACACATTATGTAATCAATAACCAATAGCAGTTTCATGTATTCTTTTCCAGGCCCTCCACCCATCTCTCTCTTGCCTTATTTCCCTGACGGCATCTCCAGTACAATGTTGAATGGGGATGGTGGTTGCAAGCATGAGTGTCTTCCCAGTCTCAGGGAGAAAGATTTTCAGACTTCACCATCAAGTAGGATGTTTGCTATGTTTTGCAAATACTCTGTCAGATTAACTGAATTGCGTCTATTAAGAGTTTGCCAAAATTTTTCCTTTTCCTCATGAATGGCTGTTTAATTTTATACAGTGATATTTCTGCATCCATTGAAATGAACATACATATTTATGTTTGTTGATATGGTTAGATACGTAAGTTGATTTTTGAGTACTAAATCAATCTTGCTTTTCAGGAATAAGTCCATTTGCTCATGATGGAGTATCCTTTAATATTGATTTATATTATGGTATTGTTTTACATTGTTAAGTTTAATTTTAGACTTGACTTTTAATTTCCCTTTCCTTTAATGTCTTTGTCACCTTTTTGTCTCAAGGTTATGCTGGCTTCATTTACTGAGTTGAGAGTGTTCCCTTTTTTCACTTTCTCTGGAAAAGTTGATGTAAATTTGTGTACTTCTACCCTAAATGCTCGGTAAAGCCATCCAGCCTGGGGGTTCTTGGTTAGAAGGTCATCCAGGTGGGAGGGATGCAGAACCCACCTGTAGTGGAACCAAGGAATAAAGACAGAAGAGAGACATCTGAAGGAAACGAACATGTAGGACTTTAACTACCTCCTCTCTGTGTGAAAAGTGCACCGTGTCCAAGTCTGGAGGTCTGGAGAAATTTCTAAACCTGTGTCCGTGATTGGCTGACTTTCCTCCTATACGAACCAGCACCAACTGTCAAGACTGTATAAACTTCCTCATTTGCCTACTCTAGCTCCTTTACTGTAATTGTCATGTTAAGAGTTTAAATAAAGCCACTTTAAGCTAAAAAACAAATAATGGAGGGACCCAAATCCCAAGGAGACTCATGTTGTGAGTCCAAAGTTCCTGCTGCTTCCCCCTCAAAGTTGGGGGCTGAGATTGCACAGAATGTGGCTGATCAGAAGGAGATGTGAAGCAGTGAGCTCCAGGGCCTGAAGAGACAGAAACTGGAGTTCTGGGCCACAGTCCTGCAGAGAAAGGAGCCCAGAGATGTGAGCCCGACACTCTGTGTTCTCTGCCCACAACAGTGTTAAAATAGAAGTCAGTAATAATGAAGTGTTTTGTTAGAATAAGGTGTAATAAGGTATACAATAAGGACAGACACATAGATGATTGATTGATAGATGACAAATAGAGAGCAAGAACCTATCTCTAACACCCTAATAACTGAACCCAGATCTTGGCTTCTAAAAACAACTTTCCACTGGAAGGAACCAGAGCTCCTTAGAGAAATGGCTGATTCCAGGGCTGTGTTAGGGAAAGTAAAAGGTAAGCCTGGATTATCTTGTGCCAGAAAGCAAGGAAGGGCTCAAAGAATGATGGAGACATCTCGTAAAGACACAGGACCCAGCCTGGAGGGGTTCCTATTGGCCAAATCTGGGACAATTTGAGCATCAAAATAAATAATGAGATAACAGACTGTAATTTATTGAATAAAATAGGAAACCATGAAAACATACCAACGTAAGTAAATAAATAACTACATTGAAAATTTTATGAGGAAGGGGATATTTACATAGTTTCAAAGTACCTCCCCACAAAATACTCAGTAATCTCAAAAGGGAAAGAGCATCATCATGTTGCATTGCCTAGCAGGCAGACCAGCTTCATGGAGAGATCAGTGAGCATCCTCATCAGTGGCAAAGGGGAAGCTGCATGCCTCCTGAGAGGATGCAGGAGAAGGACACAGCGCCATGTTGGGATGTTTTGCCAAAGACATGCGACCTTAATCTACTCACGAGGACACATCAGGCAGATCCAGACTACACACTACAAGCAACTGGCCTGTCATCGGGGAACCACATTTGACTGAAGGGGACTAGAGAGATGTGACAACTAAGGGCACCTTTCACTCTGTGGGACACTGCTGGGTTGACTGCTGAAGCTTGAATAGGGCTAGAGGATCAGATGACAGTCTTTTGTCAATGTTAACTTTCTGATTTTCATGGATGCATTACAGTTCTTAGGAAAAAATACTTGTTTGCAGGAAATACTAAAATATTCAGGGATGATGAGGTATCAGGTTAGCAACTTCCTCACAAATGTAAATTTTTTCTAAGTTTATGATTGTGTCAAAATTAAAAAATAATTGAATTATAACTTTCCCACTGAGAAAACTCCAGGCCTGACTGGATTAACTTGGTAAATTCTATCAAAAACCTAAGGAATGGATGTCAGCAACATGGCAGAGTGAGCTGTTCCCTGTGTCTCTCCCCCTTTGAACTACAACTAAAAGGACATTCACTGATCAGCAGAGGATACCCACACAGCACATCAGGATACCTGAGAGACCCAAGCAGCTGTATATCTGAAGGTGGATGGACTACCTTCCTGAGGAGGTGGTGGAGATAGGTGAGCACCCTCTGGACCCCAGACAGCCCAGTGCGTGCATGTGACTACTTTCCCAGCTGGAGCAATCATAGCACTGCTGTGACCCTGAGGGTGGGAGCGTGCCTCAGCACAAATGTGGAAACAGGTGATGACAACCCTGAGTCCCCCATGTGATCACTTCCCTGTCTAGTGGGAGAGCCCTCAGGGCCATGCAGCCTGCAGAGAGCGGCACAGGCTTGGATCCAGTGGGGAAGCCCCACCCACCAAGCCCAAAGGCTGATGCAACCTAGGAGCAGAGGATGGCTGAGCTGCTGCTCAGGTGAACAAACTCCTGGCTGCCACGAATGCCCATAGTACTGCTGCGGCCCCGACGAGGGGAAGTGTGTCTCAGTGGGACTGTGGGAGCAGGTGGCAGTAGCCCTGAGCCCCTATGTGATCACTCTCTTGTCTGGTGGGAGAATCCACAATACCACCTGGTCCCAGGGTGTGGCTTTGGCTTGGTCCCAGAGGGGAAGTCCCACCCAACAAGTGCAACAGCTGGTGTGACTTAGGAGCAGAGGGCAGCTGAGCTGCCACTCAGACAAACAAGCTCCTGGCTGCCACAAACACCCATAGTACTGCCCTGAAAGAGGGAAGTATGTCTTGGTGGGGCTGTGGGATGAGGCAGCAGCAGCCCTGAGCCCCCCACGTGACTACTTTCCCATTTGGTGGGAGACCCCACAGGGCTGCTGTGATCCCAAGGAGTGGCTCAGACTCAGACAGGCACAGCTGATAGTGGTCATGGCAGCAGGCTCAGATTACACAGCTCCTGCCCCCTACACAAATGGCAGCAGGTGGAACCTGCATCCAGAAACTGTCACTATGTGCCATTACAAATCAACTCCATGAAATGGTATAAAGAAATATATTAATACTCCAGATCAGAAGAAAAAAAACAAACACCCAGAAACCAATGCTGAAGGCATGGAAATCTATGATCTAAATGACAAAGAATTCAGGACAGCCATTGTAAGAAAATTCAATGAGCTACAAGAGAATTCTGAAAGACAGTTCAATGAAATCAGGAACCAAATTACTGAACAGAGGGAATTCTTCACAGAAGAGATTGAAACTATAAAGATAAACCAAACAGAATTGTTAGAAATGAAAAACACAATGGATGAGATAAAAAAAAATCTGGAGTGCTTAAACAATAGACCTGACAATATGGAGGATATAATTAGCAATCTAGAGGATAGGAACACAGAATTGCTTCAGACAGACAAGGGGAGAGAACTTAGACTACAAAGAAATGAAGAAATTCTCTGCGAAATATCTGACTCAATTAGGAAATGCAACATAAGGATTATAGGTATTCCAGAGGGAGAAGAGAGGGAGAAAGGAGCAGAAAGCTTGTTCAAAGGAATAATAACTGAGAACTTCCCAAACCTGGAGAAGGAGCTGGAATTACATGTGAAAGAAGCCAACAGGACTCCTAATTACATCAGTGTAAAAAGACTTTCTCCAAGGCATATATTAGTAAAGCTGGCTAAAGTCAACAATAAAGAAAAAATATTAAGGGCAGCAAGGCAGAAGAGAATAACCTACAAAGGAAGCCCTATCAGGTTTTCAGTGGATTTTTCAGCAGAAATCTTACAGGCTAGGAGAGAGTGGAATGATATATTCAAAATTTTGAAAGACAAAAACTTTCAGCCAAGAATACTATACCCAGAGAAAATATCCTTCAGATATGATAGAGAAATAAAAACTTTCCCAGATAGACAAAAGCTGAGGGAGTTCATTGCCGCAAGGCCACCCCACCTACAAGATTTGATCAAGAAAGCCCTCATATCTGAAAAAAAAGAAAGAAAGGGTTTACAAAGCCTTGAGTGAGGAGATAAATAGACAGACAAAATCATAAAATTGGAACTCTGTGTCAGAACAGATTAGCAAACACTTAATTATAACTCTAAAGATAAAGGGAAGGAAAACATCAAAAATAAATATTATCACTTCATTTTAACCACAAATTCATAATATGTAATGGAATAAGTTGTGACAATAATAACTTAGAAGGGGGAGAGGAAAGGGATGAAACCTGCTTAGACTAAGGGAACAAGAGGCTATCAGGGAGTGGACTATCTCATCTACGAGATCTTTTATACGAACTGCGTGGTAACCACTAAACAAAAAATCAGAGCAAAGACACAAATGATAAATAAAGAGAAAACTGAGAAAACCATCATAGAGAGCCACCAAACTGAATTAGCAGTCCAAAATACATGGTACGAGAAACAAGGGAAATACATAACAACTGAAAAATAAGAGATAAAATGGCAGCATTAAGCCGTCACATGTCAATAATCGCTCTAAATGTGAATGGATTGAATTCTCCAATCATGGCACAGAGTGGCTGGATGGATTAAAAAATGAGATCCAACAATTTGCTGCCTCCAGGAAACACCTCTCAGCTCTAAAGACAAACACAGGCTTAGAGCGAAGGGATGGAAGACAATACTCCAAGCTAATGGCAAACAAAAGAAAGCAGGTGTTGCCATACTTATATAAGACAAAGTAGACTTCAAGATAAAAAAGGTAATGAGAGACAAAGAGGGGCAGTATATAAAGATAAAAGGAACACTCCACCAAGAAGAGGTAACACTTATAAACATATATGCACTCAACAGAGGAGCACCAAAGTACATGAAGCAACTATTAACAAAACTAAAAAGAGATATCAACAACAACACAATAATAGTAGGGGACCTTAACACTCCACTTACATCAATGGATAGATCATCCAGACAGAAAGTCAATAAGGAAATAGTGGACTTAAATGAAAAACTAGACCAGATGGACTTAATATATATAGAGCACTCCATCCAAGAAGAACAGATTACATTCTTCACAAGCACACATGGAACATTCTCAAGGATAGACCATATGTTGGGAAAAAAGGCAAACCTGTATAAATTTAAGAAGATTGAAATCATAACAAGCATCTTTTCCAACCATAATGTTATAAAACTAGAAATCAACTACAAGAAAAAAATCTGGGAAATTGACAAAGGTGTGGAGACTAAACAGCATGCTACTGAAGAACCAACAGATCATTGAAGAAATTAAAGGAGAAATCAAAGAATATCTGGTGACAAATGAAAATGAAAATACACCATACCAACTCATATGGGATGCAGCAAAGTGGTCCAAAGGGAAATTCGTAGCAATACAGACCCACCTTAACAAACAAGAAAAATCTCAAATAAGGAATCTTAAACTACACCTAACAGAATTAGAAAAAGAAGAACAAACAAAACCCAAGTCAGCAAGAGGGAAATAATGAAAATTAGAGCAGAAATAAATGAAATTGAAACCAAAAAAACAGAAAGGATCAATGAAACAAAAAGCTGGTTCTTTGAGAAGATAAACAAAATTCACAAATGCTTAGCCAGACTCACTAAGAAAAAAAGAGATAAGGCTCAAATAAATAAATTTAGAAATGAAAGAGGAGAAATCACAACCGATACCACAGAAATACAAAGGATTATAAGAGACTACCATGAAAAACTATATGCCAACAAGGACAATCTAGAAGAAATGGATAAATTCTTAGACTCATACAACCTCCCAAAACTGAATCAAGAAGAAATAGAGAATCTGAATAGACCAATCACAAGTAAAGAGATTGAAACAGTAATCAAAAACCTCCCAAAAAAGAAAAGTCCAGGACCAGATGGCTTCTCTGGACAATTTTACCAAACATTCAAAGAAGATTTAATACTTATCCTTTTCAAACTATTCCAAAAATAGAAGAAGATGGAACACTTCCTAACACATCCTACAAGGCCGACATCACCCTGATATCAAAGCCAGACAAGGACAATACAAAGAAGGAAAGTTACAGGCCAATATCACTGATGAACATAGGTGCAAAAATCCTCAACAAAATATTGGAAAACTGTATACAGCAATACGTTGGAAAGATCATACACCGTGATCAAGTGGGATTTATCCCAAGGACACAGGGGTAGTTCAACATCCACCAGTCAACCAATGTGGTACTCCACATTAACAAAATGAGGAATAAAAACCACATGATCATCTTAATAGATGCAGAGAAAGCATTTGACAAGATCCAACATCCATTTATGACAATAGCTCTCAACAAAATGGGTGTAGAAGGAGTGTACCTCAACATGATAAAGGCCATATATGAGAAACCCACAGCCAAATCATACTCAATGGGGAAAAGCTGAAAGTCATCCCTCTGAGAACAGGAACAAGACAAGGGTGCCCGCTGTCGCCACTCTTATTCAACATAGTACTGGAAGTTCTGGCCAGAGCAATTAGGCAAGAAAAAGGAATAAAAAAAGGAATCCAAATAGGCAATGAAGAAGTGAAACTCTTGTTGTTTGCAGACAACATGTTTTTTTTTTTTTTTTGCAGTAACATTGGTTTATAACATTGTATAAATTTCAGGTGTACATCATTATACTTCTATTTCTGCATAGATTACATCATGTTCACCACCCAAATACTAATTACAACCCATCACCACACATATGTACTGAATTATCCCTTTCACCCTCCTCCCTTCCCCCTCCCCCTCTGGTAACCACCAATGCAATCTCTGTCTCTATGTGTTTGTTTGTTGTTGTTATTATCTACTACTTAATGAAGGAGATCATACGGTATTTGACCTTCTTCTTCTGACTTATTTCACTTTGCATAATACCCTCAGTGTCCATCCATGTTGTCACAAATGGCTGGATTTCATCATTTCTTATGATTGAGTAGTATTCCACTGTGTATATATACCACAGCTTCTTTATCCAGTAGATGACATGATTTTATACATAAAAAACCCTAAAGAATCCATCAGAAATAATCAACAACCACAGCAAAGTTGCAGGGTACAAAATCAACTTGTAAAAATAAGTTGCATTTCTATACTATAACAACAAACTAACAGAAAGAGAACTCAAGAATACAATTTCATTTAAAATCACAACAAAAAGAATAAAATATCTAGGAATACATTTAACCAAGGACCTGAAAGACCTATACGCTGAAATCTATAAGACATTATTGAAAGAAATCAATGACAACATAAAGATATGGAAAGCTATCCCATGCACATTGGAAGAATAAACATAGTTACGATGTCCATTCTACCTAAAGCAATCTACAGATTCAATGCAATCCCAATCAGAATCTCATGACATTCTTCACGGAAATAGAGCAAAGAATCCTAAAATTCATATGGGGCAACAAAAGACCCTGAATGGCTAAAGCAATCCTGAGAAAAAAGAACAAAGCTGGAGGCATCACAATCCCTGACTTCAAAATATACTACAAAGCTATAATAATCAAAACAGCATGGTACTGGTACAAAAACAGACATACAGATCAATGGAACAGAATTGAAATTCCAGAAATAAAACCACACATATATGGACAGCTAATCTTTGACAAAGGAGCTAAGAACATAGAATGGAGAAAGGAAAGTCTCTTCAATAAATGGTGCTGGGAAAATTGGACAGCCACTTGCAAAAGAATGAAAGTAGACCATTATCTTTTGCCATACACAAAAATTAACTCAAAATAGATCACTGTTTGACATTGGTCTTAGAGGGATCTTTTCGAATCCCATGTCTACTTGGATAAGAGAAACAAAAGAAAAAAATAGATAAGTGGGACTTCATCAGACTAAAGAGCTTCCGCAAGGCAAATGAAACCAGGATCAAAATGAAAAGACAACCCACCAACTGGGAGAAACTATTTGCAAATTATATATCCGACAAGGGGTTAATCTCCATAATATACAAAGAACTCACACATCTGAACAACAACAAAAAAACAAATAACCCAATCAAAAAATGGGCAGCGGATATGAAGAGACATTTTTCCAAGGAAGATAGACAGATGGCCAATAGGCATATGAAAAGGTGTTCAATATCACTAATCATCAAGGAAATGCAAATCAAAACTACACTAAGATATCACCTTACACCTGTGAGAATGACTATAATCACCAAGACAAAAAATAACAAATGTTGGAGAGGATGTGGAGAAAAGGGAACCCTCATTCACTGCTGGTGGGAATGCAAACTGGTGCAGCCTCTATGGAAAACAATATGGAGATTCCTCAAAAAACTAAATAGAAATACCTTATGATCCAGTTATCCCACTTTTGGGTATTTATCCAAAGAATTTGAAATCAATAATCCAAAGAGACTTATGCACCCCTATGTTCATTGCAGCATTATTCACTATAGCCGAGACATGGAAGCAACCCAAGTGTCCATAGACAGATGATTGGATAAAGAAGATATGGTATATATATACAATGGAATACTACTCAGCCATAAAAAAGGCAAAATTGTCCCATTTGCAACAACATGGATGGACCTAGAGGGTATTATGTTAAGTGAAATAAGCCAGAAAGAGAAAGACAAACACTGTATGACTTCACTCATATGTGGAATATAAACTAACACACGGACAGAGAGAATAGTTTGGTGGTTACCAGGGGGAAGGGAATTGGGGAGCGGGCACAAGGGGTGAAGGGGCACATTTATATGGTAACTGACAAATAATAATGTACAACTGGAATCTCACAATGTTATAAACTGTTATGACATCAATAAGAAAAACCTAAGGAATAATTAAAGTCAATATTATACAAAATCTTTTAGAAAATAGAAGAGGGAATACTTCCCACGTCATTTTATGAGCCCAGCATAACTCTGATGACCAAACTAGACAAGGATATTACAAGAAAAGAAAATTACAGACCAGTATCCCTCGTGAACACACACACGAAAATGCTCAACAAAATATTAGCAAATTGGATACAGCAGTACATAAAGAGAATAATACATCACGATCTTCTTGTTGTATGGCCTTGGACATTTTACTTAACTTCTCCAAACCTCACTTTCCTTATACACTTCCTGAGGATAGTGCCTGGAACGTTCGTTATAATAATTCTCCATTCTTTTCTCAGAGGTAGACATAGGGTTTGGGCCAGTAACAGACCCCGTCCGACTGGGCACAGCCGTTGGATTAAGAGTAGGCACACAACATAACCTGGACCAGTTTCTCTATTCATGGAACTCAGTCTTGAGCAGATACACTTGGGGACCAAAGGCAGTGATGACAGACCATGATGGTGGCGCCCGCATTTCCTGAGCAGCCTGGCCCCTGTCTTCCCAGGTGTCCAGCTCTCCCTTCAGTACAGTGAGGAGTGGCCATCATCCTTTCATAAATCTCCATTTGCTTTGGCAGTCAAAGTTAGTTTCTGTTGCTTGCAACCAGCTCTTTCATTGATGTCATGGTGCTCAAGACCCTGCCTTAGGGGAGAACACACCTGGGAGCTGGTGAGAAGGGCAGGAAGTGAAGGGCAATGTCCCTGGAGCACACATTCTTTTCAGCATCTCAGGGGAGGTGGCTGGGGAGGGCAGGCCCCAGTGTTGTGCTGCTGCCTTCTGGTCTCTGTCCACAGGGAATACATCTCACACACTGACATCCAGTCACAAAAGCTGGGATCCAGTTTGAAGTCCCTGGAGGCCGGGAATCGGGTGCTGGTCTGACTTGCAGAGGTGGCTTTCCTGTGTTTGGGGCCCTCTGGCAGACCTCACAGACATGTGCAGCTTACCAGGCTCACAGGCACCAGAGGTCTGGCCTGGGGCAGTGGATCTCTGGGGCCAAGAGAGTGGAGAGGATGGGCCCTTTCAGGCTGGGTGAAGGGGAGTTCCAAGTATTTTCCAGTTCAAGGCCCAAGTGGAAGTTTGTGAAGTCTGTGAGAGTGAGGGGCCCCTCTGCAGCCTGGGCTGAGGGAGAGGGGCCCCCAGCAGTGAGTTCAGCAGCCAGAATTGACAAGGAGTGGGTCACTGTGACTTTGACAGAAACAGCTTTGGGACACTGCAGCTTGTTGGATGTTGACAGAAGGGGAGGCCTCCAGTGATGGGCCCAAATCCAAGTCAGGATGGGGCAGGGGACAGGGAAGAGGTGGGCTGCTGGTGTCCACCAGGCCTGGTGGGGTCAGAAGTGTTGGGATCAAGATGCCAGGGGACTTGGAGTTCCATGATTGAAATGAAATGATGGAGGGACAGGTCAAGGCAAGGTCCAGAGTATGCCTGAGGGTGGTGGGGCTGAGGAGGGCTGGAGGCAAGATCATTGGGGCTGAGAAAGTCCAAGTCTTTCAAGGCCAGGGAAATGGAAGGACCACTTGTGTGGGTAATGAAATAATCAACAATGAGGGAGGAGAGACAGAGAGAGAGGGAGAGACAGAAAGAGGCAGAGACAGAAAGGGGGAGGAGAGAGAGACACAGAAAGAGAGACAGAGAGTCTGGAAAGCCACATTCCCTCTGGGAACTACTTCTTGTAGCTCAGTACATTGACATGTTGCAGTTTGGCTGAGTTTTCAAAATTCCGTGGTTATGGGGCTAATGATCTGATATTCCCACGAGTGCTGTTAATTCCTTAGAACGTGGGGAAAACAGGCCCCTGGGAACATTGGAGCAGCAAACCCAATTCTAGAAACACTGAAGGAGCAATGGCAGCCTCTCTGGATGGTGGCCTTGCCCTGGCTGGTCCTGACCAGAGGATTAATTTTTATGAGGTGTTTCAGAACTGCCAGCACTTTATTTTCTGGGCTATGATGCCATCTAGTGCTTTGCTACTCAAAGTATGTTCCGCAGACCAGCAGCATCAACATCAACTGTGATGGGTCAGAAATGCAGAGTCATGGGCCCTGCCCCAGCCACTGACTCAAAATCCTGGGGTGGGGGTCACTCCTCTGTCTGGTGACCTTTGTTGAATTCAGGAGAGCATGAGATGGAAAACAGCAGAGGCCTCCCTCCCCAGGGGAAAAGCACGGCAGCCCACATTCCATTTGTTGCAATTTTCTTTTTAATTTTATCAGACCTGTTCTTTTCCACAGGTAATAACTGTGGAATTTCTTACTTAGTCTTAAGAATGTAGCACAGGCAATCTCGTCTTCAGTTTATGCATCGGAATCACCTGGGGAACTTTTAATTCACATGGATGTTGGGACGCCCATGCTTCACAACCTGGGCTGAGACTACAGAAGTAGACTCTCCCACTGGCAACTGATGAGGAAGGAGAGGTGAGGGAGTCTTCCCTCCCCACAGGCAGATGAAAGTCTGAGCCTTGAGGAGAGAGCAAGGAGCCCCCGCTGATGACAGCATCTGAGGTCTGCCCAAGAAAACTCGTATTTCTCTTCCCAGTGTAGATGCTTGCATGGAAGTTTTTAACTGTGTATAAACTCTCCTGTTTTCTGTTACCACTGAAATATCATCTGAAACAAAGGAATCTTCCAAGATGCTCAGATTTAGGGATTATGCTTGATCTTGAGGAAAGTCATTGTTAAGTTCTGAAATGTCTTATCTTGCAAATGAGTTGTCTTTCTCAGGAGTTAGTTGCCCTGGGTAGTAATATTCTAATTGGCATCTTTCTCAATAAATTTTGTGTGATTTCTTTGTTCGAGTGGAGACTTCTCTTGAAGAAGTTGAGAGTCTTTGTCTCATGACCTGCAGTGAGCACAGTCGCTGGTGAAGCCTCTGGAAGAAACGAGTGGAAGGAAGATCCTGGCCTTGTTCTAAGGTTGGGGGAGCAGCACCAGGAGAAGTGTACACACTGAACAACCACCGTGAACACCGTGAGAGTACAGGCAGCAGTGACTGTGCCTGGAGGAGGCAGCTGACCAGCGACCAGCAGAGGTTCTGGGGATGTCCTTGCCTCAGTTGGAAGGAGCCCCAGCTCTGGGCCTTTCCTGCCCCCCACAACTGCACAGACCATTGCCTTTGCCCTCAGTGCCAGGACAGAGAAGCAGCAGAGCCGCCCGGTGCCCTTGGAAGGTAGACAATTTCAGAGTGGTCCTGATGGTCACTGAAGGTGACACATAGGGAACAAATGAAGTGGATGGAGTAGGCAGCCTGTGTCTCCCTCCCCCTTCACAGACACTGAGGATTCATGGAAAGAAGTAGGGTTTAGGGGGATTCACATCAAGGCTGTGCCCAGGCGCACTCTGTACTCTACTGTGGCACTAACTCCCAATGTGATGGTATTTGGAGATGGGGCCTTTAAGGGGTAATTAGGTTTAGATGAGGCAATGAGAGTGGGGACCTCATGATGGGATTAGTGCCATTAGAAGATGAGACACCAGAGAGCTTGCTCTCACCACGCCATACCATGTGAGGACACAGTGAGAAGGTGGCCGTCTGCAAGCCATGAAGAGACCCCTCACCAGAACACAACTGTGCTGGCACCCTGACCTCAGACCTCCAGCCTCCAGAACTGAACTGAGAAATAAACATCTGTTGTTTAAGCCACCCTATCTGTGGTATATTGTTACTGCTGCCTGAGGAGACTGAGACATCCACCAATGCAGTCATGAGCTAGAGCAGCCAAAGCTGCCACTCTCCCAGCAGCTGGGGAGGAAAGTCCTTGAGCACCTAGAGAGCAAAAGTGTGTAAAGAAAACCAACAAATCTACCGGCAGTCCAGACTCTAAGTATAATCATATCCGTGAGGAGATAAAGAAGGGTATAGTAACATAAAACAAACACAAAATTATGAAGAAAAACCAAGTGGAAATAGCAGATAGGAAAATGCAATCCTTCAAACAGAAATCTTAACAGATGGGGCAAAGAGTAGGTAAGAAAAGAACAAAATATCTTGACTAATATGGTGGTATTCAATGACAATCAAGATAAGGAGAAAGTTGTATGAGTTCCCAGAGAGAAAAGGCAGATTACAAAAAAAAACACAAAAAACAAAAAACAAAAAAAAGGAAAGAAAGAAAAAGAAAAAGAAAATCAGAACGACCAAGTAATTATGACCACTTTGCTGTAGAAAGGTCTTGCCCAGGCGTTGTGCATAGTCTGTGAGGTAGGAGTTGATCTAGTGGGTCTGGTTGCTCAGTCTTGGCGTGTCTCCACAGGAGCCTGGAATCGTGATTGGCTCAGTTCCTGGGACTGTGGCCCTAGGAAAGCTCTTTATGTTAACAGTTGATGATTCTGTTTTGTACACCTGTTGTACACCTGGAGCGGTGGGCCATGCCATGTGAGCTTGTCAGGAATGCTTTGCACAAACATCAAGACTGAGGACGTGCACTTGATTTCATTGTTGGGGTCCTGAGTTCCAGCTGTCCTGGCTGGTTGTAGCAGGATGTGCCTATGTCACCAGCCCTCCATAAAGTCCCGAGACCTGAGACTCAAATGGATTTCCTTGGTGAGAGACATTTCACATATGTTTCTGTAGTTTGTTGTTAGGAAGAAAGCATGTCTCGAGTGTCCCTGAACAGGGAAGAGCTCAGAAGTTTGTGCCTGGTCTCTCTGGACCCCACCAGATGCACCTCTTCTTCGCACTGCCCTTTCTCTGCATCCCTTTGCTGTGATAAACCTTACCCCTGAGTATAACCTGCAATTGAGTCTAGTGAGTCCTGATGAATCAGTGAACTTGGGGGTTGTCACAGAACCCCCCAAATAGGAATGAAGCTTCCTGATGGAACCGTGAAGCATGAAAGGTGAGTATTCTCTCCTTAAGAGAGTGAACCAGCCCTCCAGAATCCAATAGTCACAGCTCAGTAAAGCCCCCAATGTTCATAAGGATCAGCTCTACTCATTAACAAAAGTAAATTAGATCCAACTTACAGGAATACTTTCATCACCAAGACAGAGAAGTGTGTATATTTCAAAACACAAAGAGCACAGATTCATCTGGAAACTGTCCTCTAACCCCACCATCCATAGCCACCTTGGGTACTGAGGAGGTGCTGTTTGCAGTGGATGGTGTTCTCCTGAGCCAGTTGCATACTTAGGAGCAGGCATTCAGATCAGGTGGCCCCTCTAGACAAGGAGCATCTGCTTCCAGAAGCACGTTCAGGATTTTTGCCCGTGCTTCTCTTTCCAGATGTGAGTGGTGCTCCTGATTTATTCACTTGGGAGTCACCTAGTTGCTCCTTCCTACCCCCTCCTGCCATCCTATGAGGTACCAAGTGCCCCTGACCCCACCACTTGGGGCCTCCATTCTGTTCCCTCAGCCTCAACTCCACCAGCACTGTCTTCACTCAGGGGCTTCATGACTTTTCACCAGGCACTAGATGGGCATTTGTTTCTTGTGGCATCCCCCCACCTGTGAATGCCCTTCCTACACTGTGGTCATTTTCCACACAAGGAGTCCCCTTTTCCCACATTAGAGGTCAGAAAAGTCACCTTCCCAGACTCCCTGGGCACTAGCTCAGGTGCAGCCCACCAGATGTGTCCACAGGCCTTTGGCTCAGAGGGCACAATGTGAGCAGGTGGCAGACAGCCAGGGAAGCTCCTCATTGGCCAACTGTGGAGGTGGGCTGCCTGGTCCTCGGCACTCGCTGGAGGGGGTCGTGGACTCTGGGCATCATCAGTGGGAGGCAGCAGGACTGTGGTGTCACACTTGAGCACACCCCCCTGGAGTCCTGGACAGTGTCTCTGGCTGCCTAGTCCCAGAGGCTGGCCCTCTGTCCTCCAGAGATCCTGTGAGCTTCCTAGTATCTTTTAATCAATTCCTTTTCTGCTTCAACCAGCCAGAGTGGATTCCATTTTTTTCAGTCAATAGCCCTGCCCTGCACTCCTGGCCAGTTAGTCTGTCTATCTTCAGAAGCACTGGCCTCTTATTGATTCATTTTCTTATGTCTGGGGGGACATCTTGCTAAAACAAAATGATCATCACGCTACCCTCTTGCTTGAAACCCCTCAGTATGTCCTCGTGATGTGGGTCGAGGCTGCAAGTGACCTCTCATGGCATTTCTGAGCCTTCGTGATCGCCCATGTCTGTCCCATCAGATGCCTCTGTTGTCCACCTCTGTCCACACCCTGCTCCCTGTGCTTAACACACAGTTCCCAGATTCCACATGCCTTCATATCCCATGTGCCTTCATATCCCTCAACATGGTCTTCCTTCTCACTCAGTGTTCTGTCCTCACCTTTATCTGACCTATGAGTTTTTCTTCTTCAAAATGCAACTCAGATTTTCTGTGACCTTTCCCTCAAATCTCAGAAGTTAGACACCAGTCCCTCCACCTCCCTTGGTACTCAGCACATTCTTCCATATAGCTCTTGTTATACTGATTTAAATATTTTTTTTTAAATTGAGGTAACATTGGTTTATAACACTATATAAGTTTCAGGTGTCCAACCTTATAATTTGATTTCTGTGTATTTTAAAAATATTGGGGCCAGCCCGGTGGAGTAGTGGTTAATTTGTGTGCACCACTTCGTCGGCCCGGGGTTCTCAGGTTTGGATCCTGGGCGCGCACTGATGCATCGCTTGTCAAGCCATGCTGTGGCTGTGTCCCATATAAAGTAGGGGAAGATGGGCATGGATGTTAGCCTAGGGCAAATCTTCCTAAGCAAAAAAAGAGGAGGATTGACAACGGATGTTAGCTCAGGGCTGATCTTCCTCACACACACAAAATAATAATGATAATAATAATAATAATATTTATTTTGTGAATATGTCATATATATTCATTGTATAACATTTGGAAAATCAGGATACATATAAATAAGAAAGTTAAAATCACCTGAATCTCACCAGTCAGGGATAACTGCTGTTAAAATTTGGGCATATGTCCTGTTGGGTGTTTTCTCCATGTACATCTACTTTACAGATGTTTATTTACTTGAGTGTCTCCCTCATCAGCCTGTGATGCTCTTGAGGACAGCTATATTATCTTTCCTTCAGTTTTGTTCCTGGTGACTTGTGCAGCGCCCTCAGTGTGTGCTCTAGAAATAGTGTGTGTGCAGAGGGAAGCACGAGAGAAGCGACAACAATCCTGTGTCATTGTCTTTGGTTTCACACGTGTGCTAATTCTTGTTTTGAGTCTTTCATGTCTTCCCTCCTGGATGCCCTTCTGTCTTCTCCTTTGTCACAGTGAATTCCCCTCCTGAATACTACATAAATAAAGAAGCAAGGCTCCATTTACATGGGCCATTCACTACCCCAGTGCTCCATTTTGAAGCCCCAGGCTCCATGCTAGTCACTGCTCAGGGCCATGCATTCTCTAAGGCGGTTTCACAACTTTTCTTTCCTGCCATATTGTTAGCTCCTTTGGCAAAGTTGCATATTCTCTCTCCTGCAAGGCACAGCAGAGAAAGAGAATCACAGCCAGGGTCTGATCAACCTTGAGCCAGTCTTGCTTTTTCCAACCCCCAATTCTTCTGTAAGGGGCTTTCCAGAGAGCTGTGATCAGGTGCCTGGTCTTACTGTAGCAACACAGTTACCCAGAGCATCGAGAATTCCCTTCAGGGCCGCCTCCTGACACTTTTCTTCATATCTTTCCCTTTTCCTTTCTTAACAGCCAATATTTAAGGCTCAGTATACACTTGCCGCTGTACTAAACACCATGTTTCATTTATGAAATTAAATGAAACACACATTGTTTCATTCAATTTCCTCAACAATCTTATGAGGCAAGAATTATTATTATCCTGCTTTATAGCCCAGCGTCCACCCATGCTCAGAGAGCTCCTCTGCTGAGCTCCCTGACTCCCACCACACATTTTTCATTTTACAAGACATTATAGATGTTCTTGAGATTTAAGCAAACCGGCTATGAGGGGAGCTGGCAAGAGTGTCTGTTTGACAAATGGGGAACTGAGGCTTAGAAGTGGACTTGTCAGCTCACACCCATGGGCACAGGACAGCTGGAGCAGAAGCTAGGCCTCCTCAACATTGGGATGCTCTCTGTGAGGCTTAAAGGTGAGACAGTTAATGGCTTTCCCTTTTTTCAAGTGTAACAATCTGAACAGTTCATTATTTAATTTTGAAAATGTTTGCTGTAACTTAAATTTGGTTTACAGAAGGAACTTGAGTAACTGATTTTTATAAAAAATTAAACTTTTAATTTTGAGATTATTATAGATTCCCATGCACTTGTAAGAAATAATAGAGAGATCCAGGTATCCTTCACCCAGTTTTCACTAATGGTAGTATCTTGTAGAACTACCTTAAATTTCACAACTAGGATAGTGACACTGATTCATCAAGATACAGATGACAGGACATTTTGTCCTGTCAACGAAATGTCAATGCAGAATAACAAATAACCATTCTATAGATAAGAGAAATAAGATGAGTTTACTTGAGCCAGAGTGAGGCTTATAACCCAGGAAGGCCTTAGAAAGTGTTCTGGAGAAGCATGGTTTTCAGTACTTTCTTATATCCTGTTAGAACAAAGAACATACATTAAACACACCCAGGATACATTTTCATCAAAATTTCAAACAGGTATCCAATTGCAAATTAGCAGGTCAATGTGACCCAGATGTCAGGAAAGGGACTAATCTGGGCATTACCAATAGGGCATTAGCAATAGGGTGTAGGAGGGAAAGTATGCATTCTTATCTTAAAAGAGTGTATTCTTTACTTTAAATTGTTAAGCAGATGTACAATGTATGTTTGATAGACCATAAGTCAGGCCTTTTACTTCAAGCCAAATCAGTTTTGAACCCGAACCCAAATAGTTACCCCATATACCTCAATATGTGAGAATCTCTTGTCAACAAGAATCCTTCATCTTGCCCCTGTATAGCCACCACACTCCCCTCCTCTCCATTTGACCCCTGGCAATCACTAATCTGTTCTTCATTTCTATAACTTTGTAATTTCAAGAATGTTATATAAATGGAATCATTTCTATGTAACCTTGTGGGATTAATGTTTTCACAGGGTGTAATTCTCCAGAGATGTATCTATATCGTTGTGTGTATCAGTAGTTTGTTCTGTTTTATTTCAGTAGTATTCCTTAGTATGAATGGACTACGGTTGGGTTAGCCCTTCACCTGTTGAAGGACATCTGGGTTGTTTCCACTTTGGGGCTGCTATGAATGAAGCTGCTATGAGCATTCACATACAGGTTTTTGTGTGAACATAAGTTTTCATTTCTATGGGATAAATGCCCAGGAGTGTCATTGCCAGGTCATATGGAAGTTTCATGTTTAGCTTTTTAAGAAACAGCTAAACTGTTTTCAGAGTGGCTTTTTCCTTTCTTTCTTTATTTTTGTGAGGCAGATTAGCTCTGAGCTAACATCTGTTGCCAATCCTCCTCTTTTTGCTGAGGAAGATTGACCCTGGGCTAACATCCATGCCCATCTTCCTCTATTTCATATGGGACGCCGCCACAGCATGGCTTGATGAGAGGTGTGTCTGTCCGTGCCCAGGATCCAAAACTGCTAATCCCAGGCCGCTGAAGCAGAGCATGCAAACTTAACCACTACACCACTGGGCCAGCACCTAGAGTGGCTTTTATGATTTTATATTCCCACTAGCCACGTATGAGTCATCTAGTTTCTCCTCATCCTCACCAGCATTTGGTGTTGTCACTACTTTTTTTTTTTGCATTTAAGCTCCACTCTCTTAGCAAATTTCAACGATAGAGTACAGTGTTATCAACTACAGCCTCTGTGTTATGCATGAGATCCTTAGACCTTGCTCATCTTATAGCTAGAAGTTTGTGCCCTTTTGATGCCGGCCCTGATATCAGGTCCCCTACATTACACCCAGCATATATGGGGTTAAAACTAAAAGCACTCGTCCTCTCTCCCTGCTTCTCTAAATTACATTCATATGTAAATATTGGTTTTTTAAACCTTTGTATCCCTGAACTTCACAAGGCAGATAGATGTTACAAATTATTAAAAGCCCAGGTGGCCTCAAGCTGGGCTCCCACTGAAGTTTTGGCTAATAATGAGTTCCTGAGGTTTGTTACAGGGAAACTAATATCAAGAAGCTAAAGCTTCTCAGACCTCAACTCCTTGGCTTCCTGGGACCAGAATCCACCATCCACCATGGATATGGAGACAGTTGAAGGACACTCACCTGCAATTCCCTTATCTCGCCATCCTCCTCCCTGCCAGCAGCCTCACAAGGCCAAACACAGGTGGATGGAAAAGCGCTGACCAGCAAGGCCACAGTCTCCCCATCCCTACAAGCAGCTACATTCCTCACAACCTTTAAAACTCCTTTCCTCCTATCTTTTGGGGAGACAGGAGAAATTTGAGAGCTCTCATCTCCCAGCTGATGTTACCTGAAATAAAAACTCTTTCCTTGCCATAAACCTGGTGTTCCAGTTTTATTTGGCCCCTCTTGTGTGGCAGGTAAAGAGCCTGGGTATATGTATCCAGTAACACTTTTACTGACCTCTCCCTATTGCCCCCACCCCCCGACCTTGGCAACAGCTTTTCTACTCTCTGTTTCTATGATTCTGACTTTTTCAAAGATTCCACATGTAAGTGATGCCATGCATGATTTGTCTTTCTCTGTCTGGCATATTTTACTCACTTTTAAAAACTTAGCCATTCTCATGTAGGTATGTAGTGATATCTCACTGTGGTTTTAATTTGCATTTCCCTAATGGATAATGGTATGGAACATCTATTCTTGTGCTGACTTGCCATGTGTACATCTCTTCAGTTAACTGTCTGTTCATATCTTTCTCCTGTTTTCTAAGTGGATCATTTGTTTTACTTACTGTTGAGTTTTGAGAGTTCTTTCCACATTCTAGACAGAATTCTATTGTCAGATGTGTGGTTTGAAAATATTTTCTCCCAGTCTGTAGCTTGTTTTTTCACCCCCTTAAGAGAGTCTTGTAGATCGTGTCAAGTCTAGTAATTCTTTGCTATACCTTGGATCCTGAGGATTTTATCCATTTTTGCAAAACTTTTATAGTTTTACATTTAGATTTTAGTCTGTGATCCACTGGAGTTAATTTTTGTGCAAGGTGTGAGACTTAGGTTGAGGTTCATTTTTTGCCTATGGATGTCCAATTGCTCCAGCACTGTTTGTTGAAAGTCTATCTTTCTTCCATTGAATTGCTTTTTCACCTTTGCCGAAATCAGTGGGGCATATTTGTATGCATCTATTTCTGGATTCTCTATTCTGTTCCACGGTTCATATATCTTTCTCTCTATAATACCACACAACCATGATTACTGTAGCTATATAATAAGTCTTGAAATTGAGTAGACTGATTCCTCCCACTTTATTCTTTTTCAAAATTGTTTTGGCTATTGTAGTTTCTTTGAGGATAATCTTGTGTATAGCTGCAAAAGATCTTGCTGGGATTTTGATAGGAATTTCATTAAACCTATATATCACTTTGGGGAGAGGTGACATCTTTAAATTTTGAGTCTTCCAATACATGGCATGACTATCTCTCCATTTGTTTAGATCTTCCTAGATTTCTTTCATCAGTGCTGTGTAGTTTTCTCCATACGTCTTGTACTTTTGTTTTTAAGATTTACATCTAATTGTTTCTTTTTATAGCAATTGTAAATGGTATTATATTTGTAACTTTGGTATCCAGACGTTCATTGCTAGTATGTAGAAATACGATTCACTTTTTTTATTAATCTTGTATCCTGAGCATTGCTGAAATCACTTATTAGTTCTTATTATAATTAAATTTCTGTAATAGTTATAGGGCTATTCAAGCTATGTATTTCATTTTGGATGAATTTCAATAATTTGTACTTTTCAAAGAATTGGACTATTTCATGGAAGTTGTCAAATTTATATGTGTAGAGTTGTTTGTAGTATTCCCTTACCATCCTTTTTAACGTCTTCAGTGTCTGTAGTGATATATCTTTCATTTCTGATATCGGTGTCTTTTTTATTTTTGTCAATTTTATTGATTTTTCAAATAACCAACTTTTTGTATCATTGATTTCTCTATTGTTTTCTTGTTTTCAATTTCATTGATATCTGCTCTTATCTTTATTATTCCCATCCTTCTGTTTGCTTTAGGTTTACTTTGCTCTTGTTTTGCTGGGTTCTTGACGTGGGAATGTAGATTATTGATTTGACACTTTCTCTCTTTACTAATGTATACATTTAGTGCTATAAATTTCATTCTTAGCATTTCTTTAGCTGTGTCACACATATTTTAGTTTTTAATATTTTAGTTTTTATTTAGTTCAAAGTATGTTTTATTTCCCTTGAGAATTCCTCTTTGACCTATGGATTATTTAGAGATGTGTTCATTAGCTTCCAAGTATTTGGAGATTTTTCTGTTATTATTCTGTTAATAATTTCTGTTTTAATTCCATTGTGGTTGGAGAAACCACTCCATATGATTTCAATTATTTTTAATTGGCTTAGGGTTTGTTTTAGGATCCAAAATATGGTTTATCTAATATATGTTCTGTGATCGCTTGAAAACAATGCATATTCTGTTGTTGTTGGGTGGAGTATTCTATCAATATCTGTTAACTGTTGGTTGATAGTGTTGTTTAGTTCTTCTCTTTCCTAGCTGATTTTCTATCCAATTGTTCTATCAATTGTTGAGAGGGATGTGGAAGTCTCAAACTATAATTGTGTGGATTTGTCTATTTCTCCTTTCAGTTCTACCACTTTAGCTTCACGTACTTTGCAGCTCTGTTGTTTGGTGCATACATCTTTAGGACTGCTATATTTTCTTCTTTGGTTATCCCTTTATCACCACATAATTTCCCTTTCTGTCCCTGGCAATTTTCTTTGCTCTGAAGTCTATTTATTCTGACATTAATATAGTTACTCTTGCTTTCCTTTGACTAATGTTTGCATTATATATCTTTTTCCATTCTCTTACTTCAATCCATATTATATATTTGATATAAGATTCTTGTAGACAGCATATAGTTGTCATGTATTTTTTTTTTTTTTTTTGGTGAGGAAGATTCTCCCTGAGCTAACGTCTGTTGCCAGTCTTCCTCTTTTTGTTTGAGGAATATTTTCCCTGAGCTAACATCTGTGCCCATCTTCCTCTACTTTGTATGTGGGTCACTGCCACAGCATGGCTGACAAGTGGTGTAGGTCTGCACCTGGGATCTGAACCTGCAAACCTGGGCAGCCAAAGCAGGGTGCACTGAACTTAACCACTAGGTCACAGGGCTGGCCCTGATTTATGCTTTTTAATCCACTGTGCCAATCTATGTCATTTAATTAGTGTACTTAGACTATTTACATTTAATATAATTATTAAAATATTAGGGTTTACGTCTGTCACTTCACTTTTTGTTTTCTGTTTTTCTCCCTGTTATTTCTGTTTTCTTTTTCCTGTTTATATTTTTATAAATTCTATTTTGATTTATCTGTTGTTTATTGAGTGTATTTCTTTGTGTACTTAGTTGCTGCTCTAGTACTACATTATATATACATAACTGATCACAGCCTGCCAGTTTAAGTGGCATTTACAAACTTTTTCCTATGACTCTTTACCCTCCCCCATTTATAGTATAATAATCTTAAATATTTCCTTTACATAAATTTATAACCACATCAGACAGTATTATAATTTTTGCTTCTACCATCAAAAATAATTTTAAAAACTCAAAGGGAGAAAAGCCTATTTATTTACCCATATCTTTGAATACCATCTTTTTTCTTCTCTCCTCCTGTTTAGATGGTGACAGATTCCCTTAGTTTTCTTTTATCGAGGAATATCTTTGTATCTCCTTCACTCTTTGAGGATATTTTTCTGCTGGGTATGGGATCCTGAGTTGGCAGTTCTTTTATTGCAGCACAAGAAAAATATTGTGCCAATTGCTTGTGGCCTCCCTGGTTTCTGAGGAGAAATTTGCTATTATTTAAGTTGCTATTCCTATACAGGTAGAACGTGTTTTTCTCTGTCTTCTTTCAATTTTTTTATGTGTATTTTATTTTTAGAAGTTTGACTATAAAGTAGCCTGGTGTAGATTTCTTTGATTTTATCCTGTTTGAGATTCACTCAGCTTCTTGAATCTGTATGTTTATGTTGCTTGTCAAATTTGAGAAGTTTACCTTGTGTACTTTTTCAGCACACCTCCCCCTTTCTCTTCCACTTTCTGGACTCCAATGAACTTAATGTTACATCTTTTATTATGGTCCCACATGTGCCTTAGGCTCTGTTTATGTTTTTTCTTTCAGTCTATTTTCTCTCTGTTGTTTAGATTGGGTAACTTTTATTAATCTATTATCCAGTTCACTGATTCTTTCCTCTGTCCTTCATTCTGCTGTTGAATCCATCCACAGACATTTTACTTAGGTTATTGTATTTTTCAGTTTTAAAATTTCCTTATGGTTCTTTATATCTTCTATTTCATTGCTGAGACTTTCTGCTTCTTTACTGAAGCTTTCTATTTTTCTGGTTGCTTTAAGCCTGTTCATAATTGTTTGTTGAACCATATTTATGATGATGGTTTTAAAGTCTTTGTCAAGTAATTCTAACCTCTCTTTCATGTTAGTGTTAGCATCTATTGATTTTTTTTCCCATTCAGTTTGTCATCTTTCTGGTTCTTGGCATGATGAGTGATTTTTTTTTCAATTGAAATTGGACATTTTTGTATTGTGAGACTCTGGATCTTATCTAAACTTTCTGTTTATAGCTAGCTTCACAGTCTTGTTACTGCTGAGTGGTGGCAGAAGTGCAGCATGTTCCCCATGTGGCCTCCATTGACACCAAAAGTGGGGTGTGTTGCTCACTAATTCTGGGTTGGGAGAGGAGTCTGGGATCTCTGTGTGGCATTAGTGCTGCACGGGTGTGCCTGCTATTGGTGTAGCCTCAGTACCACTGGGGTAAAGTGAAATTCCTGAGTATCCACTAAGCCTACTCTCACACCATCCCAGCAGGGAGGAGTTGGGGCACCTTGTTACTTATGAGTGTGAATGGAAGTCCAGGCTGCCTAGGTGGTCTTCACCAACACTGCAGTGGGTGCTCACTACCAGCTGGCAGGGATGAAAGTCCAGGCTCCTTCTGACCCTCTCTGACATCATCCTGGCGAGGTTGTTGAGGTGGCTTATTATAACCTCACAAGGATAGAAGTCTTGGCTTCCCACTTGACCTTTGCAGGTGTAGTGGGGGTAAGATCATAATGTTTTCTGTGTAGTTTGGCTGGAGTAAAGTAGTTATTGTCTAAAAGTTGTCTGTTTTGATAGCTTCCCCTTTACTAGTCCTTTCCCTAGTGAGAACAGGCTTTTTTTAGGGCTTTTTAGTCTGAGTCCAATAATGTTTCCAGATTTCTGTCTTTTTCAGCTCCAAATCTAGGATATATTAAGCAAAGAAAAATAAAATGAGACAAAATAAATGAATAGAAATTCACAAACTTGTCATTCCTTGTGTATTATGTTCCCTAGCCAATTCTATCATTTTTTTCTCTACATTGCATAATCTTCTTATCTTTATTTTATGTATAACTTCAGGGTTTTCAATTGTACCTAGAGGCGGGAATAGGGAAAAATATGTCTACTTCATCAGTCAGATTTCTGGTGGAGACAACAGCATCTACTCTAGTTATTTTAAGGACAAGGGAAATTGAATATTTTAAAAATTCCAGCTTTATTGAGGTATAATTGACAAATAAAATTGTAAGATATTTGAAGTGTACACTGTGTTGATTTGATATACATATAAATTGTGAAATGATTACCCCCACATAGTTGATTAACATACTCGTCATCTCACTTTTACCTTTTTTTTTTTTTGTGACGACATTTACACTCTACTCTCAACAAATTTCAATTTTACAATGTGGTGGTATAAACTATAGTCAGCGTGTTTTACATTAGGTCAGATACGTCCTCAGACATTATTCATCTTATAGCTGAATGTTTGTACCCTTTTATCAACCTCTGTCTATTTCCCCCACCCTGCAGCTGCTAACAACCACTTTTCTACTCTCTGTTTCTATGAATTTGACTTGTTTTTTTAGATTCTACATATAAGCGATACCACGTAGTATTTGTATTTCTCTGTCTGGCTTTTTTCGCTTGGCAAAATGCCCTCAAGTTCCATCCATGTGGTTGCAAATGGCAAGATTTTCTTCTTTCTCATGGCTGAGTAATATTCTATTGTATACTCATGTGCCACATAAAGACATTTTGGTGAGTGACAGACCACATATACCATGGTGGTCCCATAAGATTAGTAATTGAAAACCTCCCAATAAAGAAAAGCCGAGGGCCAGGTGGTTTCATTCGCCAATTCTACCACACATTTAAAGAGGAATTAATACTAGTCCTTCTCAAACTCTTCCAAAAATGTGAAGAGGAGAGACCTCGTCTACTCTCAAACTCATTTCATGAAGTCAGCATTATTCTGACACCAAAACCACATAAGGA